>NW_019416717.1:0-484653 GCF_000390285.2 Anoplophora glabripennis | reverse complement strand
ACAGGGTTCCCAGTGCTTTTGAAAACTTGAATTCCCTGACTTTCCAGGGTTTTCCATACCTAAAGATGAATGTTTTCCCTGACCTCTGATATGAAATAAGTTCTTCAACAATAGGTTTCCCTCAAGTTTAAAAAAATATATACACAAATAATTTATAGAACATTTTTATAAGTATGTACTTATTAAAGATCAATATAATTAAAGATCACAACAGAGGGAGAGGGGAGAAGGTAAAGAGAAAGGTGGAGATGACTTCGATTTTTGCTATATTTTCCAGTACCTTTCCTATTCTGTTTTTTCAATTGTATTACTAACCAATGAATGATACTTTAAATCCAATTCTTTATTTTGTTACTGATTTCTGTAATGTTTGTAACAGAATGTATGTCACTGTTATTCAAAAATACAGACTGGAAGTAGAAATCGCGGAAATGATTAGTATAGTGGACAACCATTTTTGTCTCCATAAAGAAAAATAGAACATGCATATGAAAGAAAATGTCAATTTTCCTTGAACCCGAAATCTATAGACAGCTGTTTAAAGTTTAAAATACATTTATCTAAAACAATTCTGTTAAATTATACTAATTTAAGCATGTCTCTGACTCTTATACGTGAGGTACTGAAGTATAGTCTTTCCGATCTCAATTGAAGAACCAAGAGGTTGGCAGTATGTACCATGTTCGGTCGCTGACGTAGCAACTCAGCATTGAAATATTTGAAAAACTTGTTCCCATATTTATTTAGCCATACCCAAATACAGGTCTGGTCGCCCAGTTGCAGAATGAACACGAGGGCAAACGCGGCACAAACACAGCTGCACTAGGATACTTGGCCATAAATTCAACAAATGTCATCAAATGGCCTAGCAGTGCAGTGCAACAATGCGGAATTTGGTCTGATTCAGGTAATTTTAATTTATTATAGGCACCTTCTATCAATCATTCATATTACAATTGCGAAAGGGAGAACTAAGAGGGATATTTTGTTTACTAATATTATTACCACATAGCATTTTGAAGACCTTTTGACACGGAACAAACCGAAATTTACCATATAATATCTAATAAAATTGTTTGAGGACGTAATCTGACTCAGATTTTTTTCAAAGTTATAAGTAATAATTCCCTTTATAGGCCAAGCAAATAAAATTTTTTACTTGAAAAAAGTCCTATCCGCGAGATTATTGTAAAATTGTCTAAAGGAACATAATACAAAACATCTCTCGTCTCGTGAGTCAATAAATTTTATTAACTAACTTTTCCATTTAAACAAATAAGTGAGGAAAACGGTTTTTTCACTTTGCAGGGAAAACTATCAATTTTAGCGAAGAAGACAGCTTGTAGGGAATAAAATTATCTACAAAATAAGACTTGTTAAATTAAAATCGGTTAATAAACAAAAAAGTTATTGCGAAAAAACAACCATTTTTTAATTTGTTATAAACAAACATGATAACTTTTTAAATGAACGATAGCTTCATTTATTTATTTAATAATAGTAAAACAATTCCGAAATTGAAATTTTAATTAATATTTCGTTTAATAATTTTTGTGACATTTTTGTAATTTAAAAGAATCCAGTATAAAAGATGCATTTTTTCTGATGTTCAGGTTATTTTTTACGAATTCGTAAATATGCCTATTGTTATTTTTTTCACTTTTCTCGCGCGCGCGACTCGCTTGGACGAGCTTCCCCCATCACCCCGCCGGACAGTTTACTTAGCAAGTACCTTCTCTTAAAGGGCTCGTGAGTCGTTAATCTTCCACATTTTTCAACGCAATTCATGGGAAACTTTATTTTATTTTGCGAAAAATTCAAGTCTTAATGTTACAAAAATCGTAGCGCAACAATTGCGCTACGATTTAAAAAAAGTCCTTATCTTGGCTCCTGTTGGTCGTAGAGGGTGCTTTTAAAAAAAAATTGTATTTTTTTGCCAGCTATCCATTGAATCTATTTTCGGTGAGGTAGCATAAATATCAACAATTTTATTCAAATTGTTTGTAAGCGAAAAAAACGCACGGTTTTTTAATGCACAATTTGAGAATGTTAATGTCAAAAAACGGTGATATTTTTTTAATAGGTCACTTAATTACGTCTTTAAGATTACAATGACACTTTCAGAATCATGTTTGGTTGAAAATTAACGCCTGTACAGAGGCTTAAAGTTCATAACTTTTGGAGCCTCCGTTATAAGCAAATTGAATTGTGCGAAAACTATTGCATCTACAGCGCCCACTTTTGGCACACTTTTAAAGTATGACAAAACCCTCAACTTGTCATAGGTTTTATAAAATTTTAACAATAAATGCGATAGTTATAAACAAATTAAAAAAATGGGCACTTTTCTTGTTTTTGCAATAACTTTTTTGTTTATTAACCGATTTTAATTTAACAAGTCTCATTTTGTAGATAATTTTACTCCCTATAAGCTGTCTGAGAGTCAATTTTCGCTAAAATTGATGGTTTTCCCTGCAAAGTGAAAAAACTGTTTTCCTCACTTATTTGTTTAAATAGAAAAGTTAGCTAATAAAATTTTTTGACTCGCGAGACGAGGGATGTCTTGTATTATGTTCTTTTAGACGATTTTACAATAATATCGCGGGTAGGAATTTTTTCGAGTTTCTCTTTTATTTTCGCTAATTTTCCTTGTGTATTATAGTCGTATTTTTATATAAACTATAGTCGACTTTGCCGCAATTATGTAAAGTTTTAATATATTTTTTCTCCGTGTAACAAGTATCTTTCATCCTATTGATTTTTAAATGCCCGTGGTGCCTTTTTCGTGACACATTATTATCAATTTACTTGCTGACAAAGCAACAAAAGCCCTTCGAAACAATATGTTGACTGATAAGTTTTGTTATCTACTTAAAATTATAATGAACATTGTTGTAGGAATTTCTTGGCTTCTATGGACACTTCCGTCAAAAAAAGAAACTGGAAAACAAGCGCAGTATTATGTCCTTCCCTTACCCCCCTTAATTGATTTTCGCTATTGTCGTAAAATCTACGCGATACACTTAATTAACTCGCGAGATCTTTTCGTGAAAGTTATTTCAATTAATGTCGCGCGTCCCAAACACATTGTTCTACGAGGAAATCGAATGCCAGGACATAAAATTGAACCGGCCCCGCCGTGTGACGAGCGAGGTGTTAATTAGATTCTGTTAAAATGCGGCGACCGTTCGTTTAAATGTGTATAAATAATCTTAGGAGGCCTGGACAATCAGCCGGTCGAGTTTTCGAAAAATTAGAAAGCGGCACTTAATTCCTACGCCTCCCGTTAGGACGCCATAAACCACACGGCGACGGTAAAGTTATAGTGGAATATTTACATACACAAACGCGATGTCGGCGGCCGGGGCAATATTCATAATATTAATTTTAGAGCCGTAGCGAAATCCCGGCAATTGTTTAAGCCTATGAAGTACGTCCCTGATTAACATTTAAATGGGAATAATTATTTTATATTCGAGACATCGATCGCGACAACGACGAAACGGCTCCTGTTAATGATAAATACGGTGTAGCTGAAGCGAGATCCGAACAATGGGTATTTTTTTCATTTAATTATCTCCTGTAACAACACACACCAGCAGGAAGCAGGGTTCCCAGTGCTTTTGAAAACTTGAATTCCCTAACTTTCCAGGGTTTTCCATACCTAAAGATGAATGTTTTCCCTGACCTCTGATATGAAATAAGTTCTTCAACAATAGGTTTCCCTCAAGTTTAAAAAAATATATACACAAATAATTTATAGAACATTTTTATAAGTATGTACTTATTAAAGATCAATATAATTAAAGATCACAACAAATAACAAAGGAATTTGTATTATATTCCATCAAAAAACCCAAATCCCTTTATTGTATGGTCATAAAAGAAACAATCACATTCACATAACCACAAAATTAAATATGTAGCATACGCAAGTGAAAGCCATACCACAGTATATACAGCGTGGTAAAAAAGTTCTGCATACAATTCATATTTTCGTTAAACAATTTTTTTTCGAAAAACGGTGAGACCCGTCGATTTTTATTTGATCCAAGGTACCTTGTTATGTGGAAATTTTTTTTTTCGATAATCCACTTACGGCAGCGATGACATAATTTTTATTTTAAATGACAACGCATATTTTTTTCGTTCGAAATTGATGACAGTGATAATTATCTAAACAACGGTGCGAAAATTTCGATGTCTTACATAACAATTTTTTTTAGAAAAATGCACCTTAAGTTCTTATAAGTGATAATTGTCTACTTACACTATTAATGGCTCCGAAAAGGACAAAGTTGACAAAATTACATTTCAAACGAGTAAAATTACACTAATGTTTGTGTAAGTCTAGCGAAATTGTTCGAATTGCCCACCCTGTACCATTTGGCATTGTCCTAAGCGTGTGTAAACGCCGTCTACACTTCGTTCAAGCATTCCCGGGTCGATTTGATTTATTTCAAAACGAATACGGTTTTTAAGTTCTTCCAAATCACCTGGTCTGTTTGTGTACACACGCGATTTCAAATAGCCCCACAAAAAAAAGTCTAGAGGTGTTAAATCAGGCGAACGCGGAGGCCACTCGATTGTTCCGCGTCGCCCGATCCACCGGCCAGTAAACGTGTTATTCAAGTACTCCCGTACTTGCACTCCATAATGGGGCGGTGCACCATCCTGCTGAAACCAAATTCTTTCCTCAGGAATATCAGGATCCTCGTTGTTCGGGAATAACTCTGCTAAGCTTGGGACCAAATCGAACCGCAGGAAATCCAAATAGCGAGCAGCAGTTAAATTTTCCTCGAAAAAATACGGGCCTAAAATACGACGCCCTATTATTCCCGCCCAAACGTTCACCTTTCGGGGGTGCTGATGATCTACTTCTTGCACCCAGTGCGGGTTTTCCTGAGACCAATACCGGCAGTTATGTCGATGCACCGATCCATTAAGATAAAAAGTAGCCTCGTCAGAAAAAATTATGTTCTTGAGGAAGTCGGGGTCTCCGTTACATCGATGCATTAAATCTTCACAAAAGTGGAGACGGCGGTCTGGGTCGTCCTCAGTCAATGCATGTATCAAGTGACCCTTATAGGGGTGAAATTTCTCTTTTTTGAGAAAGTTCACCACAGTTACATGTGAAATATCATTGTTCAATGCAATCGACCTTGTACTAGAATGAGGGTTGTCCTGGAGCTCCACCAGGATATTCAATCTAGTTTCATCATCTACTCTAGGACGACCCGCACGAGGAGCATCTTTCACACTACCAGTTTCCTCAAACCTTGCCAGTACCCTACTAACCGTAGATTGCGTAATTGGTGGTCTGTCAGGGTACGTTGCATTAAATAATTGGCAAGCTTCTTGATGGGTTCGTAACTTATCGCCGAAACCAATCATCCTCAAAATATCAATTCTTTCGCGTTCACTAAGTTTTGCCATTTCGAATTAAACGATTTCACCAAAGAATGTTAAATCGGTACTGATTTTTAGTCTTCAATATTTCAGGTAATCTACTCCTTTCAAGTAAACATTTCTTTGGATTTTTTTTTTTTGAGGAATTTATCGGCAAACTCGAAGACAAAAAGTCGACCTTAATTTGCTACATACTATTTGGATTTTGTGCGGTTGAACTTGGTTCTAAATTTTGCAGTTTAATCAGGATCCTGACAATATCTGATGAATAATTCCGCAAATAATTACATAACACCAGTTGCAACTTAAGTTATCTGAAATGCTTTCTGCCGAATAAATTATTTTCTAAGGCATTTGATCCGTAAACAGCAAATTATTGCATTCAAGAACTTAAGGTGCATTTTTCTAAAAAAAATTGTTATATAAGACATCGAAATTGTCACACCGTTGTTTAGATAATTATCACTGTCATCAATTTCGAACGAAAAAAATATGCGTTGTCATTTAAAAAAAAATTATGTCATCGCTGCAGTAAGTGGATTATCGAAAAAAAAATTTTTCCACATAACAAGGTACCCTGGATCAAATAAAAATCGATGGGTCTCACCGTTTTTCGAAAAAAAAATGTTTAATGAAAATATAAATGTTATGCAGAACTTTTTTACAACGTGGCCATACTTCATTACAACTCACTGCACTAGCACTAGACGAATAAGGCGGTTCGAAGTTCTTTATACGAGTTTTACCGCTGCGTTCTGCATTCGCGAGAATGTCGAATAAGCAAACGATTGCATTAGATGCTACCGTGATGTTTCTGTTTTGTGAGAAGGTAGAAAGGTGCAAATTCCAGGACTTCTGACTGAAATGGTACAAATTCCATGACTTTTTGGTATTTTGCATCAAATTCCTGGATTTCAGTCCAGGGTCAGTTTCTCAATTCCCTGACTTTTCCGGGTTTTCCAGGGTCGCTGGGAACCCTGGGAAGGATCTCTCCAAAACGCAGTCTAGACCCAAACTGAGAAAGGTCACAAAGTAATTTTTCTGTTTGACGAGGTGAATCAGCTGAATCCTATGGTTTTTGAATCCACGAATTTTTATTTACCATAATGTTCTCCATTATCTCATTCATTCCATCGCCAATGCAAAGGTGAGTGTTTAATGGACAAGAAATCGTACTTTTAGTAATACAATGATAGAACAAGCAGATCCATCCAGGCATTGAAAGATCACGGAGAACATGTAAACATCAGAGAATGTACCTTGCCTGTTTTGTCCAGCAAATCTGTAAAGATATTCAATAATTGTGATTAACGCATGTGTTAATAGTTTCCTAAAAGCATTCTGAGGGGTGTGATTATGTTTATAGTACCGTACGCAATATTTTTTATGTTAAACAGGCGTGCAAAATTCAGGAAACGTAAGATAAACATACGAGGTAAAAATATGCCTTTTTCCCTTATTTTGTCTGTTGTCTTATATCCTCAAGAAAACTTATATAACTGGTGCAGTGAAGATTTATTGTTTTTAACCTGGCTAGATTTTCTAAAATGCTTGACACAAAATTGCGCATATAAACGCCCGCCTTAAGCAATTTATCTTCATTTATCGTATATGTACGCTTTAAATATGACCACCCTGTATAATTATTAATAATTGTCAAACGAAGCATTTTCCTGTATAGTATAATTTGAAGTATTCTGTATAATATTATACTCATTTAAACTTGAGGAGAAATGATAAATTATCTGGTTAAAAAAAATGGAGTAATTAAAAAGTTTATCAGCAAAAAGATGGTCAAAATTCACATTTTATTTAGAATACATACTTTAATGAATGGCAAATTGCACATGAGCAATGTAAATAATATGTAGGTATTTTGGAAAAATGCAGTAAAAATATAATTATTCAAATCCAGTTTCTACGAATAGTAAATGAAAATCTTACAATGCAATTTCCGTTAAATTTTACATTGATTGTTGTTAAAGCTGTTACTTAATTTTTAGTTTAATTTCACTACTATAGCTGTAACTAATATTGTCAATTTAATTATACACATGAGTAAAGTTAAAATAAAATTATATTCATTTAGGCAACTCTTTTGTTAAGTTTTTAACTTACTTGAATTTGAAATTTCATTAGTAAAATTAAAGATAATTTTACAGGAGACTATTACAGACACTTTTGATATAGTTCTGAATTCACACTTCACTTAGAATTTCACAATCTGTATTGCTGACACCAACTACTTATTTTCAACGTCATTTTATTGTATTCCTTTCTGGAGTGTGCTATACATATCAAAATAATAAGTAACAAGTCTTCGTATTGTATTAAATGTAATATATTACGGTTTATTAGATATATCCATTGAACCATTGCGTTTCGTAAGCCAAAAACAAGAACTTAATAATATACGTAACAATATTTTCTATTAAGTAGATATTTATTTCTATGTTGCATGATCATGACTATAAATACATTTTATATAAATATCAGTAATTTTGATATAGGTATGTATAGAAATTATTAAATATTATAACCAAATAAATGTGTTAATATCAATGCTTTGAAATACATATTTTCTTAAATAACAAAGTGCCCACGTTACTTAATTTTCTGTAACAATAGTAGCAAATTTCATCTGTTTATTGTATTGGTAATGGCAATTGATTGATACAAGATAATTAAATTCTGGAAATGATGTCATATTTTCAATGGCTGTTACTCATATATAAGATGAAAAAAAATTATATAGACTTTCACAAAGCCTGATGACCCTCAGGACATTTTTTTCTCATAGACACAACCCTGTTGCTGGGAAAAATTTTCAGTTGTAAAACTTGTATAGCGTTTTTTATATTTCAAACTTTTTTCAAAATGTTAACAGTTAAAAATTATTTCCCTGAAATTATCATGTGACAGATACAAAAAAAAAACAGATAGAAATATTTATTCAAATGTTTTTTTTTGAAAATGCAAAATAAAATGCATAAAAGCAATGGTATTTGTAAATACCATTGCATTTATGCAAATTTTGAGCAACTCAACAAAGGTATTACATTGTAATGAAGCTAACTTCATAAAAATTGCCATAAAATATCACTGGGAAAAGCCGCAGCTAACGACATCTAGCAGACTGTCAAAAACTGAGGACACTGATGAATTTAGTTAGTATCCTTAAAAATGTATTATTAAATTTCAACGCATTTTATTGTTTTTATTTAAATCATCTTTGATGTGCAGAACCTCAGGAACAAAAAACGACAAGCCCATATTCCATAGAGAAACATCTTATTTTTTGACGTTATATCTAGACTCTGAATTTATGGCACTTTCCTTTAAAACACCCTGTTTAAAATTTGACAGCCACTGTGTATCTGTGGATTTTTCAAAACTTGGAAAGCATATTTCCAGTAGAAAGGATAATATGTACTAAAATTATATTTTACTCATCTTTCCGTTACGATCGTACAATCCTTTGTGTGACTAATTAAAAATGAAACGCGATACATCCTCAAACCAGCCCCTATCGATCCCGATCGGCCCCGTTCGACATCGATACTTTGCCGTCGAATTAATTGGTGTTAAAATATTGAAAATTATTAGTACGCTCGCTAATTGATCCGAATTGGTCGCGAATTTGAACATCCGCCAATTAAAACCCGGCCCGGTCGGTATCGGACCCGAATTAAAACAAATCTAAACGGGCTAATATAACAAAGGCACCGGCAAATTATATTTATCCTTACTTAATAAAAGCCAACTGTTTGCCGGAGAGGTGGCCGATCGATAGTGTAAAATAATTATTTCCATTTGGATATCACCAGGCAAGTACCTATAGCAACATTTATGACGAATACGGACGTTTCCATAAGTGAAAATATATACAGGGTTATCCAAAAGTCCCGGTACGGCAGAAAAACTTTGGAAAGCATTTTGGGAAAAAATGTTTCAGACAAAAGTGTCATGATTTTTCCCTGGCTATCTGATGGTGACCTTGGATTTGACCTTGACCTTCAATGTCATTTGAAGGTCAAGTTAAGTTTTTTAAATGGAAACCCCAATTTTTTTATTGTAGATTTGGAAAGAGCAGGAAATTTTACGTCCAAAGATGGTCTTGACCATGACTTTAACAGTGACCTTCTAGGTCATGCCAAGGTCAAAGTTGTTTTTTCATTGGTAACCCCTATTTTTTATTACGGATTTGGAAAGAGCTGAAATTTAACCTTCAAGTACGACCTTGACTACGACTTTGACAACGACCCTCAAGATCATGTCAAAATCAGGTTAATTTGACCTTGAAGGTCATGGTCAAGGTCATAGTTAAACGTAAAATTTCCTGCTCTTTCCAAATCCGCAATAAAAACTAGGGGTTCCTATTTAAAAAAAAATAACTTGACCTTCAAATGACCTTGAAGGTCAAAGTCAAGGAAACTGTTGGCACCATAAACGAAGAAATGATTCGTCTGATTTGTAAAATGTGATTATTCCTCTTTTTTGACTAAACCCTGGATTTAAGCATTTCTTATTGTTGTTTCAGTTCTCGAACAACTTTGTTAAATACAGTTTTTAAAGAAAACGAAAAGTAAAGGCACTATGCTTAGGACAATGTTGTTGTATATTTTATTTATTACATATTTGATTACTGCCAATGGCTTCTCAAGATAAGCAAAACTTTTTATCAAGAATAACACTTTTCCTCGAAATATCAGCATTCCATCCGGGGACACACTGTATATTCTTTTATCATTATATCACAAGTGGACAAATTTTAAGCTAAAGTGAATATATTTTTTTAAACTAAAGAAATTTCTGCCTTTCACAGCTCAATCGCTAATATCAATATCATAAATGCATACAAAATACGTTGACAACACCAAATTACGCAAGCCCGTATATGAAAAAACGCGAAAGTGGTTTTAGAATAACTAGGCAGTGTTCCATTCAACTCGTGTTATGCTTGGAAACATCGAAAACACTCAGAAGCCGGCAGTTATCTAGAAAGTAATTAACTAATGACAATGTCGTTTTACTAAGTGTGTCATTTACATAATTGATCTATGTATGAGTACAAGTTAACAATTATCTTATCCTTAATTAAATGAAAGGAGTAGCAGCGGTTCGTCGGGCTTTAGTCAGTGGTAGAAAATCATTCACAAATTCCAGGTAATAAAAACTATTCGATGGTTAATGTAGGTACACGAAATTGTTAAACAAAATTGCAAACGTACTGAATGCATTCATTACTTTTTATTTCCACTTAACATCAACCCTTCGGGTTATTCGTGTACGTACTTTTACTGTTCTAGACCAGTGACGTACATAAAACTTTGCAAAAATGTTAAGATTTCAAAGCTCGCAACACTCCACTAGCGTACACCACTGATTGCAGACGATAATGACGGTGAGTGCGGATAAAATATGCCTGTGCGTGTACGGATACGCATCGTCTGTTTGAACATTGAGTCGGTAAATCAGCGCGCATCAAAGGGATTCAACGTTTCCGTTCGCATTTTTACGCTTGCTGACGATTCCCAACAGCTACCGAGAAATAGATTCGAAGACGATGTTTGGCAAGTGTTTTGTGTACAAACATTTGTGCACAAGTATAAAACTAGTATTTTTCAGCGCAGTAAAGCGTTCTTGAGTCACTTTAAATGAATGACTTCCTCTCGTATATATTTTTAGATTTGAACATCCAAAAAAATCGATTCTCGTTAGCAGGGTAGGGAAATAGCTATTTTTGATTCTAGGTTGCAAAGCACTGCTTTTGTATTCAAGAATGGACAGTTTTTTGCAAACGCTAGCGAATTATTTTTGACAGTTTTAATTTGTATTTGCCTGTGATAGAAAAATCATTTGATATTTATTCTATGTACTATTACTTCATTTTTTAGTATTTGTGGCCAAGAAGGATCCAAGTTCAAGGATAATTTGATACACAGTTCAACAAAATAAACGCAGTCCCTTTTAATTCTTATTTTGACCTAAAAAATACGCCATCAAATTCTTTGTACTGAATTTTGAATCACCCTGTATATGTAGTATGTGATTTTTGTATTTGTCTGTTTCTTTCAGTATAAAACTATGGTTAGGCATTTTCATTAAAAAATATATTTTTTCTCACAGGTGGCAAAATACCCAATAAAAAATTTAAATAATTTTTGGTTAATGAAGGTATCTAACATACTCTATAACTTTTTGAGGTTATCTTAATAAAGGGCGATCGTGAGGCTTGTAGAAGAGATGAACTACTAAATACGTCAGTACAAAATATAGAAGACAAAAGTTATGTGGCTATCATTCCCGAAAACAAGGCACACAGTCACTGGACATATTTGTTTTTTATCACACTACATAATACCGAATAAGTTTACTAAAAATTGTCGAATTTTTATGGAAAATGTGCCAATCAAGTGGTTGGTATTGAAGCAGCATATGAATACTTATTCGGGCCACTGTTTCGGACGATCTCTGTGAAGATTTTAATTGATTCTGGGGCAGATATTACCACCTTTAAAAGTCATGGGAGTTAATTCTTTTTTCAGTGGCGGAAATATACTCGTACAATGAAAAAATAAAATTCAAGTTTCAAATAGAATATCTTCGAAAGTTTTTGATTTAGTTGCTTTGTCGGTATCGATACTTGACAATCCCTCGAAGCTAGAGCAGCTTCTTTTAATTTTTCGCATCAAAAGATCACGGAGAACATGTAAACATCAGAAAATGTACCTTTCCTGTTTTGTCCAGCATATTTGCAAATATGTATACTCAATAATTGTGTCTAGACACACTACACGGTCGATAGCCGCACGATTTAAGGCGTCAATACTTAAATCGATGTGTCGATCTGCCCGGGTTTCGAATTCCGCGGCCGGTAGACCGTAGATTAGCTATGCTTGTACGCCTTGGCACCCTCTGTGCAGGTATGGTAGGGTGGAAGAATGTTGGCTTGGGTCAATGTGAGAGATTGACACCGGTTGGCATTTGACCACCCCCCTAATTAATGAGGTTTTCCAGGTTTCCCTCATTCCTGCACTGAATGGTGGTTAGGGCCTACCAACATAAGTTGTTCCTGGGCGCAAATGCGGCCTGCGTAATAATAATATGCCGCCTCCTCTCCCGCACAAGTCTCCGACTTCTGGGCTAATTCTCGTAGTTAGAATGAGGAGTAGAGATATTATTATTATTGCATTAGTTAATAGTTTCCTAAAAACATTTTGTGTATGTTTATAGTACCGTTCGTGATTTCCTGTATGTTCAATAGGCGTGCAAAATTCAGGAAACATACGAGGTAAAAATACACTTTTTTCCCTTATTTTGAATGTCTTGCTAGTTGTTTTATACCCTCAAGAAAACTTATATAACTGTTACAGTGAAGTGATATTGCTTCTTAAATTTTCTAAAATGCTGGACAAAAACTGCGCGTATAAACACCCCCCCCCCCCTTAGGAGATTATCTTGTCCCCACGTCTTGGGTTAACTTTGAACCACTGTAATTATTGGGTACCTCAATTCGCAATTTTCGAACAATTAAATAATGGTATAGTTGATTAGTTTGAGTTTGAACTTCAACTTTGTTCGGTTGAAATAAAAAAAGTTTCCAACTAAATTCCAATTATTCAATTGAATTAATAAGTAACAGCTCTGAGATTTTTTTCTGGAACAGAATAGTCCATTTCGTTCAATTTAACTAAACCGTCTTTTAGATACTTAGAAAACGGAATTAAAATGCAAATATATTATTTGCGAATAATTATTATTCTATGTATGTTTTAACGTTCCTTTTATTTTCCAATAAAACGTATAAGTAAGCAACTTATTTATCCATTTATTTCAGTAAATTTAGTTTAAAAAAACTGAGGCCAAACGAGTGATTTATTCTGAAGATGAAATCAAATTCTAGGAGTCTATATAAGAGCAATATTAAAAAGAGCCAAGTGGTTCTATTTAAGATTTAGCTTGAATGTTTTCACAGAGGAAAATAATGCTACTACTACAGCCTTTTAACTCCCATATCGTTAAAACGGGCCGTAATATATTACCAAAAAAACAAATCTGCATTCAGTTTTATTCATTTAATGACTCTCTGCTTGGAACGTCTACAACATACGGCCATATTTCCCGGCCTGCATTCGGAATTGCAAAAATTAATATCCCGGAAAAGATAGCATGTATTTTTATTTAAGGATATCGTTCTGCAATAAAAAGCGACTAAATACTACAACAGGGCAAAGCGCGAAAAAGTACAGAAGTGATAGATTTTTTCTTTGTACGCATCTTTTTCACATTTTCTTTGAATCTAATAAAATAAATTATACCAAACCCGGAGTATGTATTTGTATATCCTGGTCCGGGAAAACATTTTTCTGTGCGAAAAATCGACAAAGCACTGTGTAAAACCCCCAAAAGGAGAAACAAAACATTTATATTTAACGATGCCGTGGAAATTATGCATTCAATCAACGTTCCAAATTTATAAATAAATATGTTGATTTGCCGCAGCAATATATTACCATTAGTCCAAGCCATTAACCATGGCAATATAGTATATTTTTTTATAGCGGAATATTAATTGGTTCTGACAATCCACAGATTTCTGTAGAACATGATTTGACTATTAGTATCAATAAATATTATTAGTACTATTAATTCCCTTCTAATGCTATCAACACCTACAGGCTACGGCTACACCGATGGATTATACTCATGTCAGAAATATTTAAAAAATGTTTAGGAAACATCCAAATAGTCCGTCACTAATGATGGGCGCTGAATTTATTAAGATAAGAAAGAGGTATGGCTATTTCTTGAATTTTTCTCAATCGATCTGTGTCATTTCTGTTAAAATCGTGATGAAACATTTAGGCGCTTAACATACAAATAATAATTTTACGTAAAGAGTGTTCACACAATTTTTTAAATTCAGCATGTTGAAAATGTACAAACATTTAGAAAACTTTGCATAACCATTATTTTTCCTTTTTTTTATTTACACTATTCGACGGGTCACAGTCCAATAACAGAACATACTACTTATATAGATAAAAAAATTATACAACGACATAACTGAATATGA
The DNA here is from genome assembly GCF_000390285.2 of Anoplophora glabripennis. Classification (NCBI taxonomy): domain Eukaryota; kingdom Metazoa; phylum Arthropoda; class Insecta; order Coleoptera; family Cerambycidae; genus Anoplophora; species Anoplophora glabripennis. The sequence continues at coordinate 470,165 of NW_019416717.1, read as the reverse complement.
TACACGCAAAGAAATACAAACAAAAAGTAAAATACAGGTCAAAAAGGTCACGCTAAAACAATAAAGGAATTCTGTTCCCTTCAACCTTTTCAAGGTTGTCAATATATAATGTCAATATGTAAATAAATTGGTGACTATAATATTCCAACAGATTTTCATTTGGATCGAATTGTGTGCCATTTTTATTCCGAAGAGTTGGCAGCGTTGTGCGGGTGAGCAAGTGAAGATTGTGAAAATTCATTACAAGTACGGAGAGTGTGTAGCTGAGACTTTGCGCAAATTACGTGGAATTTTCGGTAGAAGGAACGAATGAAATGATTAACTGGCAAATTTGAATAAACAGGTTCGGTTGCAGACAAAAAAACAGGCCGCCCTCGTACTAGCCGTTCAGCCGAAAATATTGGAACGGTGAGTGAGAGTGTGGCGGAAATTAAATGAAACATGTCGAGATTTGAAGATGCAGATCTTATATTTTGTTTACAGGTAAATTACGTAACATTTAATTTATCTGGATTTAAATATAAATTATTTTTAACACATCAATCATCAACTTAATTCAAGTTATATGACGACGACATATTAGCAATTTTAGAACAAATTTTAATGTCGTCTGAAAATAACAATCGTTAAATTATTAACCATATCATTATTCAATGGGATGCCAAGGATAGAGCCCTGAGGTACCCCTTAAGTAGTTTCTATTTGCACAGATTTCAAAAATTATTAATTGTAACTATGAGCGATAGTTAGTACATATTATCAGGTCTTTTTTAAACAGCGGCACAATTTTAAATAATTTCCATATAGAGGGGAGAGGGGTAAATTCCAGTGCTCAAACTGAGCTTAAACAAGACTGTTAAACGATTTGAAATTACTACACAGTTTTTAAACACAGTAAAAAATGTTGGAATTCCACCACACATTTTATACAATCATTCAAATTTTTCGAGTTTTCTTTAACACAGAGTAAACTAGTGATGGAAACAACCCAACATGGGGGCAACAAATGAACCTGAACCATACACCAGCCAACTTCCTGCATAGATCTTAATATCAATCGTTCTAGAGAGGATATACTCATTCACTTACAATTACTGAACCTTACCGGAGCCCTTGACTATGAATGCGTCACGAGAATTCTCATGGTAATCGTATCAATTTATCTCTAATTCGAATAAATAACAACCCAGCGCTACCTAAAGACCCTTTGGGTTCTCCAACCAGAGGTAGGTACATGTTAATTTTTTATATGGGTATCTATTAACTAATGGTAATAAAATTGTAGGTACACCTTATCGTACAACATGTATCTCATCTGGCTAAATGAATTTAAGAAGTCGATTTAAAACCATAGGCGTGGCTACGGAACGGGCTAAGGATGGGAAGAAATCAATAATCAAGTTACTTAAGTAGATTTTGAAACTACATAATATGAAAAGATGCTTTAGTTTTTTTGAAATTGTTTTCCACTAGACTGTTCCATTCCACTAAAGTTTTCAGATGACCCCACAAATAAAAGTATAAAGGATTCTTATCTGGTGAACTGGTAGGCTAACGACATGGTTCATTTCTGGGCTGAAAAATGTTGTCACTTAGGAATTGTGTCAATTTTATGATTCATTTTGTGTTTTTTTAATCGATTTCGACCAGCTTTAATAAAATTATTTAAAAATATTATGATACATTTATTTGTTATTATATACAAAATAAGCCTTGAAAGAAACAAAAAAAAATAAAAAAAGAAAATATAATTCATTTTAATTTTGGGAACATAAATAAATAAAACAACTCTTTCTTTCACAGACGTTTTACTCCAGATACAAGGTTTTATTAACATTTTATTTCATTAATTGTGATTGTTTTAGTGTTTAAATTTCTTTTACTACAAATACCTCGTCCTTTATTCCTGATTTCATATAACTTGTGTAACACCATTGGCGTGTTTTGTTTTCAATGCTTAATGGCTAAGGTAATATTAATATTAATTGAGTTATCTGTTTTTTTTGTTTACTCCAAAACTTACTATTACTTTTTTGCGATAATAAATGCATAATATTTTCATTATTTCATTTTTCTGCAAAATTCTAAATTTAAATGTTCGTATTTTTTTTAAATTCGCAGGAGTGTATTTAAAATGACATGTTCATAAGTACAAATATTATTATTACCTGCTACCATTTAAAACTACAACTTCAATCAGGGTGTTTAGGTTTGAAATGGGCCACTTTGTATACGGAGAAACATATAAATCAAAAACAAGCAGTGGCTGAGAAAAAAATTACTGTGGATGAAAAAGCGTTGACTCACGAAGTAGCAGTATTGATACACTTATGAGTAGACATCGGAAACTTTATGGGGACAATCAAATAAATAAACAGTAATAATCTATGCTAGTAAACGGTAATATGCGTTGTAGCAGAAATAGACTAAATCTGTGGTCAAGTCGTGTGCCGCTCTATGCTCATAATATACAATGCTACCGATCTTGCTAAAAACACGTGCCATACACTCGGCCAAGCAAAGCGTTAAACTTACACACGCATAAACGACAATCAAAGGCACGACCAACATCCCACAGCAAAAAACCTAGATTGTTCACCGGCACGTCAGACATTAGGGTCTCGCTAGATAGGTATCGAATAAATTGATCGATGCGAAGCTTCAGATCAGAGGCAGACATGTACATGACATTGTACAACGATGCAGATGATGGGATTACTAAAATATGAAGTAATTGATGCCTCTTGCCACCATTAGTAAAAATAGCATCTATTAAAAACTTCGACTATTTTAGATATTCGCCTGTGATCTTGGTAAATGCTGAACGACGGAACACAGACAACTGTTAAATAATTTTTACAATCGCTTTCCTTATGAGTAAGAAATTATTATTTTCTTACCCTTTCCTGGTACTTATTATTACGTACTATACTATACCTAGATATATTTTTTAGGGTAAGTTCCATATGAAGCGTTTAGTGTAGAAAAACTACATACATTTAAATTGGCCAATGTAGGAAAACTTCTTAAAATAACAATTGCAAATATAAACGCAGAAGATTGGCAGATGTGAATAAGTAAAAAATAATAAATTATAATCAATACGAATGATAAAGATTATAAATAAAAAAATATTCACCAAGAACGCTACACATTTTCCAGATGAATTTCAGAACACGTCAATTGTGTTTCAGAGAAAAAAATTAAATATCGCTTAATTCAATAGTTCAATACACAATAAATGATATATTTTTTACAACTATAAGTTTGCTCTGACAAGTAATTAGAATATAAATATACCTAACACAAATTAAAGTTTATTTTCTGACATTACTTATCCGTCGTTATTCAGATTTTATTCGGTGGCAAGTACCCACCCTACAAAATGCGACCGGCATCAATTAACTTGTCACCAGATTGTTTTTATAATACCTCAAGTGAGGCTTTTTATCCGGGGCGATAATTTGAGAAATGCGCCTTAAATACTCGGCAAGCACATAACTAATTATATCGCCGTTAAGCCTAAAAAGTGTCGCGGGTATTTGCATATTTTTCCTCTTGCGTCCACATACGTTCACATAAACGGAACATTATAATCCTAACATACGCTACCACAAAGAAGTTAAGACTTGCAGGTAGGCGAATAAATTCGGCCTTAATGTAGTCACCCCGGCGCACCTGTTCGTCTTTTTTACAGCGAACGATATTAATTCCCACCGTGGTAGTAAGTGGGTAACAAAAAGGGATGAATATCACGGTAGGAAATCTTATACACTATCCGCTGGCGCGTAGTATCGCGTTCAATGTTATAAATCTTCTTAAGGGAGTAATGCACGCACGTTCGCCACCAGCGGCGTAGGCACTAAGCCAATTTGTCGGATATTTTCTACACGTGTACACCAGGAAAATTTGCGAAAATAAAAGAGAAACTCGAAAAAAGTCCTATCCGCGAGATTATTGTAAAATTGTTTAAAGGAACATATTATAAGACATCTCTCATCTCGTGAGTCAAAAACTTTTATTAGCTAACTTTTCTATTTAAACAAATAAGTGAGGAAAACAGTTTTTTCACTTTGCAGGGAAAACCATCAATTTTAGCGAAAAGTGACTCACAGACAGCTTGTAGGGAATAAAATTATCTACAAAATGAGACTTGTTAAGTTAAAATCGGTTAATAAACAAAAAGTTATTGCAAAAAAACAATAAAAGTGCCCATTTTTTAATTTGTTTATAACTATCGCATTTATTGTTAAAATTTTATAAAACCTATGACAAGTTGAGGGTTTTGTCATACTTTAAAAGTGTGCCAAAAGTGGGCGCTATAGGTGCAATAGTTTTCGCACAATTCAATTTGTTTATAACGGAGGCTCCAAAAGTTATGAACTTTAAGCCTCTGTACAGGCGTTAATTTTCAACCAAACATGATTCTGAAAATGTCATTGTAATCTTAAAGACGTAATTAAGCGACCTATTAAAAAATATCACCGTTTTTTTGACATTAACATTCTCAAATTGTACATTAAAAAACCGTGCATTTTTCGCTTCTAAACAATTTGAATAACATTGTTACTATTTATGATAACTCACCGAATATAGATGCAATGGATAGCTGGCAAAAAAATAGAGTTTTAAAATTAAAAAGTACCCTCTACGACCAACAGGAGCGAAGATATGAATTTTTTTTTAAATCATAGCGCAATTGTTTATAAATATTAAGACTTGAATTTTTTGCAAAATAAAATTTACGACGTAAACTACGATTTCCCGTGAATTGCATTGAAAAATGTGGAAAATTAACGACTCACGAGCCCTTTAAAGAGGAGATACTCGCTAAGTAAACTGTCCGGCGGCCGGCGGCGTGGTGGTGGGGGGTTCAAATTTCAAATTGATGCGCGCTGTAAATTTCGCAATAACTCGGTATCTATTCATCGTACAAAATTATATATATTTTTTTAAACTGGGGTAACTCGCCGAAAAAATAACAATGGGCATTTTACGAATTCGTAGAATAGCCCTGAACCACAGAAAAAATGCATCTTTTATAATAAATTTTTTTAATTTACAATTGTGCGAAAACTATTGCACCTACAGCGCCCACTTTTGGCACACTTTAGAAGTATGACAAAACCCTCAACTTGTCATAGGTCTTATAAAATTTCAACAATAAATGCGATAGTTATAAACAAATTAAAAAATGGGCACTTTTCTTGTTTTTTTTGCAATAACTTTTTTGTTTATTAACCGATTTTAATTTAACAAGTCTCATTTTGTAGATAATTTTACTCCCTATCTGTCACTTTTCGCTAAAATTGATGGTTTTCCCTGCAAAGTGAAAAAACTGTTTTCCTCACTTATTTGTTTAAATAGAAAAGTTAGCTAATAAAAGTGTTTGACTCACGAGATGAGAGATGTCTTGTATTATGTTCCTTTAGACAATTTTACAATAATTTCGCGAATAGGACTTTTTTCGAGTAAAAATTTAATTTGTTTGGTCTAGCGGTCAAAGGACCTGAGTTACGCTTGGGAAATTTTTAGAATACATGCAAATTAGTTTAATGCTTATATTAAGTATAGAAGCTGATAATAAAAAATATGTTATTAAAGAAACAAAGTAAAAGTTATGATCCGTAATAATCTAGACAACTGCCAACGATATTTACAACGTCACCCAAAATTGTATTGTTTTTATAAGTTTTATATTCCACACGAAGAAAATGGTATCATGGTCTCAATGATTTACCATTTAAGCCAATGATACACTCCTTTCGAACCAACATCATAGCTCGAAGGTTTCAGTCTAATTCTTGATTCAGGCCTTTGGCACCTCGACTGCCGCAACTCCTATTACTGCGTTATTATATTTAGAATATAAAGCAATGGCAAGCTCATATTGACTTACTATTAGAATTACATTAACATAAAACTGATTGACAATTGATAGATTATTATTACATTACTTACATAAATTTTTTTTATACTTGCTAAATTTATACAAAATTTGAATAAAAACCACAAGTACACCATCGTACTAAAATCGCACATCACATTACTCACTCTTTCAAAGATATTACTAACTTTTTATATTAGTTAAACTTATAACAATAAAAAAACTATAGTAGGTGAAACATTATAACCTAACATATAATATTTAAATGTGGTTTATGTAGTGGATCATTTGATTAATATTATAAATGTTGCTGTGAAAATCTTTTATTGCTCTGAATACAATTGTCTACAATAAAACTAAATTGTCACTCAGGGTTCCATCAATATAAAGTTAAATTTGCTTTAATGATAAGAATTACTGAATTCGTTACTCCAATATACAGGGTGTGCCATTTAACACTCCCGCTGTCAATATCTTCGAAATAAAGAAATTTATATTAGTTCCGCAAACTGGGGTTAGGACCGTCGAATAGCTTCAAATTGTTACAATCTTTCTGTATAGATAAATTGTTTTGATTCCTGGAATGTGGAAATCTGAACGATCTGAAGGATCGTTAAATTTTGAGTAATTTTTGTAAATAAAGTTTTCCCAATATTTACTTGCTTTCAAGACATGTCGACTTCAATATGCAATGTAGGTACGATGTAACAGGAAAATCTATTATTCTATTTAAATTACACTGAGACAAAATATTCTTTTAAAATATTGTTATAATGGCTTTATTCACACCACATACTAACTAACAAACAATAAATTATATAAAAAAAAAACAAATGATCAACTACAGAGAAAAAATGTACAATGGTAAATCTTGTCCTGATCAAAAATTCTCACGGGCCCAAGACCCAAAAATTTATATCGCGCTTATACATAGTCTTTTTTTTACAGAAAGACCTATAGCGTTTCTCTCTCTATTTCTTTCTCTCTGAGAGAAACAAAGCGAGATCGCTGATCATAAAGTCCTTTATTTGAAGACTTTGAACTTTGGAAAACAAGTTTTTATACCTGATGTAAGTTAACATAATTATTATCTTATCGTTAAGGATCAACATTAATCTAGCAATTTCACTCAATTTTAGTCAGCAATGTGATCAATTTCTGTCCACACTCGATTAAGTGAAATGTTCACTCTATTAATGTGTGAAATTGTTGCAACAGGAGTGAGTGAATCTTACTCGAATCCGAGTTTCTGCTATCACTTTTTTGACTATGACTTTTGACTCTATTCTGAGTATGCAAAACCAACTAACAGTTGGCTTTTTCTCTAAATTTGACTATTATTGAGTAATTGAGACATGGTTTGGTTTATATTCTCCTTAAATTTTGCAGACAATATTTTGGGTCTCGATTTAAAGATTGGTGAACTAATCGGACGAATAGATTGCCATAATCTATATTGTACGTTACAGAGACGTAAGTAATAATCTAACTATCCGTTTATTTAACCAAATATTAATCGAGACTCAATCAATATATTGGTTTTAATTTTTGTAATCAAACCACTGCATTTAAACATAATTTTCACCAAAATAACCGGATAAACGAATACTTATCCAGCACTACACGCCATACACCACGTCACGACATGGATGACCTAATGAGGACGATGTGAATAGACAAAGACAACGCACGACAACCATACAATTGGGTGGGGTCACTCAATAATGAGGACATTTACTCTGATTTAGGTATAAATTTATCTGGAGAATTTAACTGGTACCTATATTTAAATCTACTCAATAATTTCATTCAATGAATTCACTCCGTACCATTATTGCTTTCAGTCACACCGACTTTTTTACAATGTACTACCTATATTGTGAAATATAAGTATTGGAAATCATTAAATTTCGTGTATAAATAGACGTACGTTGTAATAGGTACATATTTATTTAGTATTTTATTAAAATTACAGTGTTTTAATATTGAATTTATGAACTGTAGTCGTTTATGTCCCGAAACATATTTTCGTCATTTAATAAACATTTATTCTTAGATATATAAAGTTACGTAGTTGTCACTTACGTAAATCCTATGAATCTCGTCTTGTTTCTCTCAGAGAGAAAGAGATAGAGAAAGAAGAGCCATCCGGTTTTCCGTAAAAAAGCTATGTATTAGCGCCATGGGACTCGGTCACTTTCAATATCGCTTATCATTTGTGGGTCTCGGGCCTGTGACAACTTTTGATCAGGACATATCAAACTATATTTAATTTTCATACAATTTGACGGATAGCGGATTCCCATTAACTGTGTGCGTGGTCCTTTATTCTATTCTAAAGTGAAAAGTATTTAAAATTAAAGTGTATTGTTTCTCATGGAACAGGCACTGTTGAAATGGACAAGTATTATCGTTATGCATAAGATGGCCATAACAAATAGGTATCCAAATATTTACTTCTAATTGCTCTCGACATCGAAAACGTACGCGTACATTCTCAAATTTCACATGCATAATTGAACAAAGTTCACACCTCTCAAGACCGATTCTTAATCGATCTGTCCGGACAAAAATCTGTAAATAAATACCTGCCCAACAATCCACATCCACGCACTTATCGAACAATAGAAAAACGACTCTTTCTTTCGCTGCCGTACTCTCTCACATAAAAAGAAGGACCCTCGACAGGGAATGGTAAAAAACTAGGTACTTAATAGACAATTTTGTATGCTCAATCGAAAGTGCTGTTTGCTTAGGTCTCCGCGAGTACTGGCGTTTCAAATTAATTTTTGACGCACTCGAAGCGTCAGCTTTTGTCCGCGGTCCTAAGGGTATTTCGTAAATTTTAACACATATTCCTCCCGAAAGTATAACAGAAACATTTGCTAAAGCAGGGAAGAAAAGGACGAGTGTGAAATAAATTCATTAGCAGAGTTTTTAGTTATATTCTCTTCCTGTGGAATGTCAGATAGGGAAAAACAGAAAAACGTTTATAGGTAATTCGAGTACACTTAGAAACTATTGGTGCTTTATGAATAGAAAACTACTACTAAAAATTTCGATTCAGTGTAGTAGAAATACCAAATTAAATAGAAACAGTAGCAAAAAATGTTAAAGATGTTTTGAGTACATTGACCGAAATGTATGCTATTATTCATTAAAATACTTCTTAACTCCAAAGATCTCTTCAAATTCACCAAATATAAATAAATGAAATGATTTAATAAGCCCTAATGAATGCTGCTTTTCTCAATTAAATTCTTTTCCCAGAGTATCAGAGTTACTAAAATGTAAAGAATTGTAGATTTGTAAAATTGTATTATAAACAGAAACTACTCAGTTACCAGTTAGTAGGCCAAGCAAATAAAATTTTTACTCAAAAAATTCCTATCCGCGAGATTATTGTAAAATTGTCTAAAGGAACATAATACAAGACTTCTCTCATCTCGTGAGTCAAAAAATTTTATTAGCTAACTTTTCTATTTCAACAAATAAGTGAGGAAAAAAGTTTTTTTCGCTTTGCAGGGAAAACCATCAATTTTAGCGAAAAGTGACTCTCAGACAGCTTATAGGGAATAAAAGTATCTACAAAATGAGACTTGTTAAATTAAAATCGGTTAATAAACAAAAAAAGTAATACAAAAAAAACAAGAAAAGTGCCCATTTTTTAATTTGTTTATAACTGTCGCATTTATTGTTAAAATTTTATAAAACCTATGACAAGTTGAGGGTTTTGGCATACTTTAAAAGTATGCCAAAAGTGGGCGCTGTAGGTACAATAGTTTTCGCACAATTCAATTTGTTTATAACGGAGGCTCCAAGAGTTATGAACTTTAAGCCTCTGTACAGGCGTTAATTTTCAACCAAACATGATTCTGAAAGCGTCATTGTAATCTTAAAGACGTAATTAAGCAACCTATCAAAAAATATCACCGTTTTTTTGACATTAACATTCTCAAATTGTGCATTAAAAAACCTTGCGTTTTTCGCTTATAAACAATTTTAATAAAATTGTTGCTATTTATGCTACCTCACCGAAAATAGAAGCAATGGATAACTGGCAAAAAATACAAAATTAAAAAAAAAAGTACCGTCTACGACCAACAGGAGCCAAGATAACAATTTTTTTAAAAATCGTAGCGCAATTGTTTATAAACATTAAGACCTGAATTTTTCGCAAAATAAAATTTACGACGTAAACTACGATTTCTCGTGAATTGCATTGAAAAATGTGGACAATTTACGACTCACGAGCTCTTTAAAGAGAAGGTACTCGCTAAGTAAACTGTTCGGCGCGGCGTAGTGATGGGGGAAGCTAGTCCAAGCGAGTCGCGAAGTTCAAATTGATGCGCGCTGTAAATTTTCCAATATCTCGGCTTCTATTCATCTTAGAAACTTCTTTTTTTTAAACTGGGGTAGCTGGACGAAAAAATAACAATGGGCATATTTACGAGTTCGTAAAATAGCCCTGAACCCCAGAAAAAATGCACCGATTTTAATTTAACAAGTCTCATTTTGTAGATAATTTTATTCCCTACAAGCAGTCTGTGAGTCACTTTTCGTTAAAATTGATGGTCTTCCCTGCAAAGTGAAAAAACTGTTTTCCTCACTTATTTGTTGAAATAGAAAAGTTAATTAATAAAATTTTTTTTACTTGCGAGATAAGAGATGTCTTGTATTATGTTCCTTTAGACAATTTTACAATAACATCGCGGATAGGAATTTTTTCGAGTTACTTTTTTTTTTCGCTAATTTTCCTGGTCTATAGTATGAAAGTTGTCTATGAAGTAAGTAATTTCTTCTGCTCCATAGTCAAAATAGACTGACTGTAGAGGCAAGCCGGCAAAATCAACTGTCAGCCCAACTTCAGTCCAGCCAGCCTCGCGCTCTCAGTCGCTGTTAGACATTCGCTGTGTTAACATTGTTGCTATTTTATTAAGTATAAAAGTTTTTATTTGTGCAATCATGGGAAAATATATCGTTGACGATTGTAATAGCAGATCTGATCATAATAGTCCTGAAATTTTATTCGTTATGTAAGTAATAATATAAAAATATTTTATGGCAATTCGACGGCTTCGCGCAGCATTCTCCGTCTCACACTCACTTGTTTCCAGTGTTGGCTTCATGTTTTTTACTGCCCACGTTATTAACTGATGTAAATATATAGGCTCATATTATCAACCGGTTATTTACAATTAGTTGTTTTGTCACAATTGGTGTTTATTTTCATGATGGCTATTAAAAATAATAATTTTTATTTATATAAATATTGAATCCTCAACATATAATTTCAATAATAAACATACATTAATGTTAAATTACAGATGATTAGTTACTGAATAAAATTGTATTACCCATTTTCTTATGTCTATTCTCAGGTTTCCTATAAAAGGTGTAAATTAAATTGGAATGGGTCAACGCCATTAAGAAAAATGATTGGGCGCCCTAAAAATCGTATGTAATATGTTCTTTACATTTTCAAGAGAAGTTTATTATTATTAATAAAAACGGCGTTAGAAATTTATCCAAAAATGCAGTGCCAAGAGTGGTAGGGAAACTGTAGTTTACAAAAGAAAAATGACAATTTAATAGAAATAATAATATATTTTTTTAATAACTCCTATAAAAACAATACACCCAAGCTACAGAAAAATAAAATTGTATATCACGTATTAAAAAACTTTTTGAATGTGAACTTATTTAAAAATATGCATAAAAATTTATGAGGACTGTATGTGAAAAGTATATGGATATGAGAATAAATCATGAAGTTAAAATATTTAATTCAGTGAAATCTACTAAAGGACAAATATTAAATAAACTAACATTACCTATTTAAAGGACAATAAATATATTTAAATTATTTTGTAGGTTTATTTAATATAAGCAAGATATTAAAATATTTTATTTTCTGAATTCCAAACTTGAAAAATTAATCTTTGTCATAAGTGTAAAAATATTGCTTAATCCGGACCTGTTCAAAGTATGCGCGGTCAGATTACCTCGCACACTCCACTTCCCCCCAATTTGGTTTTTCCGATTCCCATGCTTTGGGATAAGAAACGTACACACCAGGTGCTCTATGCCTTGCGCCAAAAGGGGTTATTTAATAATAAAAAAATTCAGTGCGGCAGGAATCCCCATCCAAATAAAAACAGCAAAAAAGATGCTACAAAGAAATTATTACAAACAATGTAATAATTGACAGAAATCCGTCTTGCTGTTTCACATTTTTTACTGTCCGCTATTGAGTGAATGTATGTCACTGGACTCGCTATTTAGGTCCGAGGAATCGATAGAACAATATCAATCACAGTAAAAAAAATATGAAACGTCGCTTTGTACCACTTCTCTTCTAGGACGTCCATATTAAGCGTTCGATGAAATTTTAATAAGTGACACACGGACCCTCTCGAATTTATCATTATAAAGGCCTGCTTTATAGGTGCCATTAAATGATATTTTATGATTGTGTAAAAATATTTTATGCAATATTTAATGGGTTTCAGCAGTCGGGAATAATGGGGCTTTATTTCACTATTCTTACCGCAGTGCGGGGGATCGCAAACGAAATTAACAAATAAGCTCATTATTCCGATCTTAGCGTGAGCTGGACCGCTCGACTTCTCGAACGCTGTCTAATGGTAGATTAACATACTTTTACGAAACGGTGCTGAACAACAGCAAAAAAAATATCTATAACGTTCACTTCACTCAAATGTGGCGTAAATTTCCATCGCAATGCGTGTTTGAATAAAAAAAAAGGTGTAAGTGCTCAGAGGCCAACGCACTTAATTTAAAAACCGTAAACATTATTTAGGTATTAGTACAAACTGAAAAACGTAAATAACAAACGTAACACAAATACTTGAAGTATTCAGCAGCCAGTTTATTTACGAGTGAAGTTAGCAGCCAGTTTAGCAGCCTTTTTTTCTTTTGAAACTGCTAAATTGGCTGCTAACTTCACGCAAAAATAAACTGGCTATTGAATATTTTGGCTACACATCGGTAAAGATTCTATGATCTCGGTTTTATACAGGGTGATTCAGAACGTATAAAAAAAAAACAAATTCGAACGGACAGGGGACTTACAAATACAATTTTGTAAAAAAAAAATCAAAAAGGGCAGTTCGAAAATGATTTAAAAATGCACTTCTGCACGGCACTGGAAACTGGTCCACTGTAAAACCTGACCTTACCCAAGGCGAAGTGTAATAAAAAACGGACAAAAACTTGAAAGAATTTCGCCGAAAGAAATAAATAGAATAATATTAACACCTATTTTATATCAGCAAATTCAACTGCTTTCGCCGCTATTGTTATTATTAATTAAATTAATTTGTGGTTGTACTTAATAAAATAATTTGACATACCTGATGTTACAACTGTTCAAAATTTTGTCCACCGACGTGTAATCACATTTGGACCCGTCTTAAACAGTTTCTACGAACTAACACAAATTCTGTCTTGTTTCACCATATCACAAATACTACACCACAATACAAATGTCTTCTTGCTTCACCATAAACTAAAACAAAAGCCATCTATTCCGAGTAGCTATACAGGCAAGCCATTTTGACACTAACTACTAAAAACTATTGTAAATACTATCGCAATGACGTTAATACTAATAATTGTAAATTCGGAGTCGTGGCTCTCCACGCGAATGACTTTATAGACTACAGTTATCCAGCGATGTAATGGTGGAAAGTATACAACTTCAAAATTTTTTTCTCAGAAACTATAAGAATTTTACAAAAATACTTTTTTACCATATCGACTCCATTTTTCATGCCGCATCTATTCCCAAATTTTTTTGGATAAGTTGTGAATCACCCTGTATAGCATCTACACCCACGATTGGTCTTTATGTACAAATCAACAAAAGTTTAAATATAAAAGATCGAAGTGTTACGAATGAACATTTTTGTTAACACCTAAAGATATTTTTGATAGCCTACATTTACATCTTTTTCAGATGTATTTTTATAGAAATTGGTTGGTAAATCAGTAACATTTCAGAATATACCGTTTGATTTTCAGAAGGTATCAAATGTATAATCATAATTCGTCAAATTTAAATTAATTTTTACTTAAAATCCATTACAGATATCAAAATTTCATAACATACATAAAATGTCCCTTGTATTTGATTTGCAAACTAAGACCTATATTTTATAACAGAAAAATTCTTAATTATGTACTTCAATAAAAAAAACTAATAATATAAATTGTTATACAGAATTGTGAATCTCAGTAATAATAATAACAAACATTAAAATTATTTATTACACATAGTAATGCATACTTACTATGTAGAATTGATAACTGTAACGCTAAAAATTAATAAAAGTCTTAAATTCATTTAATATTTTTTGAAATACACTTTCTGAATTAAATCTGACTATTTCTGAAATCCAATTGAAACGGAATAGTAATTTGTGTCGTTATTGTCGTTCTTATTTGATTGTTTCTATATTTATATGGGTACTTTGCCAGCTGCAAAAAAAATAATATAAACCCTTGCTTCAAAATGATCAGGTTAAGGGTTATTTTAATGAAATTACTTTTTCCTAACCAAAAATATCACCCTGAAAAAAGTAGACAAATAAAAAAATACATTTTATATTCTATTCTATTGTTAATAATTATTCCATATTTTTTTTTAAAGATAGCAAAACCAGTAAATAAATAGAGAAAAAATTTGCATTGCAATGTGATTTTCATCTTTATTTTGCATAAAACGAATGAAAATCGAAGACCGACAAAATACGATAAAATATTTCTCGGAAATCTCTTGAGAATATTGAAACAAATGAGAATGGACCCCATCTAATTCTTTAATGACCCTTAATCAATTATCTCTGAAATCAAACTGAGAGTATTACGTCTATAGGTTAGTAGGTTTATACCTCGATCACTTGTGTAATAATATTAGTCAACATTGACTAGTTGGGCACATTCCTTGGGAATTACATGATACCCAAGGATAAAGGTGACTAGTTTACCGACAACAATTCGTCCCACTATTCTTCAGTAGCTACAAATTAAACTTTATCTCTCTTATAAATATATTAGTGTCACCGAGGCAATTTGCAACGGTTGCAGCAGTAAACTGTTCCAGACGAACAAATGTAAATTATTCAGGATACGTTCTCTGTCAAACCAAATAAAATTGCTCCAGGTACACCAACTCAAAGGTTGTTAATATGAATGCACTATAAAGAAATGCTATTTGTTAGGGACCTGTTTTGACTTGATGTACTGAGCAAAACATTCTTATTCATGTCAGCTTTTAATTGCTAACTTTGAAGACTTCCAGTTGCAAAAACTGAAAAAAATAAAATAAAATAGATAACTTCATAGGTACCTCATTAAGACCTGAGCAAATAATTACTTAAATATTAGACGAGGAAAATATTCCCTAGATTTTTATCGGAACTGTTTCAAAAACTAACTTAAGTGTTTTATTTTCCAGTAGTATATTTTCAGTTGACACTGCGACTCAATTTGCATGTTTCCTTTTTTATGGGTAAAAAACAATCAATTCTATTTTAATTGAAACTTGACTGCGAAAATAGAATTGTACTGTATCATGATTTGAATACCCGTGTCAGTCAAAATATTTTTTCAACGGTTTCATATGCAAATCCAATAAGTGACAAAGATCGTACTCGTTCCCAAGTGGATGTGAAAATGCCAAATATAGCACTAAATATTAATTTGTGTTTCAAACAGATTTTAGAGTTTAACTGTGTCAACAAGTATGTGACAGTTGAGGCTATTTTATACAGTTTTTATCTACAAAATTTGCATAGGCGAAAACCAACGAGTCATTGATTAAACTTTAAAAAGTTAGTTTATTCCATATTCATTACTGTTAGATATTTTGCTGCTTGATTAAAAACCGTGTGAATTCAATAAAAAAACTTTTTACAAGTGTCTTGTGTTACACAATCGAAGATTAGTACTTGTGGATGACATGTAAATGGCGTGTGGAAAAGGAGTAGCTTATTCATAACTTTTCGTGGCCTTCTACTACAGACTGTTTTTAATCCATATGCCCAGAGTTGTATTTCCTCTTAAAGGGCCTCAGTTTGTTTTAGAATATTGAAGATCCCGACCCAAGAATGGAATTTTACTTGAATTTTTAAACGGCGGGTACGAATTTGGAAGCTCAAAAGCTAACACATGTAAAGCTTAGAATTTGGATTTTAAATTGTCTGGTTATTTACGCTGTAAGTCTACATGAGCTGTACACATTTGAATTGTGATGTATAGTGTTTGTACAGTTGCTTATAAACATAACAAGTGGTAGGGTAACTATCATTTTTATTTATGTAAAAAATATAGTGTGTCCCTGGATGTAATAAAATATACAGGGCGTCCAAAAAATTACAAAATGTGACATTTTCCCTAAGCAAAGTGCCTGTAATTTTTGTTTTCGTTAAAAACTGTATTTAACACAGTTGTTCGAGAACTCAAGAAATGCTTACCTACCAGCAGCTTCTGAATTTTTCGATTAAGTAAATCAATGTTCTCGTCAAAATCGTTTGCATGCACTTTAGGGTATCCCCATAAGAAATAATCTAATGGACATAAGTCGGGTACCCGTGCAGGTCAAGGTATTGGTCCATAGCGTCCGATCCAATTGTTCGGGAAGTGAACGTCAAGCCAGTTTCTCACTTGAAGTGTAGAATGTGCAGGGCATCCGTCTTGTTGAAATATTATTATTTTCTCTGAACTCTAAATTTACGCTAACTAAGTAGTTCTACTAAAACAAAATTATTGAGAATTTCCAAATACGAACTTTGATTGAGGGCGCCGTATTCTTTAAGTAGTGTTTTACACAAAGACAAATAACTTCAAACATTTAATAACTGAATAATCTAAAGCTTATCAAATAATAGGAATGTTGTCATGCTATCGGAGTATTTTCAAAGACGCCGCAGTAAAACGAATAAACAGGTGCAAAAAACGATCAAACCATCAAGGTTTTAGGTACTGAAATCTACGAAAATACTAACTATTTTATATATAACTCCACAGGTAAATATTCTTACATTTACTTCCTTAGTCCTACATATAAAATTGTTTACTTTTATTTATAATATGTGAAAATAATTCTTAAAATGTGGGGTTAGGATAACAGCAAACACATGTTTTACAAACGCTTTTTTTTAGTTATTATTTTATTTGAGTAAATTTAAATGGTAACAATGAATAAACAGAACATCAAGGATTTTATTTTTGTCTTTACTTTTGTTCTACACGTTTTACTTTTCAAGATTTCAGTACCTAAAAACGCCAGAAATTTGACTATTTCTCGGCCAGGGATATGGCCACCTTAAGATTTTCTTCGAAAAAGTAAGGACCAATTATTATTTTACGGTACATTATGCCACAAGAGACGTTTGCTTTTTTAAATATTTGACTATTAGTTGTCAATCGAAAATTTGGATTATCCCAGTAGATAGCTACAATTTTAAGAGGAAACTACGCCATTAGTTGTAAATGTTGATTCGTCAGTAAATAAAATATTGTGAAATCTGTTTTCAATCAGTTTCTCGCCCATTTTTAAATAAAAGTCCAAACGACCACCATCATATCCATCAAGCAATTTAGGATTAAACACTGCTTTGAATAAATAGATTTTGTTGTATACTAAATTTCTTTGGTTATGAGATCTGCTAATATCTATGATTTCTGACCTTTTCCTGAGTGACATCTTAGGATTGTCTTGTACAAGAGTCCATAACTACAACACTAGCAGCATCGTTATCATTGTATTCTTTTTTTATCTTTTTAATATTCTTTACATCAGCAGTGGTATTGAATTTTATACTTAGCTTGTAGAATTGTTCTACGAGTTACAGTTACATTTTGCAAAAAGAGCGCCACAAGAAAGGGCCCTAGCCGGCGGGGCCCAGCCAGGACAAAATGAGGTGCCACAAAGCGCCTACACCGGCCGCATTTGCGGTCGGGGTAGACGACGGACGGATGGGGCCCCACCTACGAAGGCTGTCCAGGCCTATACGAGATGAGGCAGGATAAAGAGGGATAATCCCCACGATCCCAAATCATTGAGGCCAATTTCTAGCCATGGAATAATGGCGCGAGTTACATTTTGATACTTTTCTTTAAAAATTTCTATTGCATATCGACATCGAAACATTACCGATTCCATAACATTTCATAAGATAAATTCGTTGCTCCAGGATTAGCATTATTAACAAACATTCTTCGGTGGGCAGTTGATAAAAATAAATATGTTGACTTTGACATTGATAAGGAAATATCCATGGTAATTATATGGTATGTAGGATAGTTAAAAATTGCGGCGTGTTTTTATTTGCAAAATGTGATTATTGTATTTTCTGACTAAACCCCATATTTAAGCATTTCTGGAGTTCCCGAACAATTTTGTTAAATGCAGTTTTTAGCGAAAACAAAGGCAGATTGCTCTGGGAAAATTTTACATTTTCAAGTTTTTTGGACGCCCTGTATGTTTTATCACATATTTGATTATTGTCCATGGCTTCCCAAGATAAGCAAAACTTTTTATCAAGAATAACTTTATCTCGAAAAATCAACAATAAAAAAGTTTTACAAGAGTGCAGTACCCCTTCCGGGGACACACTGTATATTTAGGCACCATATTTATTTCTCTTTGATGCAGAATCAGATTTTAAAATAAAAAAATGTTATCTCATAAAAAATATTTGCAAAACTTATGTAAATTTGTTGATATAAATCTGATATAGTTCTATATCTCAGTAACTACTTTGTCTAAACGGTGTTTTTAATACATTATTCTTGTGAAAAATTTAGATTTTCCTAAATACTCACTGACTCAACTAATTCAAAATTAAAACGCAAAATGCCTTTTGATTGGTTATAAAGATAGTGAACTTTGTCGATATAAATTAGCACCCTACAGTGTATAACGCCTCCGCCACTGGTGTCCCTCGCCCTTAAACGCCCATATCACGAGAGTGCCCAATAAAAATTATAATTAACAAAAATATTCCGCCATAAATATTACACAGCAAAGTAACCTGTCGCGGTCAGCTGAGCTGGCGGTGTTTTAAATATATAAGGGTAGGACGCGCGGCCACTGGCATTTGATAAAACGGCCGGCGAACGGACGGCGGCGGCGGCCCCTACCCACCTCTCACCCCGCCCGCCCGGGTAAATATTTTCTAATATAATACGGTCTCTAAATGTCATCTGCCTTCGCGGTACAATGAGAAAAGTGTTTATCTGGTGCCTAGTCGACACATCAGCGAGGTTATTGTTTGGAATAAGACTTACTCAGTAAATGATTAAGTTCCAACAAACTTTTTGGTCGTTTGAACCGGATTTTGTGTCTTCGGATTTATAACGAGCGTTCAAATAAAAACGTGGTCAAGTTGGTTCTGAAAATTTGGACGTAGGGCGTAGCGTATAGCAAATGAACTTAAACGTCATCTGTCAAAACGCTATATCGCCGCTATCAATTTGAATATTTTCGTTTTAAAAAGCGTTTAAAATGGTGTTTTCTCAAGAACAAAAAGTGTTTATCATAGAGTCCTACTTTAGAAATGGACGCAAGATTGATGGAATATGGAAGTATTCTATTGAGGAATGTTTCATAGAATTTCAAAATCAATTTCCCGGCGATGTTGAGTACAAAATTTTTCAAAGTGCAGTTCAGCGTTGTGTTAATGTTTTTCGTGTAACGGGCAGTGTAACAAGAAAAGAAGGAAGCGGCCGACCTAAAAAGCGGACTGAAGAATTAAAAGAAAATGTCCAACAAACAATGGAAAATACGCCAAGAACTTCTGTACGTGTTTTATCACAAATGGTGGCAGTATCAGTCGGTACCTGCCACACAGTGTTAAAAAAAGATTTGCGTTTGTTCTCCTATCGTTTAACTTGTCAGCAAGAACTTCATGAAGTTGATTTTCCGCGACGGGCTGTATTTTGTGAATGGTTTTTAAACAACTACGGTGAACTTCATAATATCACCTTTTTTTCTGATGAAGCCTGGTTTCATTTAAGTGGTTACATAAACTCACAGAATATGAGAATGTGGTCTTCTGAAAAACCAGATAACTTTTTTGTCGAGGGCCGTCGACACGCTCAAAAAATTGGAGTTTGGTGTGCTCTCAATCGAAGGAGGATTTATGGACCTATTTTTTTTAATGGTACTCTTACTGCG
The DNA here is from genome assembly GCF_000390285.2 of Anoplophora glabripennis. Lineage (NCBI taxonomy): Eukaryota > Metazoa > Arthropoda > Insecta > Coleoptera > Cerambycidae > Anoplophora > Anoplophora glabripennis. The sequence continues at coordinate 450,072 of NW_019416717.1, read as the reverse complement.
CAAAGGTATAGAGAAGAAATTATCGCTCCTTTTGTTAACCAGCTGGAAGAATACGAAATTACAAACTTTTACTTTCAACAAGATGGTGCAAGGGCACATAGGGCAGGCGAGACGATGAATATGTTGAGGGAAGTTTTCCAAAATCGACTAATAAGTCTCAATGCTGAACATGAATTTCCACCGAGGTCATGTGATATTACGCCGTGTGATTTCTTTTTGTGGCCTTACCTTAAAAACACTATTTTTGAACTGCCTATTCCTGATTTAAACCATCTGCAGGCTCGACTTATAGACAAGATTCGTGAAATTAACGAGCGTCTTAGAAAATGTCTTTAATTCTTTGAGGAACAGGTGTGAAAAGTGCTTGGAACAAGGAGGGGGAAACTTTCAGCAGCTGCTTTAATTTATTGTTATAACAAGGAGGGGGACACTTTCCGCAGCTCCTTTAATTGTTTGTTATTGTTATCACGATTATTCCTTAAAATAAAGTTATATAGTCATTATCGTTATTGAAACTGACTGCTGCTATACAGCTCGTTGAGAAATGAGGTTAAGTTGGTCGCTATAAGCTACTCCCTACGTCCAATGTGTCAGAGCCAACTTCGACCACGTTTTTAATTGAACGCTCGTTATTTCGACCCATTACATATAGTGTGTCCCACAACTGTGACCTGAAGCGGAAAAACTTTTTTATCTGTACATTTATGCAAAAATGCGATTCGTTATACAAAATCCTGCTTTGTGCTGTTTTGCTACTTTTTAAATTTTATATGCAAGGTGTTCTTTTTTTGTACATTTAACAATGAGCGTACGCATACTTAAAGTAAGCAAAGTACCCCAACATTTTGAAATATCGAGAAAATATAGTAACAGGCAGTAGTACATCTTGACCACATTGATTTTGTCCTCGAAATGAGTAGATCAAGAAGAGAGTCCGTAGCAGGAGTGACAAAGACAGCAGACCTTAATAGTAGAACAGGTATGTACCTTCTGTGCAAATAATTTTACCGAGCTCTAGTAAATACAGAAAGTTTTATATTACATATTTAAATATATGAGGAAATTAACTATACTTGACCCTATTTAACCCATTTCGAAGCATATTATTTGAATTGTATCCTATTTAATCGCCACAGATAATAAACTTTATTTATTAACGGGTAACATACTTATAATGTAAAGTAGTCTCAGTAATAAATCTGAGAAAAATATTATTTGTGTAAATATTTATATGAATTAGATTTTATGGTAAATAGAAAAAAGAAATAATGATCAAAACCCTTCTTCATTTTCACTGTCGTTATAATAATAATAAAAATAATAATAATAAAGAGAGAACAAAAGAAAAACAACATTTACAAAAATAAAAGAAAAAAAAACTAACCTAGCAAAAGTATTCGGACATGAACCATGATACCAGAATTAAATATATCTTCACCATCCGAATCATCATCATCTTGAAGGTTTCAAATAATTTGACCGATAGCCAGGTCGAGCGCAGGTTCTGAGTTCATTAATTTTGTGTCAATTTTTTTTTCGGCATATTGTCAACGAGCCATTGCTTCATTTTTCAACCTACAATTATGGTGATTTTGTCACTAATACAGAGCCGTTGTGACCGTTTTTCGTATATAATCTGAAGACTTAGTTTTTGGCCTAAAAATTAGTTTCTCGTTTGGTACAAAACTACATCAAAGTTATTCATAGTTGTGCGAAGAATGAATGTACGTCTCATTCATACAAACAATTGGTCGATCTTCTTCACGCAATTGCTTTATTCTTCTTAAAAAAATTAACCTCAGGTCTACTTTCGCAAATTTTCCCTGCCGTCAGTGTATCCCATTTTCGCGGAACTTTCTATGAATGTAGATGCCGGTTATTCATGATCATACCAATTTTGAACGGTTCCTCTTTAGCACTAAACCATCGAAATCATCCAAATTTGCGTTTGGTGATTTTTTTTGTATTTATAATGCTGAGTATGGAACAATGAGATTTCATCATTTCCAATCCCTTGCTTCACAATATGTTTCACTGCACTCCCACTACTGCCATATGCCTTTGCAACTTTATCTTAACACTTTCCGGTTACTAATTACTGGGCTACTAATTTCGTACTTTTACAAATAACACAAAGACACTTCTCTTGGTGTAGTTGGACCCGAATGTCATTTGCTTTCAGTGTTATTCCATTTCGAATTTTCATTCGGGGTCCTTTGTATTGGACTAGGGAGCGATGGAGAGCTCGTATCTGATTCAAAGGTGTACGGTGGCTGCTTTATTGATTTGATAAATATAATAAGCAAATTAAATTTTCACTCTATTTGCCCTTTTGTCTAATAACTTTAAGGTGTTCCGCCCGAATTTAATTAAAAAGGTACTTTCGCGATTGTGATGTGTTTATCTGCCGAAAATTGGAAATGTTTGCTCTGTGTGGAAGCGTATGAGGAGAAACAATGAGGTCCATTCAACGAGGTTAAACAATCGCGGCGACACCGCAACGGTATTGTTCTTAATTGGTTTTTCAACGGAATACGTTTGCGATAAAATAACCTTAAAAAGTATAATCCTACCTGAACGAGTGTAGATTCGTAAAAGCAGTGAAATTTCTGATATATGCATACGATGAAGCTGCGAATCTGTGCAAAACAACATAGAATGCACGAAGAGTGTTTGCAATAAGAATCTTCCAGAAAGTGTATGTCTTATCGGAACAGAGAATATTGCTACATTGCTGTTATATTGCAACTCCGAGCACTTAACTATATCAGATGATTTTCCTTTATACTAAGCAATATCCATCGAGCTGCTCTTCTACCTACAACCCTATCTACTTGTTAATGAATGTTTATGAAACTTCTGTCACAAATAAAAATACCAATGCAGTTGGTATACCAAGGTATTAAAACGTGTAGAAAAGTATTGAGCTTTCTGAATTTGAATGACAAAGTGAATCACTTTTCTTTAAATTAAATGGCCTTATTTATTTATGTCAGTGATAAAAGTATTTGAGCTACTTAGATAAATTCTATAAAATATATCCCACGTATCGCTCGTAAAAATTGATATTTATATTTTGTAACGCGTTATAATATCTTTAGGCCACCGTTTTACGGCATTTATACTGCTAATTTCCTCATTTAGTGGAATCCGATAACACAAATAAGTAATTAAACGAGCTGACATAATTACATGTGTGATAAAAATTATCGCTCTCGTTTTCATTCGTAGCTTTCAGGAGCTGCTTGATGCGTTCCTGTCTTTTTAACGGCAGCAATGTTATAATACTGGGACTGATAGTATCACACAAATATGTAAAATTGTTCACCTACACCAAAATGCTTGGAAAAACATTAACGACGGGTTCTAGGTCACAAATAGAGAAAAAAAATCTATGCATAGTGTGTATCAGTCAAATTGGATAATTTCAATAATAAATAAATGAATAGTCCAATTAAATGAGCCTTTAAATCACAATTTGGTCAACTTGCCAGAATTTTTAATATAAGTTAGTTTGAGGTATATAATAACAATACAGTATTTTTTTTTCAACCCCCGGATAGGGATAAAAAAAGATAAAATAACGGGGTTTTTCCAGATAACTCAAAAGGGGTAAGAGCTAGAAAAAAAGTTTCTTATAAAAACTGTGGAGCATAAAATTCTACATATTTTTTTTATGTAGAATGTTTTTTTATGTATTTACAATTTTTAATAAAAAAAGTTACAACAATTTCAATTTTTTAATCGTTAATTTTTATCATTTAACACTAAAACATTTTTTTTCTATGCCAATCGATTGATTATTTAAAAAAATGAAAATTTGGTTTGGTAATGTTTTTAAAAATTAAAAAATACGGAAAAGGTAGTTTACATTATTTTGAGTAGATTGAAAAAAATTAATTTTAAATTCATTAATTTTTCTGCTTATGATTTTTTAAATTTCTGAAATCATCCCTTAACTTCTAATCTCCCGAACGCTGTTAATTTTAATAGTACAAGTCAGTAGACCATTTTTATGTTTAATTTTTTGCTCTACAATTTTTATAAGAAACTTTTTTCTATCTCTTACCCTTTTTGAGTTATATTGAAAAAGCCCTTTATTTTGTCTTTTTTCGCCCCTGGCCGGGGGTTGAAAAAATAATTACTGTCATTTGTTATTCAGGCAAGTTGACCAAAATTGCGATTTAAAGGCCCATTTAATTGGACTAGAAGGCGTGTTCGAAATAACACTCCGACACGTCGATTGGTATTTTCAGTTGCGCATTTTTTTCAACAAAAACTTTTTATCTAGAGTGTCATGTAATAGTGGTCAATACCAACTGTCTTATTTTAAATGCAACACCCTGTATATTATTCAATTTTTGGATTCTTCAAACATATTTCATGAATAATGTCCTCGACCTATCTTCAACTGTTTCCGAAATATTAAGTGTTTTCAAATTTATTGCAAAAATTAACAATAAAAAAATAAAATTATTTGATTACAGAAATTCGCTACAGCACACTCAATACTTACTTCCCATTTAGCTCTTGATAATGAGAAAGTAAGCAAAAACTATTTCAGCATTTCTTTTTACTGATATGAACCAAAAAAAAAAAAAAACTATAAATAATTTACCTTTGTTTAAAACGCCTGGCCTTAGCAACGTGTTGTCTACCTGCAGGACAGTAGTTGTCAGTGTTATAGCCGTTTGAATTTCGTTAACTGCATATCAGAGAAATGGTCATTTAACAAAAATGCACAAAATAACAATTCTGCAGATGATTGTTTATGGAGATAACGCACGGACACAAATGGAAGTTGCATCCCTATAAAATGAAACCAACTCAGGAACAAATGACGGCAATGTTAGATAACAATGTGATCCAATTAGAACATGTTGTTTTCTGATGACTGTACCTTTACACTTCACGGTCATGCTAGTCGTCAAAATTACCGCTATTGGTCTAATGAAAATCCTCATTGGATTACAGAAAAACATACGCAATACCCTGAAAACGTTAACGTTTGGGCAGGAATTGTTGGAGATCATACGTTCCTTTTTCATTGAAGGCAATTTGAATGGCGATAATTATTTCGCGCTGCTCCAAAATAATGTCGTGCCAACTTTGACAAACTTATATCCTGATCCAGCAAACTCACAAGTTCCAGCGAATATGATATAGTTTCAGCAAGATGGAGCACCGTCCCATATGTACCTGAAGTTCCGAACGTTCGTTTGAACGAAAATGAAAACCTATAATATCACGTTTAATCGTACTTAAAATGATTTTACCACCTAAATTCTGGCTTCTGTAGACGAAAACAACACTTCCCCATCATCGGAAGCCACCCCACATATCAACCACCCTTAAAACTTAGTTACTTGTATTTTAGAAAATTAGCCCCATACCACCCTATATTTGACATAGGTTGTTAACATTACTTTTATACTGATATTTAAAAAACATTCCGACCTTTTGTCACTATTGGAAGACACCCTGTCAACAACCCTTAAAACTGTCATAACTTATATCTCCAATCAAGCTTAAAAAGCCACGTTAAATTTGATTTAAAAAGTTTACGTTTCATTTATAGCCATTTACAAAAACTATTGCCGCCCTTTGTTGCCACCGGAAACTACCCTGTCAATACGAACTACCCTTGGAAGGTCCAAGTATTCTATTCCAAATAACAAGCCTGCTATCACATTAAATCCGTCTTAAAATTTTAAGATAACATCTCTATTGATTTATAAATCCTATTTCTGCCCTTCGTTGCCATCAGAACCCACCCCGTCAACTACCCTTAAACAGGTAATATCTTATATCCTCTGTATAAGGCTGAAAGCCATAATAGATTTTAAGTAAATTGTTAACATTACATTTGTATTGACTTATAACAATTATTAATGCCCCTTGTTGCCACCGGAATCCTCCGCGTCAGCTACCCTTAAATCAGTTATGTCATATCCCCGTTATCAAGCTAAAAGCCATAATAGATTTTAAGTAAATTGTTAAAATTATATTTATATTGACTTATGACAACTATTAATACTCTTTGTTGCCACCGGAATACACCCCATCAACAACCCTTAAATCAGTTGTGTCTTATATCCCCGTTATCAAGCTAAAAGCCATAATGGATTTTAAGTAAATGTTAAAATTATATTTATATTGACTTATAACAACTATATACTTTGTTGCCACCGGAATCCACTCCGTCAACAACCCTTAAATCAATTGTGTATTATTTCCCCGGTATCATGCTTAAAGCCATATTGGATTTTAAGTAAATTGTCAAAATTATATTTATATTGACTTATAATAACTATTGATACACTTTGTTGCTACCGGAACCCACCCCGTCACCCTTAAATCAGTTGTGTATTATATCTCCGATATCAAGATTAAAGCCATAATGGATTTTAAGTAAATCGTTCAAATTATATTAATATTGATTTATAACAACAATTGATACCTTTTGCTGTCACCGGAATCCACCCCATCAACTACCCTTACATCAGTTGTGTATTATATATGTATAGTTATTATAAGACAATATAAGTGTAATGTTAACAATTCATTTAAAATCTGTTACGGCTTTAAGCTTGATGTCGTGTACGTAATACACAAGTCAATTAGGGGTAGTTGACGGGGTGGGTTCCAGATGCAAAGGGTATCAATAGTTGTTATAAGTCAATATAAATATAATTTTTTCAATTTACTTAAAATTCATTATGACTTTAAGCTTGATATCGGGGATATAATACACAACTGATTTAAGGGTAGTTGACGGGGTGGATTCCATTTGCAACAAAGGGTATTAATAGTTGTTATAAGTCAATACAAATATACTTTTAATAATTTATTTAAAATCCGTTATGGGTTTAATCTCGATACCGGGGATGCAATACACAAGTCATTTAAGCGTTGTTGAAGAGGTGGATTCCGGTGGCAACAAAGTGTATTAATAGTTGTTATAAATCAATATAAATATAATTTTAACAATTTACTTAATATCCATTATGGCTTTAAGCATGATACCGGGGAAATAATACACAACTGATTTAAGGATTGTTGACGGGGTGAATTCCGGTGGCAACAAAGTATATTAATAGTTGTTATAAGTCAATATAAATATAATTTTAACAATTTACTTAAAATCCATTATGGCTTTTAGCTTGATAACGGGGATATAAGACATAACTGATTTAAGGGTTGTTGAAGGGGTGTATTCCGGTGGCAACAAATGGTATTAATAATTGTTATAAGTCAATATAAATATAATTTTAACAATTTACTTAAAATCCATTATGGCTTTTAGCTTGATAATGGGGATATAAAACACAACTGATTTAAGGGTTGTTGATGGGGTGTATTCCGGTGGCAACAAAGAGTATTAATAGTTGTTATAAGTCAATATAAATATAATTTTAACAATTTACTTAAAATCCATTATGGCTTTTAGCTTGATAACGGGGATATAAGACACGACTGATTTAAGGGTTGTTGATGGGGTGTATTCCGGTGGCAACAAAGAGTATTAATAATTGTCATAAGTCAATATAAATATAATTTTAACAATTTACTTAATATCCATTATGGCTTTTAGCTTGATAACGGGGATATAAGACTCGACTGATTTAAGGGTTGTTGATGGGGTGTATTCCGGTGGCAACAAAGAGTATTAATAGTTGTCATAAGTCAATATAAATATAATTTTAACAATTTACTTAAAATCCATTATGGCTTTTAGCTTGATAACGGGGATATGACATAACTGATTTAAGGGTAGCTGACGGGGAGGATTCCGGTGGAAAGAAAGTGTATTAATAGTTGTTTTAAGTCAATATAAATATAATTTTAACAATTTTCTTAAAATCTATTATGGCTTTAAGCTTGATACCGGGGAAATAATACACAATAGATTTAAGGGTTGTTGATAGGGTGGATTCCGGTTTCAACAAAATGTATTGATAGTTGTTATAAGTGAATATAAATATCTTAAACAATTTACTTAAAATCTATTGTGGCTTTAAGTTTGATATCCGGGATATGATACACAATTGATTTAAGGGTAGTTGACGGGGTTGATTCCGGTGGCAACAAGTGGCATTAATAGTTGTTATAAGTCAATACAAATGTAATGTTAACAATTTACTTAAAATCTATTATGGCTTTCAGCCTTATACAGAGGATATAAGATATTACCTGTTTAAGGGTAGTTGACGGGGTGGGTTCTGATGGCAACGAAGGGCAGAAATAGTATTTATAAATCAATAGAGATGTTATCTTAAAATTTTAAGACGGATTTAATGTGATAGCAGGCTTGTTATTTGGAATAGAATACTTCGACCTTTCCAAGGGTAGTTCGTATTGACAGGGTAGTTTCCGGTGGCAACAAAGTGCGGCAATAGTTTTTGTAAATGGCTATAAATGAAACGTAAACTTTTTAAATCAAATTTAACGTGGCTTTTTAAGCTTGATTGGAGATATAAGTTATGACAGTTTTAAGGGTTGTTGACAGGGTGTCTTCCAATAGTGACAAAAGATCCAAATGTTTTTTAAAAATCAGTATAAAAGTAATGTTAACAACCTATGTCAAATATAGGGTGGTACGGGGCTAATTTTCTAAAATACATGTAACTAAGTTTTAAGGGTGGTTAATATGTGGGGTGGCTTCTGATGATGGGGAAGTGTTGTTTTCGTCTACAGAAGCCAGAATTTAGGTGGTAAAATCATTTTAAGTACGATTAAACGTGATATTACAGGTTTTCATTTTCGTTCAAACGAACGTTCGGAACTTCAGGTACATCCGTCCCATTACCAAATCAATATCCGGCAGTACCTCAACCGAATATTTCCAAATCGGTGGATAGGGAGGCGAGAATCGATGGAATGGCCAGCACCATCCCCTGATCTGATACCATTGGACTTCTTCTTATAAGGATATGTCAAAAGCATTGTATACAAAATTAAACCCCTCGACTCCGCTGACTTAAGAAGACGAATAACGCTTGTAATTAGATCGGTCACGCCTGAGATGTTGAGTAACATTAGAAGAAATTTCTATTTAAGATTAGGATATTGCCAAGACGTTTGCGGCGAGCATTTTGAACATTTCCTACATTAACATTAACGTTTTTTTGCTATTTTACATTATCAATAAATAACCAGCATTACTTATTAGTTTTTGAGTGTGTTGTAGCGAATTTCTGTAATCAAATAATTTTCTTTTTTAATGTTAATTTTTGCAATAAATCTGAAAACACTGAATGTTTCTGAAACAGTTGAAGATAGGTATAAGACATTGTACATGAAATATGTCCAGAATTTTCTGAAGAATCCAAACATTGCATAATATACAGGGTGGTGCATTTAAAACAAGAAAGTTGGTATTGACTACTGTTACATGACAAACCCTGTATAAAAAGTTTTTGCTGCAATTAATGCGCAACTTAAAATAACATTTATTTATTTTTGAATTTATTCCATTTGGCTGACACACTGTATGTCTCCCAAACAGCTTCGGTTTTGGGATTTGGGGTATTACCTACTGGCCATTTCAGGATGTGTAGGTATTTTATTATTTTATTAGTCCAACAGGAACAAAATGCACCGTTTTCGAGATAAATTCTATAATGTTATAATTATTGCAGAAAGTGTCAACATAAGTCCCTTATTTTTAAAATAATATTAAAAATTTGCCATTAACTTTGGCCACACATTTTCGCTACACCCCATAGAAAAACTTTACATCGTGACGGAAGTCTTATTGCTATTTTTTTTTCATTATTCGAGTTACATGCAATATAACGAATTTATATAAAAAAATACATTCACATTCTCCAAGTGAAAGTACCCCACTGATCCATGCTTAAGGACATCCTTGTAAATTTTTTACTCCGCAAGTTTTAAATTATTTATATCACTCAAATCGTTGGCATTACCATATTTTTTTTTTAGGTAGAGGCGAGGGGTCACGAGCCGCGAGTCTCTGTTAAGTGGTAAATAAAAGCTGGGCCTTTTTATACCTATTTTATTAACATACACAAACTTTAAGGCCAATAAATTATTAATAGGCGCAAAGCTAATTTTATGTACTTTTAATAGATCCACAATTTACGAAGGTGTACGCCGACCGACACGGCGCCTCTTTATTTTCACCGTCGTTTTATTGATATAATTTTTATTGGGCACTGCTCTCTGTTTGGGTTATGACTACCCGACGATCTGAGTGGCGGTATGTTGCAAGAAAATACTACCATTTAGAAACTAAACAATGCCGCATTAAGACGGCGAGTGCGCTTTCCTACGCACCTCTTTTAGTAGCATTGCTGTATTTTATTACTGCTTCAAGATTCACTGCTCGGTGTGGGTGAAATATACTTTATCGGGCATTGCTTTGTATTTACTAGCAGAGAGCGATTTACTGATTTGTAGACAACTACTCTGCGGAATACAGGCCCGTCCAGCATAAAATTGCACCCGCTATACAATAATAAACAGCAAAATTCATTTGTCTGCAGAATCACCTAGCAGACAGGTTTCGAACTTGTTAGTTCTCATAAATATGAGAGTCTATGTAAGTATAGTGATTCTACTCATACAGTATCCAGCTGATTCTGGTGCAATTTGACAGAGCTATAATTCGCAGAGTAGCTGTATCCCACAATATTATTAATTATGAGCCTGATATTCTACTACAAATTAGGGAAACACAAGGTTGTTGTTACTTTACGTTTATATTAGTTTCCCTCTTGTTTGGTTTTTCTTTTGTTTTCATTTAATTGTTCTCAGTTTTATAATTCTTATGAGTATATTTTCATTTATAACATGAAAAATGCAGTAATAAAAGTAAAAATAAATTTGTATGTGCCTGACATTTTTTCGTTTTATTTAGTAGGTATCATATATTTTGACATTCAAAAGTGTAGTAAAAATTGTTAGTTTTATTCAGAAGTGCAACAAAATATTAATTTATATTTGTAATATTTAAAAGTGCAGTCAAAACTTTTAGATCTTTAGAACCCCATTGTTAGTTTGCGAGATATAAAATTGAAATAAATAACTTAACAAAATTACTAGTGTATTAAAAGTTATCCCCAACCGATTGAGCTGAAATTTTGCATAGACATTTAGTTTGGTTGACAATGCATGGTTAGCTAAGTGACGTCATTCTAAATTCAAAAGACGGCTGACCAATTATTTTTTATGCACCTCCATACGAAAATAAAATGACGTCACCAAAAGCTTGTTTTTAAAAAAAAATATATATATATACATGAACTTATTTAGATTCCCAACATTCAAAATTGCAGCAAATTATTAGTTTTACGAGATAAAAAATGAAATAAGTGCCTACTAATTCATGACAAGACGATTTTACGTTTTAATACAATACTTACATATTTTAATATTAGGCACAGTAAATATTTTTTTGATTTTTTTATACTCAGAAGTGCAGCAAAATATATTTATATACTTCGCATTCAAAAGTTTTTAGGATTGTACAGTTCAAAAGTGCAGCAAATATTGTAGTTACATGCACAAAATCCATGGCAAGATGTTTTAATTCAATAGTTTGTTTATTATTCACAAATGCAACAAAAGTTTTTAAGATTTTTTTTCTATTCAAAAATAAATCAAGTAAAACAACATTCAAATGTAGTTAAAGTTTTTTACTTTGGTAAAGGTCAAAGGCTCATCAAAAATTTGTTCAAAACTGTGACAAATTGTTAGTTTGCAAGATAAAAACTGAAATAACAATTTTTACGGTTTTAATTCAATATTATTATTTACATTTTAACACATAGTAAGTATTTTTTAGACTTTTTTATATTCTGAAGTGGAACAAAATATATTTATATGTCATATTCAAAAGTGTACTAAAAGTTTTTAAGTTTTTAGCGTTCAAAAGTGCAGTAAAAATTATTAGTTTGTGAGATATTAAAAAGAAATAGATGATTCAATGCATTTTATATTTACATTTTTACAATCGTTTTTTACAAATAAGAAGTGGATCTTATTTGTGGAAGGGCTAAACGGGCGGTGACTATGAGACGCCTTCATTATAGCCATCCTTCTCTATCGCATGGATTTCTATGGCTTACTTTATCGCTCTCACGTAACTTCAGATAGACCATTGGTACTTTCCTACCTGGTATATACAAAGAGCGTAAGTGGCTCCATCTACCGTGCCACTTCCCACCTATGCTATTCTGTGACCTGCTACAATTTTCTTTCAAGAAAACACAAGTTTGATTATAACATACTACATTTGTCTTGAATAATTTCAACATTAATACTAAATTTTACTAGTAGTTTTGAAACAAATATGTTTGCAGTTTATGATGAACTGTAAGAGATATTGTAGCTAAAGTCTGAGATAATAAATTTCAAAACTATAAAAGACTTGAATTAAATTATATACATGGCTGGAAAATCCACATGGTCCATCTGCCTTTACATGATAGCGACAAAGTAAAGTAAAGAAATCCGTGCGATAGACAAGGATGGCTATAGTGAAGACGTTTCATAATCTGAATAGTCACCGCCCGTTTCGTGTTAGAAGTGGGAGTGACTATTCAGATTATGAAACATCTTCAATGTAACCATCCTTGTCTATCGCCCGGATTTTTATGACTTACTTTATCGCTCTCAAGTAACGGCCGATGTACCATGGGGACTTTCCGAACCTGCATATTTACAAATATGTAATATAAATTCTAAGAAAAAATATATATTACAGCAAATATTTCACATAGTTTGACGAAAGTATATACATTTGAATAGAATAAAATAACATTTAGGCAAATAATTTCATTTAAAACTATCTGCTCATTTGATCCAAATATTTTTTTTTCATCGTAGGCCTACAAATTTTCTGACGGGACAATCATATACCTGTATATGACCGTTTCATCAATTCAGTTAATTTTAATTGCCAAAATCGGTTTCAAGTTCTAAATGTTACGTGCTTTTTGAGTCAAAATTTTCACCTCAGATACCGACATCCAACATCCGAGCCACAAAAACGACAACGCGGAATTGTCTAAATTTACATAGATGATCGATATTTTCTCACTGCACCGCGCCTGAAAGTGTGGAATTATGTACGTGCTAATTTTTGTCCGGGAGTTTGATAGACGGTGACGTCTACGAGTAGATCGGCGGTCTTGTATGGGAACAATGGCGCGGGGTAATGGACAGAATAATACCGCATGCCACTTTCTAATCTAGTTTGATTAAGGACACGAACGAAATAGTCAATATATATGTAAAACGCTTAGCAAATTGTACACGAGTCGAGACTGCCACTCCAGACAATACAATTGAATTTAGATTCAGATACAACGCAAATGGTACGTGCTTAGCAACAAAAGGCTGGTAACAGATTAAATAATTATCTTCCGTGTACCTAAATTAGAGATCGGGACGCGAGGTGAGATATGTTTAATGATCCACCTTCCGATTTGCATCGAACTTTAGAGGGGTGTAACAGGTACTGCGCAACCCATAGAATCCCAGCCCAGTCTGGTGGCTTTAGATGTTACACACTGTCATACAATTTATTTGATTTCGTTGAAATTTGCTTTTTAAAACTGCATTCCCCATAAACAAGATCGGTTAATATTTCTTAAGGAATGGTGCGGCTCGAAAAAACGACATCCTGTATAGTAAAATCACTGACAAATGACAAAATAAAATGTTAATTTTGAAATCCATTAGCAGTTCCAAAAATAAATTAAATTGCTTTATCTTTTCAACTTGTTCACGATCCCTTTGATGTCGCGATGTTCTGCCACTAATATCTTCAATTTAAGTGAGACGTTGGTAACGTTTTCGAAAGTTTACATCAGTTTGTTTATAAAAGCTTTATATCCAAAGTTCTAACTTACTTAAAATTAACTGTTTATGGGTGGTTAAAATTGGTCAAAGGGTTACTGCGAATTTGTCATAGATAGAGCAAATCTGATATACGAGTCTAGAGCTCTTTTTTTTGAGAAAATAACAATGGCGCGCAAACCGCATCTCTCCTTTTATTCCCGTTTTCGAGCTACAGGCTGTTTCTCGATTTTTGGCTAAACCGACTAGTGCCGTTTTCTCGTTTCCCCTTCAAGATATCTTAAAATGGTTTGAACATTCTATGGGCACTTTTTTGAGATAAATTCGATTAAATAAATGTGATAATACAGTGCAACCTCTTTAATCCGAACACACGTTAATCCGATCACACGCTAATCCGAACGGCCAAATCTGAACGATGACAAGCGAGATGACAAGAAAAGACTAGATCGCTTCGCGCGTACGCGAGTAGTCGGCAGCAATGCAGCAAGATGCAGCAATTAAAAATAAGAATCACACAAAAATAAACTTTTTCAATGCGCCAGACAAAAATTAAAGCCTTTTTATTTATTTTTTGTTACTTAAATTGATAAAAATTGTGAAAAGCGTAAAATAATACATATGTATCATTTATATAACATTTATGTATATGTAACTACATGTTTGTTTTACTTTATATAAATTTTATGTGTCTTGTATGATTTATACTTATATTGTTATAATAAAATGAGTATGTAGTTACATAATATACATATTGTACAAATCTTTATAGTATGTTCGATAATCCGAACGATTCGATAATACGAACAATGCCTGGCAATGTGGTGTTCGGATTAAAGAGGTTACACTGTATTTTTATTTTTTGTGATATGACAACAACTTGTATTTTATTTCAAAAACGAAAAGAGGACTAAAAATGCATTCCGAAAATATACATTACTTTAATTATTATTTTTTGTGTAGATTTGCGGAAAATATAAAATTTTCAAAATACCAATGATATTTAAGTTTTCTGACTGAGAAGGCTTTATAAAAAAATTTAAAAAACTCTTTCAATGAACGCGAATGCACTGTGATAAAAGTCACACAGGCTCTTTAAAGTGATAAAATAGTAAGTTTAAGCGAAACTACCATCCCTAGGTGTCCCCCGTGGCATCTCAAAAGCGTCAAAGCCAAAATTATAATGAATGTGTCCGAATTGACTCGAGCAATTCACACGTACTCGAGAAAGAAGCAAATAGGTGGCAGGTATTTGTGTTTGGTGTTAGCCGTTTTCACCGGCCACTACGCTAATTGCACCTTTTCTTCGAAAGCTTTGTTGTTTATGTTACCAATTCATATCCAGGGTAAACAGAACAGCCTAAATAGAGCTGTATAGGAGGAAAATGAACGTTTCTATTATAACTGCGGCTAGAACATTAATATCTTTGTTATCCAATCCATTATGGATCTTTTTATATGCGTGTGATGTGAAGTCGAGTACAAAGACATGGAAACGAACGATTGGTTCAACAAGGTTGATAATCGGACAGTATATTTTTAATATTTAAAAGTGTAGCTAAATTGTGTGTATGATATTAAAAAGAAATAAGTACAAATGTCCAGAAACCACATAATATGTTTCCGTTTAATTGCTTTTATACTCTAACATTTAAACACTTTTTAAATTGTTTTTTAAAGTTAGAAGTGTAGCAAAACATTTTTAACATTCGGAAGTGCAGTAAAATATTTTTAGATCCGTTCTTTAAAGATGTTTTTATGTGTGTGGTGTGAGCTCGGGCACAAAGACATGCAAAGAAGGACTCGCTAAAAGTATTTCAGTCTGAAATAACTTAACCTGAAATCACTTTCATTAATTAACGAGTTGCTTTTACAAATCTAATTTGCTTCCGCGATGGAATTTTTTATAAGCTGATATGCTAAAAAATATGTTGCAACAGTTATTTTTTTAATTCTACATTCCATCACGTAAGTTGCTTGTAAATAAAGGCGCCAGTTTCGATACCAATATAATATTGTAGTCAATATCATCCAGGATTATTACGCTTGAAAAATGTCAAGGCTGATTTACCTACCACACGCCTACAAATATTTTCAAACAATGGTAAGTGTAGATGTGTAATCACCTATTTTGTAAGTGGAAACGGAAAAGTATACACTGAGGGAAAACTTTGGCTTGAAACTGGTAACAAGCTTGTTCTATATTATACAGGGTGTCCGTTGAAGAGGCATTGGCCTCTGAAGATGAGTGTCAAATTGCGAAAAACAATAATATTTCAACAATGCCTTAATACAGAGCAATCAAATTTGGTACATGATTTGCCGTTATTGTTATCTTTAATTGGTAAAAATATGAATTTGTTGGAAGTCCAATAAGGGCCGGACTAGGGCTAGGGCGCCCTTAAAATGATATCGACTTTTTTTATTAGTATATCAATTTATTAAATAGTTTTATAGTTTCAGTATTACATAAAATTTAATTAATTTTTTTTACTCTTACAAATGTTTCGAAAAAATAACGTTTTTTTTTCAATAAGTATCTCTATTTTCAAGGTCGGTATCAAATATAACATGAAAGACGTGGTGTATAAGCAGGAGTTCTGGCCTAGTGGTGTGTCTTACGCTAGATATAAATTTAAAATCTAAAAACACAGCATTTTTTAGAAAAGGGAAAGTTGATGCCATCGGGGTTAATACAGCAACCGATGGTGTCAACTTAGATACACAAATTCAGCTACTACATCTGAATATTCAATGCATAATGCATAAAATTGATGAATTGGATGCGTTTTTAGTTGATACGACTATTAATGTTTTATGCATAAATGAACATTGGCTTATTGAGCATGAAGTTGATGTTATAAAGCCGCAACATTATAGAACTGTCTCCAGTTTTTGTAGAACTGAAACTGTGCATGGTGGTGTAAGTATTTATGTAAATAATGCTGTAAAATCTCCAATCATTTTATCTGGTATCGAGGAGCTTTCAGTTGAAATACACTGTGAATTCTGCGGTAGTGAATGCGATGGATTACAAATAATTACAGTATATAGATCTCCAAAGGGTAATTTTGATATTTTTTTGGATCGTCTAAATTTAGTTCTAAATAAACTCAATAAGAACAAAAAAATTGTGTTTACAGGCGATTTTAATGTTAATTTCAATAATTGTGATAACAATGACACTATTGTTGTTGAACCTTTGCTACTCGTATGGCCTGTCAAAAACTATTACGGCTTGCACAAGAGGTAATTCATGCCTCGACAATATTTTCACAAATTTAGATTGTAATGGATTTGCTGCTCAGACCTGTAATGTGAGTTTATCATCAGATCATGCCGGCATATTGATTGCGATTCAACAATGTAAAAGGAAAAGCAGTTCTAGAGTTGCCTATAGGCCAATGACAGCTTGCGGGTTTTTTCATCTTTATCAAATTGTAGAAAGCCAGGACTGGACTTTTTTAAAAAATGATATCATTGATTTAAATAAGAAATTTGAATTGTTCATGGATATATTAACCTCAGCTGTGGAACATTACTAATGGTACTTTATATGACCTCACTAAGGCTTTTGACTGTGTGAACCACAACATTTTAATTCAAAAACTTTCGCGCTATGCCTTTGATCCAAATAGTATCTCCCTTATTAAATCATACCTCAGTGACAGATCTCAATTTGTCTCTTTTAATGGAAGTAAATCTTCGTGCTTAACCATGAATCACGGAGCCCCACAAGGATCTGTCCTTGGGCCTGTACTGTTTCTCATTTATATAAACGATCTACCAAATAGTGATAGCATTTCCAAGTTTATCCTTTTTGCGGATGATACCACGATCCTAAAGGGTGCAGGTGAAGCCAGTGTCTTTCGTAATAATGTTCAAACAACACATGATAACGTTAAGCAGTGTTTTTTGGCAAATAAAATGTATCTCAATCAAAACAAAACTCAATATATTTTGTTTACTTTGCGTTATGTGCATGTATAGTTGGCAAAGGTGTTATACCAAATGGTCTAATTAGTTTTATACTTTGTATTTAACTTACCTAGTATTATACCAAATTGTATTAAAACGTTAAATACCAAAAAGTTTTATACTACGTAAGTACAAAATTTTATACCAGCTAAACGAGTCCGGACAGGAACAGCGTATACATTAGGCTTCTTTTGGTTCTATCTGCGAACAGTCCTAGAACAGTTTAGAATAGTTACTCAACTGTAACTGTATTGTTGGTATGTCTTGACTTAGATGTTACTCTTAATGGAAAAGTCAACTAATTTGAACCGTCCCAGAACCTTTCTCTGTCAGAACCAAAACACCTATTATAAATAAGATAGTCGATCGTAAGAGATTCGTCTGTAGGGTAGCACCTGAAAGCGATCTGCGAATTGAAGGGACAGAGCGGTGATATTGTGAGCTCTTGGTGGTGTCTCGTATCGACAGAAAATATTTATCTTGTCTCTCCCTCTTTTCCTTATTTGTTTGCTCGAATAAACTTTGTTTTTACAAATTTAAGATTTTTTAAGAATCATTGTTCATGTTTTTGGTTTCTTTTATTGAATAAACATTTAGTTTCGTTATTACAAATTTATAGCAAAAAGTCCCTACCAATTTTTACTACTAGGTACTAGGTATATAATACTTTTGGTATAATAAGGTATAAAACTTGGTATAAAACTAGTGAAAGTTAAATACCAAATTTTGCCAACCCTATGTGCATGATGAGTTCACCAATTGCGCCTCACAAGTGAAATTTCTCGGAGTGAACATTGATTGCCAAATGAAGCAACATATTGATGAGCTATCTAAAAAACTATCTAAAAAGATGTTCCTGATCAGAAGCCTTGTTAATTCTGTTTCGATAAAAACATTGCTGTCAGCCTGTTATGGTTTCTTCACTCACATATGTGCTATGCTATTTTGAACTGGAGTCATTCTTGCCAAACAAATTTTTAAATTACAACGCAAATGTATTCGCATTATTGCTGGGTTACCCTATAGAACGGACTGTAAACAACAATTTAAGAAATATGGCATACTTACACTTCCAAGTGTCTATATCTTAGAATATCTCTTGTACATTAAGGAAAATCTCCATATGTTTCGTCAACGTTTCATAAACCATGATTATCCTACTAGAAACAGGTATAATATAAACCCTGTTCCTCTTAGACTAAGTAGAACTAGAGTCGGTTCTAATTACTATTGCGTGCGCTTTTTTAATATGCTACCTGAAGCAATTAGGTCCTTGTGTAATGCTCATTATAAAATGAGAATAAGGAACTTTCTTAAAATGAAGGCTTTTTACTCATTTGATAATTATTTTAATGATGATTTTGTTGCTCTTGTCAGTCCCCTAGGAATACCATGTAATGGGTGTGATGTGTGATATATTTCTTTGTAGTACTTTTTTTTAATGATTTATTCACATATCTGTGCTTTAGTTTTAACCTATTTTTAATTACTGATACTTTTGGTGTCATATTTCTTTTGTGACTTGTGTAAACATTTATCTTATGTTCTGACATCAATAAATTATTATTATTATTATTATTTTCTGACCAATAAAAGCGTGTCAGCAAGTGGAAGAATGTTAGAACTGTTCAGCAGTAACGTGACTAAAATTAGATGAAACATGACAATACCGACTGCGCTTTTATTAAGAAATGACAAGGAAATCTGCACTGCATACTTTTAGGATAGCTCTACAATTCGTGACTAGACTTAAGAAGGCAAGAAATATTCGGGTCATCCGGTAAGAGCCAACGGTTAGGTTAACTGGCATTTTTACTTCGTAACATCGTCGACGAGACGTCAGAGACTAAGATTTTTATTTATTAAACAATCGCACAATCCACGGGATCAAATATTTAATAATCCGAACTTTCATGGGCGTAATTCATATCGAGTTGGCGCTGAGGAACGTTCTCAGTGCAGGCGCCCGTGCACCACTTCATAATTTAAAATGTATGGAACAAAATCAACAAAGCATACCTCCTTAAAATGATTTAGAATTTATACAAACGTTTGTTTTTCTACTTGCCGTGCTCACATAAATCGCGATGAATTATATCTGGAGAACATTTAGTTATGTTTGGATAAACCCTTATTTCCGCCAGATCCTCAGTAGACGTACAGAAATACGAGTCCTTTCAACGTAATAGAGAGACGTTTAGAGCGCTCGGCTTCGTCGGTACAATCAATTGCGAATAATGCATGAGGTCTATTCGAGTTCCTTTTTTTTTCAAAACGACAAAGCAGAAATTATTTTTAAAATAAATAAATTACTAAAAGCGGAGTTTGTCATTAAAACATATTTTATTTTTGTATTACTTATTTTTTTTTTAATTTAAATTTCTTTAAATTTTATCCATTTTTTTTAAATTCGCACCAAGAAGTCGCCCGTAGAGCCCGAAGAAGCTCCAAAGGCACTCAGAATACATGTCCGATGACATCGAGCCATCCAAACAGTATCAACCGGGAATCAAAATTTTCATCCTTTTTGAATTCCGCCCTAGACTCAGCCAAAGGGTTTATGAAGCCTGATGCTGTTGATAGGGAGACCGCTGACACAAAATATCCAGGAAATTTGCAAAAACCGCTCAGCGACTACAAAACAACACACCATTCAAAAAAGTGAAGTAGTTGTAACCAAACAAAGACACTTCCCACGACAGATCAAATCTAGGATCGCTCCAGGAAAAGCAGAAATCGCTCAGTACCAAGTGGGCTCAAAATTTGAAAACCCACTGAGACAACAGGTGCGACTGAACGTCGACCCTGGTAATCCACAGATAACTAACCAGGATAGGTGCTTGATAAGTACTCTTAGCTTTAATTATTATGGCATTACAGACTACTACAATTGTTGAAAGCTTAGACTAAGACCTAGGTGGCCGATAACAGTGCAAGGATATAAAAAAGTGATAAGCAGAAAATGCTAAGAAACAAAACCAGTGCAAAGCGGATCAATCGAAAGTTTCAGTAAATGTTACAGACAACCACAACCGAGCGAGTTACGATAAAATATTTAACAGGTATTTGGTAATGTTTTGAATTTTTACCGTTTCAGGCAAAAAGAGTTATAAAAGATTAAATTCAGTGTGTCGTAGATTTACGATTATGTAACTAGATGTAATATAATGAAAAAATTTGTTAATTCTGAATCTATCAGTAAAAACCACAATAATTTTATTGATTTGTATATAGATAAATGATTAAAAGTCAGGTGATCAGTAATTTTATTTGGAAACGTTGGTAAGTAATTAAATTTTAATAATATTAAAATTATTAAAACATCAAGAGTATATTTATGTAACATGGTATACATATTTCAGAGACGGACCCCAACACTTTTATATTTTCTTGTATAAGTTATTTGATGAATTCTACACCCTTCGAATAAATGAAATAAACAAGAGTTTACCAATTGGCTTTAATTCATTAACCTCCCGTAATTCGTAATAAGCCCCTTAATAAGATCGAGTTCATCGAAATAATTTACATAAATCACCGTTTTGGAGTTTCGGATTCGACGAAGGGAAGCGTAAAACGTAAAGCGAACAATTATTTGTCAAAACGGGAACACAAAACATCAAAGGCCGAGTAATTTCACTTTTCGATTTCGGCATAATTACGGCGAAAACTACCCCCGATAAAAATCCGCAGCGCCGTTAACACCTGCCGGGAACCCAACTCGAACAGAAAAATTTCCTCACAGCTCTCGAGGATAACTGCTTGTGGGGTAGTTAGTATAGGGTAGTCGGGATTTTTTTCCAAGTGCAGTGCATACAAACAAACAAAAATGGGGTATTTCTTTGGAAGGAACATAGAAATCACGTGATCTAGGGAAGAAAAATTATAAAAAATGCTTTCGAATTAGCCATAAATTTCAGTTTAATATGCTGCTAATATGTTATTTTGCAATAATCATCTTATAGATATGTAACAAAAGGCGTTACAAATGTCTACAAGCATGGTACTACCTATACGTAGACAAATTTAATTAATTAAGACTAGTAGGATATTAAAGGCATCACGGGTGTTAGAGGATAATAACGTTGGAGGTTTTTTTCTTTGAGTGAGGTGTATACGTTAAAGCATAAAAAATGGAATACTTTTTGAGGTGGACGATAAAGTGAATCTACGGAAAAGAGTTTACATTTTAACTGCACTTTCGATTATTGGGAATATAAATGATTTAAATACAACAAAATTTTCCTATACTTTTCATTGTTAAAATATAAATTTTAAATTATAAAGTAAAAAAAAACAAGAATGTTTTTACTGCACTTTTGAATGTTAAAAATGTAGATAAACATTTTTGCTGCACTTCTGAATATAGAAAAAACTGTACTATATTTTTGATTAATAAAAGTATACGACAGGTATGAATTAAACAGAAACAACTTCTTAATTTTTTAAATATCTTTTAAAGTAACACCTTTTGCTAATTTTTTTAACACTACAAATCTTTTCTAGCGTTTTACAGGACTTTCGACTGTTAAAAATATAAATATCTATACAGGGTGTCCCACCTGGAACTGCATCGATCGATAGTTTACTGCTACGAAAATTTTGAAAATTTGGCAACATGGCAATGCCCCTGGGGCGAACACAACTAAAATATTTAGAACTCTCCAGCTTTTCCGGTTATAACGGAAGTCGACACCAACTTCGTTATTATAAATGGGACACCCTATATATTATTGCATTTTCGTATTCTACGTTAAATTTGAGGATCACTTTATTAAATATTTCCTATACCTAGGAGTTATAGATATTGAGATATTAATTTTTAAAGAAAAAATTTGACAGATGTTTGCGGAGATGTTAGTAACTCTTTTCAGGAACGTGATATCAAGTGGATTGTTGGTACCTGTAAAGGGCATAGGTAACACTACATTATGGTATACCAACAAATTAAAACATTTAATACTAGGTGTTTCAATTTTGCTGTTACATTTTGATAATTTCAAACAGCTATAACTTTGTTAACTTAAATGGAATACCCTATATTTTTTTACTCTGTAGTATGCAGAATGAAATCTCCTTTCAAGCCATATAATCATTGTTAGGGTTGTCGTTACTACTTTTAGAGATATTCGCAATTTTCTATATTTTGGACAGTTTTTCTCGTATCAGACCTGTTGTCAAATTGGCCATGACCAGAAACACTCCAAAAACAATTGAAATAACATGACATTTGTCAAGTTAGTTGTCAAATTATTCTGAATAGTTTTTGCCGAAAATTTAAATAAAAATGGCTGGGGATCGTTTAAATTATACTAATGAGGATTATTTTAATTTGTTTATTATTTATGGAAAATGCGACAAAGTAATTTCAAGAATATGTAGAGAATCTGCTGTTTTTTTTTCCTAAATAATAAACAAATTAAAATTTAAACGATCACCAGCCATTTTTATTTAAATTTTCAGCAAAAACTAGTATAGACGTAACAATAATTTGACAACTAACTTGTCAAATGTCAAGTTATTTTAATTGTTTTGGAATGTTTCTGGCCAATTTGACAACAGGTCTGATACGAGAAAAATGTCCAAATAATAGAAAATTGCAAATATGTATCTCTAAAAATTGTAAGACAACCCTAACAATACTTATATGGTTTAAAAGGAAATTTCATTCTGCATACGAAAGAGTAAAAAATACAGGGTATTCCATTTAAGTTAACAAAGTTATAGCTGTTTGAGTTATCAAAATGTAACAGCAAACATGAAACACCTAGTATTAAATGTTTTAATTTGATGACATACCATAATTTAGCGTTACTTATGCCCTTCACAGGCACCAAAAATCCGCCTGACATCACGCTTCTGAAAAAAAAGTTACTAGCATCTCCGCGGACCCTTGCATAAGACAAATTTTTTCTTTAAAAATTAATATCTCAAAATCTATAACTCCTAGATATAGGGAATATTTAATAAAGTGACCTTCAAAGTTCACGTAGAATTCGAAAATCCAATAATATATAGGGTGTCCCATTTAAAATAACGAAGTTGTAGTCGACTTCCGTTATAACCGGAAGCGCTGGAGAGTTCTATATATTTTAGTTGTGTTCGCCCCAGGGGCATTGCCATGTTGCCAAATTTTCAATTTTTTCAGAGCAGTACTTTCCTAGATATCGATCGAAACAGTTCCTGGTGAGACACCCTGTATAATATAAAGAAATCTAAAAAATGTTGACTAAATTTTTGAATAATGAAAAAATAAACAAATATAAAATATTGATCAAAGAAGTGCAATTGCTTATAACATAAAATATAACATCAAAGCAGAGTAATTTCCCTTTTCGATTCCGACATGATTGCGGCGAAAACTACCCCCCAATAAAAATCCGCAGCACCGATAACACCTGTCGGGAGCCGTGCTCGAACGGAGTAATTCCTTCACGGCGCTCGCCGATAACTGTTGGTCGTTGGCCGGGGCTTTTTCTCGAAGTGCAGCGCATACGTTAACGTATGTTAACAACGGACAAAAATGGGGAATGCTGGGAGATAAGTATCTCTTCGGACGGAAGATAAAAATCAAGTGATCTACGGAAGAGAGGTTACTGACCGTTACACAATCGAACGAAAGTCCCGATTAGCATAGATTAAAATTAGTAATGTACATGCGGTAACGGTAGTAGGATGATTTTGAGGATACGCAACAGTGCCCTCATGCTGAATATACACTGAATGCACAATCGAGTATGACTAGTTGACAATTATCAAATGATTTGTAGACGAATTTCTCTAGGGACCTGTTTGGGGAAATACTATTCGTGGGGTGACAAAAAAAAATAAAAGAATATATTAAAAGAAGATTAAAGATAGTCGGTGAATATATTGTTATTGAAATTTCTGTAAAATTAATCCTTCTTGACTATCAATAGCAAGTGCAGGTGCTGATTCTACTTAAATTTTGAGTTGATTGCGAACACTATGAACTTATTGAAGTGATAATTCCGTTTAATAAAAACCTGTGGAGTATCTAAAAATAAAATTTTCAGTTTGATGTCACGCCATCCGACAAAATACTAAGCTAGGGATACTTCGTTTGTGGATAACTTGCAATAATTAAGACCGGTCTAATTTTTATCAAAATATTCTACGTCGTTCAAGTTAAAACCTACAACGTAATTCTCTAGATACCCTTTTGGAGCTCGACGACCAAAAATAAGAGGATTGAAGTAAAAATACATTATATGAAAGTTGCACATCTGAGGCGATATACCCTCTCAAAGGAGGGGATTGATATTCATATTTTAATTTTTTTCTTTAACATGAGGAATGCTAGAGACACGAAACTTGGTATGAGCATCCTACTAATAAAGAGACAACTTTTCAATATTTGTTCGATCATCGTATTTTATAAAGGAGTGAAACAGGCAACCCCATTGCAATATTTTATTAGAAATTTTTTTTATAAAGTAAATTATTTATTTAAAAATACTTATTGGGAAGACTTTTTTACCTCTTGTAATTTTTCGATAAAACCTAGTTTTCTAGTAAAAAAATTAGATGTGTCATCGTTCATTAAAGGGATAATTGCGAAAATTTGTAAAAATAAAGTAGGCGGATGTCATAACAAATAAATTCAGCCCAATCGTGAGGCTGCCAGAAGAAGGCGTAATGTCCGAACTGTTGAAACTGAGGCTAAACTGGAACATCTCGAATAAGACTATGGTATAAGCACAAGGCAGGTGTCCAGGCAACTGCAAGTTTCTCACAGTCTTGTATGGAATGTAGTTCAAGAAAATCTTTTATACCCTTTTCGTCATCAACCCGTACAAGAATTGAATGACCCTGATTTACCTAACCGCGTGGATTTTTATCAATGGTATATTAATATTTCCAGGCATGACATTTCCTAATGAATATACTTTTCACCGACGAAGCAAATTTTCCTAGAGTAGGAGCAGTAAACCTTCATAATGTTCATTCGTGTTCATGGTCGGAAGAAAATACTCATGAAATATTTGTTTCAAGATGTCAACATAATTCCAGTTTAAATGTTTGGATGGGAATTGTAGGAAATACTCTAGTAGGTCCTTATATTCTTCCACACAGGCTTGAAGCGGCCGAGTATCTTAGATTTTTGAACGAAAATCTTCCAACATTACTTGAGGATGTACCCCTCGCTACACGTTAGGTAATGGCATATATGCACGATGGGTCACCTGCACACAGTACACTTGCCGTTAGAGAATGGTTAAATTTAAATTACCCGAATCGCTGGATTGGTCGTGGTCGTGATGCCTCTGTTTGTTGGCCTGAATGTTCACCTGACCTAACGTCTATGGATTTCTTTTTGTGGGGACACATAAAAAGTATTGTTTATGCCACTCCTGTTGCCTCCTTAGAAGAACTACGCTTAAGAATATTTCAGGCAGCAGATGACCTTCGCAATAACCAAGAACTGTTTGTACGAGTGCGTTATAACTTCAACAGACGTATTAGGTTATGCTTGCAGCAAAATGGAAATTATTTAGAGAATATTTTTTAAATTTAATTTTGCATTTCTTGTTTTTCGTTTGTATTGTATTTATTTCAGATATATAACTTTACCTAATACATGTCCCATAGTCATAAGTTATCAAACATTTTTCATTAATTAATAGCAAATTATTTTTAATGTTATTATTAAATTACCACCTTATTGACAGAAAGTGTCAATTTATTAATATGATAAATTTGTTATGACATCCGCCTACTTTATTTTTACAAATGTTCTCAATTACCCCTTTAGTGAACGATGACGCATCTATTTTTTTTACTAGAAAACTATAGGTTTTATCGAAAAATTACGAGAGGTAAGAAAGTTGCGCAATAAATCAGTCTTCCCAATAAATATTTTTAAATAAATAATTTGCATCATATAAACATTTTTTAATAAAATATTGCAAAGGGGTTGTCGTGTTTCGTGTTTCTAGCATTCCTCATGTTAAAGAAAAAAATTAAAATGTGAATTTCAATCCCCTCCTTTAAGAGGGTATATCGAGTCAGGGGTGCAACTTTCATATAAGGTATTTTTACTTCAACCCTCTTATTTTTGACTCTACATTCATTGGTACCATTTTGGTACCTACTACATTTAAAAACACCCTGTATAGGAACTCCTCTACAGTGTAGGAAAGTACCGATGGTCTATCAGAAGTTACGTGAGAGCGATAAAGTAAGCCATAGAAATCCATGTGATAGACAAGGATGGCTATAATGAAGGCGTCTAATAGTCAACGCACATTTCGCCCTTCCACAAATAAGATCCACTTCTTATTTGCTCTTTATCGCTCTCACGTAACTTCTGATAGACCATCGGTACTTTCCTACACTGTATACGCTCCTGAGCGATTAGGAAGACACTTACCGGACACGCCGCATACAACGGCTCCGGTAATACGGAACCCCACCGGAAATATTACAGCCCATCAGGCTGACATACGCCTTTTTCCAGGGCTGGAAATCGCGTCTGTGTATATTTAAGGGCATTTCCTATTAAAAATTAACGCGCTTCGACTTTTCATTTGGAAATCCACTGTCTGGCCGAGTGCATATTTCATGGGACGGAATTAACTTCACGTGTGTGTGTGGAATAATTCAGCAGTCACACTTACCAGTAAACCTCCGTCATGGAAAGGGGCCGATCCCGGGGAATCAATGATGAGCTTCTAGTAGGCCTGCAATGAAAATTTCAGTTATTAGTCGGCCAATTAGTGGTCGCCGCCGATCGATGGAAATTTGCTAGTTGAGATTTCGGAGAAATCGACGGCTAAATAAATTATGTTCAGGGACATTTATAATTAAAGCGGAGGTAATGGACTTTTTTGGGCGCAGCCCACCTCGATTTCCCGACGACGAAGGGGTATGGTATATAAAAGTTGCTTAAAAAAATTATGCAAGTAACAATTAATAATAATTTAGCGCAAGTTTGGTTTCATTATCTTTTCACATACTCTTTATCTGAGAATAATTATATCAACATTGACATATTGATTATTAAAGGAGTAAATTTTGAGATATTTGGAAAAAACAAGGGCGTATACTAAATTTTGGTAAAAAAAAAATTGGTGACATCTCCAGGTTTTCACATAAGCTCTATATCAGTTCCCATTTTTCAATCATCACCATTTTCCAAATTCTTTATCCATATCTTCCATGTAAATATCTCATAAAGTATGAAAATTTAAAAAACTATTCAGTGATTATCATAAACTTTGCACCAAATAGGAAATATTTTCATAATAATGTTTGCATGGAAAAACCCTTCTGTGCTAATTTTTACTTATATGAATAGATACTAAATAAGGACAATCTAGATATTACAGATTTTTGATTAAGGAGAAAATTTGAATATTTTAATTATCTAAAACAAAAAAACATACGTTTTACTAAAGTATGCAATTTTTAGGCTTAATAATGATGCAATAAAAAATCAGCAAATATTATTTGATATTTCTAGATCTATAAAATTCCCTGATAGCTCCACGCATTCTAGACTGTTATAGACTCTGAAAAACATATGGCAAAATATGCATCACTAAATCTGATACCATAAGGTATCACATGACTAAAAATAAAAACGAAAAATTACTTAACTAAAAGGCTATCTGTGGTGCCGCATGAATCAATTCTTCTTTCGAAGTGTCCCATTAATGTAAATGTCTTAAAACTTAAATTTATAAATATTTTCAATTTTATGGTAGAAAATAAAAAAGTAAAATTTTAGTTTTTCTCGGATGTTTCGAAATATGCATACATATTTTAAGTATCTTGGAAGCATCGTACTCATTTAACTTTGTTGTTAATAAAAATCAAATAAAATTTTAATGTTTTGAAAGAAGAACTTGTAAACATTGAGTACAAAGCACAAAATTTACACCCGCAATAAACAATGACTTAGTAACTAAAATTCCTTGCTTGGCAGAATATCCCAATTTTTTAAACTTCTATATTAAGTCTCTATGTTCCCGATACTAATGTGTCTCCGAGGTTTCACGCATGCGCACTTCTCATTAATAGAGATTATTAACTTTACGCTTCTATATCTCAGAATCTACACAGTAGAATGCTGTCGTATTCGGCTAAAAAGCAAGAACTTACGACATAGTTTTACTGTGTGCTAGATTTTGTCGATTGCATAGAAGATTCTCTGGGCAATAAATAATTGTTTATAGAATAAAATGTTGAAAAATTAAAAAAAATCTAAATGGTTATAAAAGTGTAAAAATAGGTATTTTTAGTATTGATCATTGTTTATTATGACAACAAGTATCTCTAAAAAATTGTGTGCCCTTTCTAAACCTTAATTTAAACCCACGGTACGCGATAAACTTTTTGAAATTTTCTTAATTAACAATTCTGTCAATCGAAAACCACGAGATCGATCCTAGCAAAATTTTTAGGGTAGAGTTGACGTATGTTTCACTGTTTATTCACAAAGTTTCATCAACATTTATAAATATTTACTTATTTTAAAAATTGCTCCAAATATGCATATGATTTTCTACTAATTTTCGTCCATTGTTACTGCAAAATTAAACTTTTTTATTCGCAGTTGTTGTAACTTTATAGAAAATTGTCAAATAAACAAAACATAAAGAATGACTTTTTTTATTTATGGTTTACTTTCAATGTTACAGGGAAGAATATGCCGAAAAACGGGTCACTTTTCGTTCGATTTGTTGTTCCCCTGAATTTAGCAATGGTTCTTTTGAATACACAAACACTCGGATTTTTATTCTACATAATAATATTTGGGATTTTTCTGTACTACAAAATAGACGACTTCAAACACAAATGCCAAAGCCTACTTTTACTGCTCTATCGCCTAGACTATATGTGATGTAAGCCAGAGATAACTTTAGTAGAATAATTTAACGTTACGAGAACTAGGATATTAACATTGTCAATTATGTACTGGCAGAGAGCGACCTGTTAATCTGCAAATAATATGAAAGTAAGACCAGTGTTGCACCCCGCGAAACAAAGTCTTAACAAATGTTCTGGGAAACAACTACTCCGCGAACTAATGCCCTAACCAACAAAGATTTACACCTGCAACAGCTAGTAAACAAGTGTAAGATTATTCGTCGGTAGAATCACTAGATACATTAGTTTCGAAATGATCAATATGCCATAGGTAAACCAACCGCGAAAAATCTAACTATTTAAGGAGGTAGCTACAGCCATGTTGTGAGTATGGGTGAGATATAACAGTGTATTATATCTTAAATAGTCGTTGCTACATAATGTTTAGGCCCTCAATACAGCCAAACCAATAGAAAACCATCTGCTAATTTACAGGTACCACAGTAGTTAAAATAAAATTTTAACCAATAATATTTTGAGGAACCACTACTCTGCGGACTAACGCTCTGACCAGCATTAAGTAAACTCCCAGTGTCTAGTAAAAGCTATGTAGAAGGAGAACCACCCGACATATACCGGATTTACAACTGATTTTACTTTCCTAGTACCTGTAGATTAGCAGGTCGTTCTTTGCCAGTTGCCTAGACTAAAGGTCCAGACACTGAGCAGCAATAACCATTTCAGATGAAAAATTTTTTGAAATATCTCATCCAGCATTTGTAGATCAAAAAAGTAAGTTCAGTTGTCGGTCAGTCGTCTTATCAATGGGTTAGTGACGAGAACTAATAAGTCCTTTTAGTGTGCATTAGTCCCCAGAGTAGTTCCACAATATTATTTGTTAAACATTTTTTAATTTGTATTTACAGCCGCCAGAATTCTAGTTCTAAGGAATACGTACGTATACATATTCAATATTTCAAGCAAATCTCTTGAAAAAAATTATTAAAACAATGAGAAACGATCACGTTCCATGTTTTTTTTCCCACCGATCTTTTCATATACATTTTCAGATTGAAGCTTTGCCTCTCTTACGAATTATAAGATGCGGTAATAGAAACTTTGAAGGGGACGTTTGAAGTTTATTTCTCGCATCCTTCTCGCTTGCGGAACAGTGTGCGGTCGACTATTATTTTTCTCCATTGTACCTCCCATTGTAAATAGAACAGACCAGTGGCAATATAAACTTTCAATATACGTTATTGTTCGATGTACTTAGAGCATCATATCAAATACCATAGTAAGTGTCTAAAATTGTATGTAACATTCTATAATATCGTAACAAAAAGTCTTCAACATTATATTGTGTTAGAATATAGTATATAGTTTGACATATCACCAATAATGTTTATAAATCAAGGTCTTTATGAAAAGTGGAGCTCATTCATAAGACGTATGTTGTTAAAAGCTTCAATGGTACTACCGATTTGCAAAGGAACACAACACCAATTAAGAATACACACAAAGGAATAGGTACGAGAGTACATACAAGTTTTTGTGCGATGTTCTAACTAAAATTCACTAAAAAATTTAAAATTCGGTAAAATTAAAACAATAAGATCAAGATTCATTAAAGCACAACATTCTGTTTCACGGGATGTGATTGGTGGTGAAGGCACTTACAATATTTTTCATACATATATAAAAATAATTTGTTGGACAAATCGGTAAGAGAAAATAAGTCGACAAATGATTTTCAGGAAGCGTTCTTAATTATTAACGACAAGCTAATGGACTTTTTCAAGTAAGATGTACGTCGGTGTCTCCAGATTAAAAACTTCCAACCGCACAGCGAGTAAAAGTTGTTTGAAAGAAGTAAAGCCACAGGCAATATCTTACTTCTCGGGATTATTTAAATATCTCGTTACGTACCAACTCCACGCGGTAAAACTCGGTGCTGAACACTTTAATATTGCGAAAAATATAAATTGCGACTAGGAAACTTTAGTAGTTCTACGTTTATTTACTGATCATGTCCATAAAACGGGTACCAGAGAAGGAATATGGAAAAAATTGAAAGGAATATCCATAGGTTCGATATTAGCATCACTTCTCGTATATGTTATTCAAAGTCAATTAAAATTCCCACAAAAAAAAATCCATCGACGAGCTTTTCATGGTATCTTTAGTTTTTCATAAATATCTGTAAAATTTTCAAAACTTCTTTAGTCTATTAATTTCTCAAAAAAGAAACGATTGTAGGCATTTAGGAAAACTGGAAAGCCTAAATTTTTGTGATTTAAACGTGACAACGGGTTCTTTATGTCTACCAGATCCAGTGTACTAATTAGTAAAGCAATTATATTCGTACTATTTATAAAATTTCATGCAAAAACAAGAGACAAACAACACAGTCATCTAAATAAATTAAAATATTCTACAACCAAATATACACGTATAAAAAAGAGGGTATAATTAGAAAAAAGGTTACATAAACAATTTAAATACGATAAATACGACATATAGCTTCAACTTCTGTTTTCAACGCTATCCAAATATAGTGTGTAAAATTTTGAATTCCAGATGTAACTGAAGTTTGCGACTTTCGTTTAGTCGATCAAATATACAGGGTGTCCCAGAATAACATGTACAATGGAAGACCACAGATGCATGGACTCAAAAAAGGCAGATTTAGGCTAATTCATAAAAGTAACAAAGTTGAGGTTATTAAATTTAATACAACTTATTATATCTAGCATTTTTTATTGTATTTGATTGTATTTACGAATTATTTCAATAAAATTAGGCACGTTGTAAATACATAACTCTAATTCGTCGTAGGTATGTGTGTATTCCTAGAGATAAATGAAGTAACATGTGCTATATTTTGTCGTAGTAAACATTTATTAAAAATTGGCAGGTACAATGATTTGAAGATCAAATTGAAATTACAGTCAACCTACAAAATCAGAGCCTACTAACACTTTGTTAAGTATTGCAATATGGGTGGCAAGACAATGTAGACATTTAAAAAACATTTTTTTGTACCCAAACCGCTCATTTAATCAAAATTCTATGAGGCCCAAAAACTTCCAAATGGTATCCCCGAAAGAGGAAAAAGTTATGAACGGATATTATCACCATACATCAATTTTGTATGAGTTGTAAGTTTTAAAAACACTCTGTATATCACCAAAATATGTAGGTTGAAAGCAAATGTCCACACCCTAAAAATAATCAAAATCGAATAATACGTATTCAAGTCATTTACAAAATTCAAAAAATTTTCACGAACTATGAGGCCATCTAGCGGCCAAATGAAGCGATTTTGGATATAGATGAATTAGCTTAAATCTGCCTATTTTATCTTCCGTTGTACACATTATTCTGGGACACCCTGTATATTGAAAGTAAAATACATAACTTAAGTAGACTTACAGCTGCCGTACGGGGAATTTTTATTAAATAACCCAATTTTTGTGTTCAGTATCTATGTGTAATATTCTGATGTATGTGAAGGAACATTTCTCATTATTTTGGCATAAATGTGTACCTAAGTGGCTATTTCTCTGAATGAGCTGATAGCGCTATTTTTGACCACTATTTCTTTAAATCCACATTAATTATAATTGATTTATATCAGTGTCATTCAAGAGATGATTTATATCTAATATGAAAACGAATACTTGATTAAAATACCATAGAATAATTATGTAAAGATGCCCTTTCTATGTGTGGTCAGTTTATTTTAATATAATAATAAAAATTTAAAAAACAAAATGAATTTTTTAGTGACTTTCGAAAGGCTGTATCTCAGTAAAAAATTGTCGTATAGAGATAAACAAAAAGCATTTTGAAGCTTTAAGTCTCTAGTTTTAAGATATTTAGACAACAAAATTGTTTGAGCTATGGTTATCCAGCAATCAAAAGAAATACCTCGAGAAAAAGATTATCTCGAAACGACCATATTTCACTGATATGCAGCCTTTCGAAAATCACTAAATAATTCATAAAATTTTTTTTATTCCTTTAATTTTTTCCAGTAGCGTATTTAACACAGATAAATTATTTTTAACGCCCCTGACCTTGCACGCAAATGACAAACTCTACTTCCAACGACGGAGACTTTTATGGTACACCCTCTACATTTTTCGTCCAGAAACTTGTATGGGACGCTGTACTCAAAGTGTGCGAATAATGAAACTGTTAATGCATTATTAAGCTTCCGCCGTTCTAGCCCCGTTATTATTTTTAATTAAATCGTGTCCACTGGTCCATTAGCTGATTGGTAAAAATTGATTGATAAATCATGTTACTGATAGATTATTGTAAATGGTATGCCTAAATTCGGTAATTATTTTCAGCCATTACATCACACCCGTGTTATAATACGATTTTGTTACTGACTACGGCCATTGTGTACTCAACGATGATTTATAGCCTTTTTTTCCAGTCCGTACGCAGCTTACACGGCGCTGGAGTGGAGTCTGGAACCCGAAGGCCTCCGGGCTAGTTCACCTTTGGCTCATTAGTCGGTCAAGCCATCTCTATCGAAAAAATGGTAGTAGATTATCTCAAATTATAAATCTCGTTCATAAAAGGGATCATTTACGGCTTTTACGTCTGATGCTTTTCAATAACGTCCACTGGGTATTTATCCACTTTTCAATACAAGGCTGCAATTCATCCGTACTCTTATATTTTAGAGCAACTAAGGTACAGTTCGTTAAATTATTTTACAATACGAACTCACAATGAGTTAATTAAGATGTGAATGGAATAAATAAAGAAATAACAACATTTCTATGGACAATTTACGATCGACACAAATGAACTTTAGTTGTTTAAAAATGGTTTCGTGTGTAACATGCATTTATGTTTTAGACACAAAGCGAATGTCAACAAATACATTTACCGGCAAATAGTCAACTTCTACGCC
Source organism: Anoplophora glabripennis (assembly GCF_000390285.2). Taxonomy (NCBI): domain Eukaryota; kingdom Metazoa; phylum Arthropoda; class Insecta; order Coleoptera; family Cerambycidae; genus Anoplophora; species Anoplophora glabripennis. The sequence continues at coordinate 415,493 of NW_019416717.1, read as the reverse complement.
GACAATGAAAATTGCAGCAGAATTTGTTTTGGACAACTTTCATGAAATATACGGAGAGAACTGCTATAATATTTCCGATGACAGCTCTATTATTTACCGTTATTTCTTTGACTCAAAATTAATTGTAATTTCATTCACACTGGGAAATTTATAATTTGACATGAAAATAATTAAAATATGTTTGTTTGTATGTGAAATTTGCTACAAATATTTATATTATTACATTAATGTTATATTTATATTATTACATTAATGTTAAGCTATTAATAAGAACGAAAACATAATTTTAGAGATATATTCAAGAACGGACGCAATGATCGCTATTACCGAAGCGAAAATATATAAATTTCACTGTATTAATGGGACCCCATCCCAAATCTTCATCTACTACTATCGAAATAAATGAAATAGACACCTGAGTTTGGAAACCGATATTAAGAACACGTAGGGGCAAAAAAAATTGAAAGGACCCCGCACTTTTCTTATGGGAATTGGCTTTTGGCCAATTTTGTTTTAAAACCTCGCAGGTTGACAGTTCTTAACATTAGTAAATAATCCCTAAGTTTGACCTCTTGGTTAAAACCAAGGTCATTATCGTACGGTCGCCTTAAAACCTTATAACTTTTGTTAGTTAGCTATGAGCTAGTAGAAAAAAATGTATTTTTTATGCTTCCCAACGATATAATATTTGGTATGGTTATTTTGAAAAATGGGAGAACTACAGCCGTTTGTAACTATGGTTTGTTTACATATAAAAAACGAAATTTATGTTATAACTTGAAAACGAAAGTGCACACGAACAATTTGACCACACTGTCTTATTACATTGCAAAAACCTGTAACTTTGTAATTTAAATTTTTTTTGTAAAACAAATAGCAAATTTTTCCAAATATCTAGTCAACCATGACGTTTTTTCAAAAATTAAAAGTAACATTTAATAAGCATCATAAGCATTCAAGCTTTTTTTGTATCTCTGCTACTTTCCCAGATCCCTACACTAGACACCGAAAAAAACACACACAGTGTTTAGTTTAAATAGTAGTAAGAAAATAGTTTTATTTCAGATTTCTATCGTGCTTTTAATATTGTATAAAATAGGTATATGTTACAATTATTATTATTAGACATGTGAAAAAAGTGAATTACAGCGTTACACTACTAATACTTTTTACATTTATTCACTTGTTTCTAAATCTTCTAGATCTAGAGTAAGTTCGAAACATTATATTACAGTTTTGACACCGATAACATTAAGTAAGTAATAGGTAGTTACACTTATTTTATCGTTCTGGGTACAGCAATTGTTTAATTTTTGTTTTTATTTCAGTTTTATTTATATTTAGCACATATTGAAATAATTTGATGGAGATTAGTAATGATCTATTAATAAGTCAGCGTAATCTAATTTAAGGAGGTTTATCTGATTTGGAATTGACAAACAAATATTCATAAAAAAATTAATATAAGCTTATTAATATGAAGAAAATACTCAAACAAAATTATGACTAGTTTGGATACCTAAGAGACGATATATTAATAAAATAATTTTTCACAATTTAGTACGAGTCTTATGAGAACGCAGATTTTTTTGTTCTTTCCACTTAGAATGCGCAACAATTAACGAACAGTTTGCGCAGCAACTTAAACATAAATATAGTATAAATATGAAACCGATATCTAAGGAACCGTATGATAGCTCGTAGAAATCGATTAGGTACTTGTAAGATACATAATTTATAATAATTCTTCCTTAAACTGCTGTCGTTGACTAACTTATCCTCCATATGTGCGATAGCGACAACGCCGCGGTCTCGACGTAGCGTATTATTTGAAATTTGCAGGTGTCCAAGCAAACAGAATGATCGAACGCGAGCGAGCGAACGCTGAGGCGAGCGAGCCAGCCAAGTGCAACGTTGACAAATCTAAAGGCTTACTACTTTAGTAACTAGCGAATCTACAGAAACTCTCGTTAGACTTTAGATGTACCTTCGTACCCGATAAACCTCCTTAAAGACAACATGACTTTACAAGTTGTATTATAAAATATAGTAACGCAGTAATAGGAGCTGGGGTAATCGTGTCCAAGGTTAATTCGCTAATTAATTTTTATCATTAAATCATCGGGTGGATTCCACAAATAGTTTACATTAGTTTAATTTTTCGTGGTAAACCTATATTTACAACAATGATAACTTGGCTTAAGAGGAATATTGTTGAGAGCAGTATACTGTTTTCTCCGTGTACTATTTTAGTATCAGTTTCATAAAAGCTTCGTAACAAACTTAAAAGATGCCGTAACAAATTTCAAAGGGGCGATAATTAGTTGTTTGAGAACTACTTATTACGGCTTTTTAAAAGTAAAAAGGTTTTTAAATGCTTTGTTCGTTCCTTTTAGAGCGAAAATCAAAGTTTCTATTGAAAGTTATATAAATTCCGTATAAACAGTAAAAAAATCATTTGTCTCTGTCTCAATTGGATTTGACTAGTTTTGTTCAAAATTCTTCCTAAAACAGAACGAAATCCCAAAGATGGAGAAAGATAAACAATAGTTTCTGCTCAAGGAACCATTTATAGCCATCAAAGAATTAAACACATCTAGAGCAAGGTGCTCCATCTCTTCAATTCGCCACTATGAGATATAAATAGATAAAAACGAGCTGTAATAGTCAAACAAATCAGCAAAAAGCCGGCTCGAACAAATTTCGAACAATTACCGCCAGCATTCATACAGAACCGGCGATGATAATAAAATTACTGTCAGCGTTTTATAAGAAAACGGGCAATTAAGCGACTGTTTACACAAGTCACCCGCTGGATTAAAGTAATGCGTGGTGCTTTACCGAGTTGACAATCGGCCGGTTCAAGGCGAGTCCGATAATATCGATCGGCTAAAATTCAATGTAACGCAACACACCTTATGGCCGGGGTATTGCTTAATTAGTTTGGTGTGTTAGACTATTGGCTCGAGCTGTCATCGATAGGTTCCGAATCGGCATCGGAGATAGGATCCGGACACGGCATTTTTGCATAAAGACAAAGGGGATTTTCTTTTGTTATATGGGTTGCGTTACTTATTGAAGGGTCATTAATAATTGGCAAGGATCGGACAGGAAAACATTGCATTGCATTAATAACCCACTTTTCGATATCGGAATATGAATGAACATACAGGGTGTGCCGAAATTAGCGAGTAATATTTTGCCAGCGCATTCTACGACTAGAAATAAGATACAACTCCCCAATGCAGAGCTCATAAAAGTTGTTTTTTCCATTACTGTGTAACTGTACTTTTTAACAATTTGAGACAAAAATTAATTTCATTTGAGAAGATATGAAAACTTTCAAAATTAGTTGAAATAATGGTTTACGCAATTAAAATTATTAGTATATTGTGCAATAAGTGCGGTTATCTACTGCCCACGAGAGCGGAGTTGATCGAACGAACGATGTGAGTAATAAAAAATAATTTATAAACACTGAGCTTTTAGGGAAATACTTGTACACTGAGGGAAAAGACAGTCTTGCTGCAAACTATAGTAGGATTATATTCGATGCAAAATAATAAATCATTGCCTGTCAAGTTCAGTGCCATACGCTTTTAAGGGTTTTAGAAATTGAATTTCTTTATACATTATGAAGGGACAAAGGGATCAGTTCACGTCTGGCACCCTTGTTCCTACAAAAATTCCTGTATTCTCATAAACTATTTATTTTAAATGTAATTTATTATAAATCCAATTTGTTTTTTAAATTCCACATATGTACTACATTTATCTTTGTACGCGCCACTGCTGTTTACTTGTTTTTTGGAGGCACTCTCTGTTTTACGACCAAGCTCGCCAGGTTAGTATTTGACGTATAACTTCGTACACTCGATGCACCTGGGCGACTACAGCTACTACCAAAACACAGTGCGTATGCAGCGGTATTTCAGATTTTACATTCAATTTCATTTTAAATATGAAATGGGTTCATCTTACGCCTCCTAAAAATGATGACACGATTTTCCATTGATAAAAGACCGACAACTTTTTGCTCTACTTTGCAACGAATACGATTCTACTATAGTAGCTTTTGTTTTTTTTTAAATATCAAATATTTATTGTTACATATATTTACTAATTGCTAATTATTTTCCAAGATTTTGTTACAATGAGCATGTCACGAATTGATATAGTTGTGACAATTTATTTTCATCATTTTTAAACAGTTTATACAATTAGTTATAGTATTTCCGATCTCAATTGAAGAGGTTGGCAGTATGCACCAGGTTCGGTCGCTGACGCAACAACTCGGCATTGAAATATTTGAAAAATTTGTTCTCTTATTTATTTAGCCATACCCATATACAAGTCTGGTCGATCTAAACGTGGAGGTGGTAGAAATGCATACGCCCAGTTGAAGAACGCGCGCGTGGGCAAACGACGTACACACGACGAACTGGGCGACTGGGCAATAAATCTCAGCTGTTGACGAGTGGCTGACAAATTGGCTAGCAGTGCAGTGCAGCAATGCGGAATTTGGTGTGATTTATATAATTTTAATTTATTATAGGCTCCTTCTATTAATCATTCATATTATAATTGCGAAAAGGAACAAATAACAGGGATATTTTGTTTACTAATATTATTACAGCATGACATTTTGGAGATCCTTTGAAACGGAACAAAACAAAGTAGAACAGGCATTCGTCTCAATTAAAAAATTTTTAAATTAATTTTTCAAACAAAACAACTTATTGGAATATAAAAACATATTTTTAATAGTGAAGTTGTCTAAAATTACTGTATCAAATACATAATGGAAAACGGTTTAGGTAGAAGAAACAACCTTCAAGAACTCAGCTTTAAAAACCTGAGAATAAAAGATGGCAGTTGCAGATAGGAATTGCAGACGTCTTAGAAGACATTTCTCCGTTTCTGTTCATACATAAACTCAGAAAAAAATTAAGGGGGCAGAAAAATTTCCAAATTTTTTGTGATTTTTGAAAGACTATAACTTTGTGATCGTCGTATCGAGAAAAAGCCTCTTGAAGCTTGAAAATTCTAGTCGCGGATCAAAAGAAATAATGCAAGGCAAAAATTTTTACATTTTTTTTTTGAACAGTGCACCTTTTTTTTGATCATCGATATCTCATGAACTATGATCGTATAGCGAACGGAAGGTAAGTTTTGAAAACTTGAATCAATCCTTTTCAAGGGCCTTCTGGTATGTTGAGAAACATTTTTTTTTATACCTACTCAGTACTAATTTGTAAATGCGCAAAAAATACTTTTTCTACTGTTTTGAAAATATTGCGAAGAGTACCAACGTTTGTCATTTTTTTTAGCTCAATACATGCCCATGAGTCCTATAAATTTTAAAATCGATCGTTAGAACCGCTTTCCTTTTTTGAATCGTCAAAGTTTTATAAAAAATTAAAGGAAAAATACTTGTTGACATTATTTTCTCACAATTTATTTTATTTATTTATTTAGGATACCCCACTCGACAACCTAAACCAATTAATGAGTGGTACAATGAGTAACATTTAAGATTTAGTAAAAGAAAAAGAAAAAACACTTGAATATAATAAATAAAGATAAAAATGTATACGCAAGTATGAAACAAATCAATTGTAGATAATATTACAAACTAAGAAACCGAATAAGAGAAAAAACAAACACATAAGTACCACAAGTATAAATAACATGATTTACTAATTTGTAATTGTACAATCTCGCGGTAAATACTCATCAAATATCGATACGACCGTTATTCATGAAGCCATTAAAAAATCAGTAAAAAAAAATAGGAAATTTTTCTGCTGCCTTAATTCTTTTGCTTAGTTTATATAAACATGCCTTAGTTTTTGTCGTAAAATATTTCAGACTAATTCGGGACACCCTATATATTCGAAAATATCCCAGAGGACTAAAGGGGAAGAGATGAAACACCGAAATATCACTTTGGGCCGAGACATGTGGACAGCATGTTGGGACAGCTTTTAAAACAGATTGAGAGAGGAAAGAGACGTTATCGCTGCTCGCGGAGTGTATTTATACCTGGAGAAAAGGACAAGGGAAAAAGGAAAAGATACTGGTTCATAAAATATTCAAACTTCAACGATATGCCCAGGACCGTAACCAGAAAGGTTCCACTTCTGACTAGAAACACTCTCCCATACATTCCGGTTTCTTCAGAAATTCGAATCATAGATACATTTTGAGCAATAACATGTTTTTAACGAATATACGAACTCTTCATAAATAAATACAAGCCACATGACTAGTAATTTTGTTCGAAAAAAGTAATTTTATAGCCTTGGCTTGGTAAAATTAAAAATTACTAAAACAATAAGATCAAGAAAGGTTCAAGGATTTTTAGTCGATAGTGTTAATTATGCGATGTTGGTTGCCTATCCTCAACGGTCACGTCGCTTGTAATCATTTATGAAAGCTCTATTTCAGTATTTCCTACGTAAAAAAATCATGGTAAGCCAATATCTGAACGCTTAGCTTAAAGCAAATAAATATGCGATAATATTACATGTTCCTTCCCGTACGTGTTGTATTTAACGGATTGCATAGGTCATATTTGATGATTTATATCCTTTATCTTATTTACCTATTTACCTATCTACAACTATATCTTCCCCACATACTCGCTTTAATATTTACTAAATGTAAAGGTTCGTCTATTGATTTTACTAACCCAGTCGTGTCAAAAACTGATTTAATGGAGAAAAACATCCGTCTACATTGTCGTGACGGTGAAATTGCCAATTATAGATAACACTTTTACTGCAGTCAATAAAATTACAATTATATCCTTCCAATCTCTTGTTGCAGTATTGCAAGATTTAATGTCGTTCTAAGCCTACAAGGAGGAGATGAAGGATAGATGGGAATAGTTAAGGGACGGTGCTTCTGTAAGAAAGATAGATCTATTAGAAGTCTGCATAAAAGTTGTATCATAGCAACTGTTTTTCTGACATTTTTTATTTCTTTCGATAATCATTTCGTGAGAGTTGATTTCCATATTTACTGATTTGAGAAAGGGACGTATAGTCCGTATAATATTTGTTGAGATAGAATTCCAAGAACTATTGTAACAATTTACCGTGGAAGAGGCGTGCCTTGAAATTTTCCGCCAATGTCTTTCTACCTCGGGTGTCGAATGCGGCTAAATCCAAGAAAGTGATGCAGGGGCCTTCTTGGAATTCTATCTCTAAAATATAGTACGGACTATATTAGCAATTGGTTTAAAGATTGGTTAATTTACTGTTTTAGAAATATTCCAATTAGGTATTGAGTAGTTTTAATTTATATACAGGGTGTGGCGGTAATGTTGGGATAAACTTTCAGGACTAGTTAATATACAACATTTTTCTTGAAACTATAGTAGGAAGCTTCATTGAAAATATCAAACATCAACCAATACTGTGATTGTAGATATCGCATATGGCATGAATATATATTATGGATGCAATGCATATTTTATTATCAGAACGATGTTTGAAAAGTATCACTAAAATTAGAATAGAATAAATGTTGCACAATTGATATTTTTATATAAGTTATTACATAACGCAATTGACTCTCCTTCTTTACTTTCATTGTTAAATTTTCATATACCTAGATTATCATCTCGTTTTCCTTCATTGTTTTATTTACCTGTCAAGAATTAATATTCAAAATTACTCTTCTCTTTTTTAAATGTGTGATAAATATAATCTGTTTCAAAATCAGTTTGATATTTTTAATTATATATAATAAAAAAAGTTACATTTGCAATTTAAATTATATTTGTTTTTCATTTATCTACAGTTTTGTCTAATTGTTTAGGTATGTAGTGTTTTGTATTGTTACTTATCTCATATCATGTAGTGTAAAAACATCGTAATCCGTACCCAGCAATATTTAGGGTTAAATAAAGTTTTCTTTACTTGATTAATATAATTAGTAATACTTGAGATAAAAGCATGTGTACAGAATAACAAAGGAACATAAATATTTCTCAGCAAATGTTATATCTAAAAAATTAGTTATAGTTGCAAACCTTTTGTAACATTACTAAAATAGAGATGAAAAACAAGAAGTGAGTAATAATGTAATTTCTATCACAGAACCTTCAAAATTGCATCCAACATTTTCTTTGACTTGGACGAGAGATGTCATTTCATTTCTTTAGAACTAAATTAATATAATTATTTTCTCGTTGTTTTACCAGTTCACTTGATTTATGGATTTTAAATAAAGGATACAAATCTTCGCGAGGATAATACGATATATTTGTTATACATAATAATTATATTTTACAATACATTTTTGAACACGTACGCATCTTTACCCGAATTTGACGCGCAATATCTCCGATGTCCGAGGTCTGTAGGTTCGCAGTGAGTACAACTGCACTCGATTATTAGCGCTGTTGCCACATCTACATAGTGTTTATGCGTTCATTAAATATAATTTAAAACTACTTAAATATGACATTTATATGTTGTTAACTTTCAATATGTACCAATGTTATGTGCATATTGAGTAGATTTCTTTGCTAAATAGATAATGTTTATCGTAAATAATTTCAATAGAATTTAATTTTTTCAAGTTGGTAGCGGGTTTTAGTCCCATAAGAAAAGCATAGGACTCCCCTGCGATCCTCACTTCCCTTGGACCCCGATATACCTCCTTAATTGATTTTAACTACTCTCAGAATAGAGTCAAATTCACTCACTTCTGTTGCAATAGATTCAATCATAAAATTTTAGTTGTACTCATACTAATGAGTGAAAATTTCACTCAATCGGGTGTAGACAAAAATTGATACATTATCGAGTAAAATTGAGTGAATTTTTTTTACAGTCTAAGACAATTCCCAAGTCGCTGATTCACCGTGTACCTACATTATTAAATAATAGTTACATTCACTATTACAATTACATTAAGAATTAGAATGTGGCCAAATAATATATTTCCCAACGACCTGTCAACCGGCAGCGTCAAATAAATCATCTAATTAAAAAATAAAAAATACCGACGGTAATTATGACTTACATATTACGGCCGAATAATTTATAGTATCCGACCGAATGAAATTAATTAATGTTGTATGTCACAACAAAAATATTTATTATACGAACCACCTACCACACATGTGTCTCCAGGTAGAGTTTATTGAATATTAAAGGCACACCCTATTGTCATATTTGATCTAGTTGATAACCTCTTTAATTTTACTTTGTGCAAGGAACTGACCATCTCAACAAACGTGACTGGCTTATACCAGCCGGGTATTACGAAAACGTATTATAATTCAATAATCATTAATTCGATAGACGTTTCATAAGGCTTACTGTGCGAGCTAGACTGTCGAATTGCTAATTCAATCGGGCCAATGTCGTAGAGAACATGTACCTATAAGTACGGTACAAGGGTGGTGCCAGAGTCGAATCGTTATATGAAAATATAAAGCTAGAAAGTCTATAGATTTAGGCCAAGCTGTCTGAAGAATTTAAATAATTTTTGTAAAAGATTTCGAAGGGCTAAAATTGGCAACTGTTTGTTTTCATATTTGGTCGTCAGTCTCGCATAGTTTCTTTGGTGTAATCAAAAAATGTTAAAAATATTTTGACGGTTTATCATTTGGCAATGAACATAAATAAAACAATCAATACATTAAGCTGTATACACAATAGCAACGGCTTTCAACAAATCAGCTGGCATAGCCAAAATAAAAATCCATCATGTCACTCTAAAGAATTCCGCAAATTAATCTTGATCGCCACTGCGATATCAATAGGGAACTATTTAGGTGAACCGATTTTTCTCTAGCTATTTTAAACGTTTTTTTATTTACGGATTCTAACAAGGAATTTCCTTTCCGACGGACGTTTTCCTTGTTTCCAACGCAAATTTTATCTTATTTACTTATTTAACGTACAAATTGCATTTAACATGCATCACTCAATAACCCCTTTGTGAGCACTCACAGTTTACATAATGATAGAATAAGAAATAAAATTTTCCTAGAACCGACCAAATAATGATCAAATATTTATATTAAACGTCTCCCCCACCTATATTTATTTGGTGTTTGTAGGAAGTACGCCATTTTCTCAACAAATTGTACATGCACTTTCCGAGATATCACTTACGGCATGGCAACGTGAACTGCCACGATGACAAGCCGCGGTTATTTGTCACGCTATATTCGCTGGGCCAAGAAATAATACGTAATCAATCCAGAACATCTTGCTAACATGCATGTAAGAATGTAAAAAAATGTAGTAATCGAGTTACAGGTTTAGCGTTTTTAGAATAAAAACCCCACAACGGAAATGTCTAAAACGGCATTTAAAATCGATCAAGTATGTCTGATCATTTCCCAGAGTTTTAGTCAGAAACGACAGGGTCGTTTCCCTTTCCTTATAAGACATTTAGTTGGTATTCAGTATTTTTTTATTTTCCATTGTTTTATGAAAAACGAGGTACAAGATGTTTCGTCTCTAATTACCGCGTCGGATATATTTTTTAAGCGACTAGGCTTATTAGACATTGTACGCACTTATAATGATTTAACTCGGCAACATAATAAGACTACGTAAAATATCATAAAATTGTAACAAAACTATAGCAAATTCTCATATTCGAAACTGTAACAAAATTTCATATTCGAAACTGTAGCAGTCTTGTATTTGAAACTATATATATTCGAAAATGTACTAAAGTCTTATACTCGAAACTGCAGCAAAATCTCATATTCGAAACTGTAGCAAAGTCTTATATCGGAAATGTAGCAAAGTCTTATATTCGAAAATGTACCTACTAAAGTCTTATACTCGAAGCTGTAGCAAAATCTCATATTCGAAACTGTAGCAAAGTCTTATATCGAAAATGTACTAAAGTCTTATACTCGAAACTGTAGCAATATCTCATATTCGAAACTGTAGCAAAGTCTTATATTCGAAAATGTACTAAAACCTTATATTCGGAACTGTAGCAAAATCTCATATTGGAAACTATAGCAGTCTTATATTCGAAACAGTATCAAAGTCTTATATTCGAAACAGTATCAAAGTCTTATATTTGAAACAGTAACAAAGTCTTATAATCGAAACTATACCAAAGTCATATTCGAAACAGCAACAAAATCTTATACTCGAAACTATAGCAAAATCCTTATATTGCAAATTGTAACAAAATATTCATATTCAAAACTGTAGCAGTCTGATATTCGAAACTGTAGCAGTCTGATATTCGAAACTGTAGCAATATTTTATTATCGAAACTATAACAAAATATTGAATTTGTGTTTTAACAGAGAAATTTTAGTGATAGAACACGTAAAAATTGCATAATATTGAGGTATCGTAGTACATTATTAGACAACAGGCACAATTTTTCCTACTACCGTTATAGCCCAAAATCCATACTTAATAGATCTATTGAATATGTGAAGTACTGGAAAGTGCTTCATTTTCACAGCACTGTTGCAAGGCCAAATGATGCTGACTGATCGCATTTTTTTTATTATACATTTCTTAAAATTCGAAACAGAGTTAAAAATAAACAGGAAAGTGTTACTGGATCAGAGAGGTGACAAGTGAATCATTTGCAGCTAAATAACAAAATGAAATCATGAAGGCAGTCGTTAAAAATAAACTTCTATTTGTACAAAATGAAGTAATTTTCCCCTTACCTCTTAAAAATTAATTTTATTGGTTTAAAATTACTATAAAAATACAAAAAAAAAAACAGTAACAACAACCAATAAAAGATGACCTGCAGTGGCAACGTTGAAAGAACAAATTACAAAATTCACTTACCACAGAAATGGAAATAACAAATAGTCTTGTTTGCCTATTCTAAAAAACCATTGTTAAATTCAGGAAAACAACAAACATACAAAAAGAACGAAAAATGACTCATTTTTCGACATATTTTTCCTTGTAACATTGAAAGTAATTTCTAAATCAAAAAAGTAATTCTTTGTTTTTTGTTTATTTGACGATTTTCTATAAGTTACAACAACTGCAAATCAAAAAAGTTGAATTTTGCATTAACAATGGACGAAAAATTGTAGAAAACCATATGCATATTTGGAGCAAGTTTTAAAATAAGTAAATATTTATAAATATTGATGAAGCTTTGTGAACAAATAGTAAAACATGTCAATTCTACCTTAAAAATTTTGCAACGATCGATTTGCGTGGGTTTCGATTGACAGGATTGTTAATTAAGAAAATTTCAAAAAGTTTATCGCGTACCGTGGGTTTAAATTAAGGTTTAGAAGGGCACACAATTTTTTAGAGATACTTGTCATAATAAACAATGATCAATAATAAAAATACCTATTTTTACACTTTTATAACCATTTAGATTTTTTTTAAAATTTTTCAACATTTTACTCTATAAACAATTATTTATCGCTTAGGAAATTTTCTATGCAATCGACAAAATCTTGCACACATAAAAACTACGTCGTAACTCCTTCCTTTTTACCCAAATACGACGGCATTCTAGTGTGCAGATTCTGAGATATAGAAGCGTAAATTTAATAATAATTTATAGCTTATGTAACCATGAAGTCGAGAAAAAAATTTATGTTTTATAGCTAACCAGAAGTACTTTCAATATCCGTTTAGTGCATTTTTGGCAGATAAAAGCTTAATGAAAGAAAAAGAAAGGTACCGTGGTCACTGGAATTTCTCGGCAAAGCGGGAGTGGGGATGACTGAGAGCAGCTGCGCTGCCGCGCGCCGCATGAATTCCAAAATGCGTATGCTCGATAAAAGATGACTTTTCTCGAGAACAGTAGCACTTATTAAGACGTTGTTTTTTTTAATTTGATATAGCAAAATGAGAGGAATACAAATATATTTTTGCAATGGACTGTCGATTGCATAGAAAATTCCCTGGGCAATAAATAATTGTTTATAGAGTAAAATGTTGAAAAATTAAAAAAATGGTTCTAAAAGTGTATTTTAACAATTTGCTTCACTAAATAATTATTAGGTTATTTACCGACTTGACTGAAGATCCTTTATAATAGAATACATTACGAACCTACTTCTTAATTTGTAGCATTTCAAGACTTATTTAGAGCACCGAAATTTCTTTCGTCGGCTGCCCATGGCTTCGAAGCAATACCACGCGGTGCAGAAATGTGCCGCGGCTTATCGCCGTGTAATTTTATGTACGACCGCCCTTTGGTTCTCAGAAAATGAATGCCAATTGTGGACATGTTCCGTACACCAGTAAAGGATATAAATGACTCTACCAGGAATTCTGATTAAATTTTCTTATAGGATACGACATCATGACGTCTTCTGGGAAGCATATGCGCATAATAAACGCACCGTTACGCGCATTTTTTCCACTACCGTTAGCGGCTTTAGAAGTAGAAGGAAAAATGTACACAGGATGTTTCATATTAACAATAAAATCGATAACTGCTTCGAAATATCAAATCCTAGGAAGCCTTGTACATTTCAATTTAGTAAAAATCTTGTATTCGACACTGTAGCAAAATATTATATTCGAAACTGTAGCAAAATTTCACTTTGTCACCTAGTTTAGACATATTTTTTATAAATCATTTAAGCGCTCGCAAGAACGTTAAATATAACGAAAAAATAACTTTGCAGGTTCTGTATCAAAAATAGTTTGAAAACTATACCGAATAATATAAGTTGCTTGAAATAACATGAACATATTAATTTACATTCAAAAGTTCTATTTTTCTGTGTAGTTTTGATTTAGATCTATGTTTGAAATTACTCGATGATTGAAGCTGATTTGACGAACTGAAAGAAGTCCCGTCTGATGTTTATGTTTTTCACAACATACGATTACAAATTTACAAGTAATAATTAAACTAGACATAAATTCAAGGCATTTTTGACGTTGTGTTTATCCAATGCAGTATAAATAACTTTTAATTAGGTACGTAGTAGAAATGTTCGTGCTGATGTAAACCAGAACGGTTTTTTGCCTTAATCGTCTGCATCACAAGCAATGTCTACGATTCCAAAATCATTAAAGATCAAATTGTTCTTATTTTGTTTTGGATAGGCAGAATACCAATTTGACGTCTCACTGCTGGCTTTAATGTTTATCTCTAATACATTTTCGCCATGTGCCGGTTAAATATCAAGAGATCAGGGGTAAAATGGCTTAATGAATATATGAAAATGTTGACAATGAAGTTCCGATGTGGGAAATTGCTCCTGCTTGCTCACCTACGGGATATGTAAATAAACGAAGCCGATGCATTATTCACATAAATTAATAGGTGACTAATAACCAAACCCTAGGCTTAAAATGAATAATTACGCGTAACAATTCAATTGAGTAATATCAAATTGTTTCGTGGACGTACGTCTTTACGGCAAGCAACGTTCATTTGTTCTCGAGTGGGCCATATTAACTTCCAATCCCACGCACTCGGCAACGATATTTGATGAAACCAGAAGGATAAATCAATCTTTGTCTGTATCACAGAAAATAATTATTATTTACATGAGAGGATTTAAAATTTTATCATCTCCTGTTTCACCACTTTGTACTCCACGAGCGCATACCATTATCGTCGGATTAAACACAAATCTTGTATTAATTCAGAGATACCCATTTGTATTGGGGCATAAGTGTTAAATATGTAATCGGAAGCTGTTTATAACAGAAGTACGTGAAAAAGTGTAACAAAACGTTAATGTTAATATTGGAAACTACAGTAAAATCTCATATTTGAAACTGTAATAAAATATCATAATTGAAACTGCAGCAAAACATCATCGAACCTGCAACAAAATCTCATGTTCGAAACTGTAACAAAATCGCATATTCAGAACTGTAGCAGTCTGATATTTAAAACTGTGGCAAAATTTAACATTTCAAAATTTTAGCAAAATCTTATATTCGAAACTGTGGCAAAATCTAACAATATGTTTCGGTATTGGATAAATAGAACACATTTTTCACTAAAAATTTATATACTTCTTATACCTATTCAAAACTATAATGTTACACTCGGAATTGTTATCGGAAAATCTGATTTTCGAAACAATATCGAAATTTCAGTTACACAATAACAATTTTATGATTTTGGATATGTTTGAACGATTTTCAAGCTTGTTAGTGTGTGCAAAAAAGGACATGAGGTAAGTAATATTTTCGTCAGAATGAACTTCTTTTAAATTTATCTTCAGCTCACTGTATCATCCATTAAGAAAGAGAGCGCGTTTTTTGCTCGGGGAAGTTTAGCACCGAAGCGCTGCCCGTAGTGAAACGGAAACCAAATTAATGTTTCAATTAAAGTTTAACAAGCAGAAGTTTGATTTAACGAACTGTGTTAGTCTCTTTTTTGGTGAAGTTAACCTACAATTTAGTCTTGAAAAATATTAGCGCATCTGGAGTTAATGAATTATTTGAAAGGAATTGCCTGCTTAAATAGGCGCAAAGATTTCATTAACAACCTAGCGAGAATAGAAAACAATGTGGAGTTAGTTAACTCTTTTCAAATTATTTCTGTAGCATCTTTCTACCAATGTACTAAATAGATACTTCTCAATTAGTTGTTAATGTCCTTCGAAGTGGTATGCTTCATTAAAATAGGTTCTCGAAACATTAGTAAAAATATTTTTTAGTACCGTTTTGAAAATCGTTTTAACTCTTTTCGAACAAAATAAGTTCAAATAAAATTTCATATCAGACTTCTAAAGATGGTATAACTAGAATTAGAGTAAAATTATTCAGAATTTTCAATCAAATTGTTAAATTAAACATTAATCTTAAATATTTAAATTTGAAAAAACAAAATTTGTCAATAAGTAACATGACCCCAATGTTTTAAATGATTTTTTTTCAATACCAAATGTAACTGTTTCATTGGATCCAGATATAGTGAAAATTTTAGATAAATATGATCATATATGTAGCAATAGTGATCAGCTATTTGAGTTTACTGGGGTTAACACTGATGAGAAAGTTGATTGGGTTTTAAGAAAATTGAAATATAATGGTACAGGTGCAGACGGAGCGAACATAAAAACTTATTACTTCCACAATTAATTGAGTATGTCACCTTTATTATAAATAAATGTCTCACTTCAGGAGAATTTCCCGATATTTGGAAAGACGCTTATATAGTATGTCCTGTTCCTAAAATCACAAATCCCACAAGCCTGTCTGATTTTAGACCTATCAGTTTATTACCTACACTTTCTAAGGTTCTAAGGCGTCAAAAGCTGTTGTGTTGTGGTAATTCTTCATATTTCAGGATCACAAGTAAAGGAGTTCCTCAGGGTAGTGTATTGGGCCCTTTATTATTTTTAGTCTACACTGCAGATGTTTCTACATACCTAGCTAGTTGCAAAATTCACCAGTATGCTGATGATACACAGGTATATTATTCATTTCATATAATAATATTAATATAGTCATTAATGAAATAAATTTAGACTTGCGTAAATTTTCACGGCTATGTACTGCTCATAAACTTATTTTGAACGAAGCCAAAACGGAATTGCTAGTATTCGGAAGCACTAGGAAACTAGTAACCCTGCATCCTGACTTTCAAATTTCTATTAATGGTGAAGTAATTAAGCCTAAAGAGGAATGCAAAAACCTTGGATAATACTTTGATGTTAACTGATTTCAAAAGCATGTAAATTATTTAGTACAAAAATCGTACGGAAAATTAAAACTGCTTAATATTCATAAAGATTCACTCATACTGACGTGATACTAAGGTTATGCGATTCCCTAATTTTGTCTCTACTGTGATAGTGTTTTTTGGTCTTGTCTCTATTAGAATCAGATACCCTGCAGAAAATACAGAACAGTTGCATCAAATATTGCTTTGGCTTAAGAAAATTTGATCATATAACTCAGAAGTTTTTGGAATTCAGACGGTTATATTTAAAAGAAAGGTATGAGCTACATTTGTCTTGCATGGTTTATAAAACTGAAACATTTAAATCCTCTGTTTATCTGTGCAACAAACTAGTAAAGGCAGTGAAGTACACGACCGTTTCACCCGATATCTACATCTGTACTTGGTTCCAGAACACAAATTTGCTCAACTTCAAGGTTCTTTTTCATATAACGCTATGAAGATATTTATCAAAATCCCTAACAATATAAGAGGAGTATCAAGTATTTTGTCGTTCCGTAGACAGATGAAGCAGCTTCTCGTATCACGAAGAAATTTATAGGCGTGCATATACAGGGTGTTTTCACTTTAAATTTGGAAAATGCAGGAATGTATTCCCTATCAAAAAGTAAGTGTAGTTTGCTCTATAAAGTATTTTTATGAAAGCTTTTGTTTTGGAGATACAGAGCGTTGAAGCTTAAAAAAAAATAAACACTTTTTGACATATCTCGGCTATCCACGAGTAGATTTGATTTAAACTTGGTACACATTATGCGTATTGGGGGTTCTCATAATTAACAGAATATTAGTCCGATCGCATTAGCCAGTGGCGTGTAAAGGGGGGGTGCGTGGCCCTTTTTTCAAAAAAAAAGTACGCCATTGAGTTTTTCGAAGAATGTAAAGTGAATTTAAATACTACCATACAAAAGCAATCTAAATGGTCTCTTGGTATTTTTTGATAATACGCAGCGTTCATGAGATTCTTGGACTATTAAGGTTTCAATGCATGAAAAAAAAATTACGACATTGAGTTTTTCGAAGAATGTAAAGTAAATTTAAATACTACCATACAAAAGCAATCTAAAAGGTCTCTTGGTATTTTTCGATAATACGCAGCGTTCATGAGATTCTTGGACTATTAAGATTTCAATGCATGAAAAAAAAATTATTACGACATTGAGTAGAGGAAAGTAATGAAAATATTTACAGGTTCTTGACTTGCTGCGAAACAAAAAAGTTGCTATAAATTTTAATGCAGCATTTGAATTCAAAGAAAAATATCTCTTTTTCTCATTCAGCACTACCGTGCCATGTTATCATGCATTGGAATCTTGATAGTCCAAGAATCTCATGAACGCTGCGTATTATCGAAAAATACCAAGAGACCTTTTAGATTGCTTTTGTATGGTAGTATTTAAATTTAGTTTACATTCTTCGAAAAACTAAATGTCGAAATTTTTTTTTATGCACTGAATTCTTAATAGTCCAAGAATCTCATGAACGCTGCGTATTATCGAAAAATACCAAGAGACCTTTTAGAGTACTTTTGTATGGTAGTATTTAAATTTACTTTACATTCTTCGAAAAACTCAATGGCGTACTTTTTTTTTGAAAAAGGGGCCACGCATCCCCCCTTTGAACGCCACTGGCTAATGCGATAGGACTAATATTCTGTCAATTATGAGAACCCCCAATACGCATAATGTATACCAAGATTAAATTAAATCCACTCGTGGATAGCCGAGATATGTCAAAAAGCGTTTATTTTTTTTTAAGCTTCAACGCCCTGTATCTCCAAAACAAAGGCTTTTATAAAAAAAATTTATAGAGCAAACTACAACTTTTTGATAGGGAATACATTCCTGCATTTTCCAAATTTAAAGTGAAAACACCCTGTATACAGCAATCTGTGTCTTTTAATTAATTACTGCTGTCCCTCTATCCAGTTTTTTAAGTTTTTCATACTCTTTTTTATGGTTTATCATACTATTTTGCCCGTATTTATTATAATCTATAAAAACACAAAGAGTTAACAAAAATTATATTATAAAATTGATGAATTATTATTTTTATATTTCTAATGTTCTTTGTAAATTTTTGTAATTATTTTTCTTCATGTGGTTGCGTGAAAGAGCGAGCAATCAAACGCCGTCACTATTTAATTAATTTTTCTTTTCATTTGTACAAATTTTGTGTAATAAAGACATTTATTATTATTATTAAATTATGACCGCTTATGATTGTACACCACAGGTAAATTTTCGAACCGTCAGTAAAAAATGAAATAGCATTTTGGAACTACAGCTGAAATGTGCGAATTTTAGTGTTAATTGGCGCATTTTTTTGATTTTATTTTAAAAGGAAAACAGCCAGCTGGTCAATGATGGCGGCAGCTGAAAAATATAATTAAAAGAATGCTACGAATAATCGTACTCGGCCTCAGAAACGAGTAAAATGTAAACAGCCCGAGAATGGTATGTCTATTAGCCTGATTACCGCGGTTTCGGCCGGGTATAGCTCATTAATACCGATTTTTAACACTCCGCATTACCATACTTATCACAAAAAGTTGTAACGGACCCCTTCATGAATTATTAATCGATAAACACATCCTCCGATAGTCCCGTGGGCTATATCCCGCCGCTAAGAGACACGTTGACATTTTCAGAGTAACGCGCAAACTTCCATCCAGGTAATCAAAATATTGTTGGAAATCGGAGGTGTGGGTATATCCCAAACTGGTGGCGGAACGCTCGGATACGGCTCCATTCGAAACTAAAAGCCGTGTTCGAACAAAAAGGTCCCTGACCCCTGGTTAAGATGATACATTACACTCTCACCTTGAAGGTGTTATATCTGCAACGCAACAACAACGGCCGAGGAGATGAAAAGATCCACACCACCAACAAAACGACCAGCCCAATAATATAAATGACCCTACGAGGCAGCATTTGAAACGGAACATAAATTAAAGTCGTTTAATTTTGTGGTTATGTGTATGCCGAGATTAATATTATTGGTAAATTCTCATTTGGGTATTCAACGTTAATGCGCTGCCATTCAGGCTCTGCAGCGGACGTAAAATAGAGACGGGAATCGAATGCAATCAGGAATGTTATTGTCCTAAGCATAAAGACACAGTCCGGGCTTCTTTCGGTGCGATATTAATATTCTCTTGTAATTAGTTTTCGACGCAACAAAACGCCAACTCGTTTTCAGCTACACTACAATAAAAAAGTATGCGTTTGGATAGATATTTATGTTGTTTAATACAGTCACTCATTTTCGATAAACTTTTATTAAAAAAAAAAATCATCTCCATACTCATTATTCAATTAGTTTAACTGGAAGGTGCTTAATACACCTTATGCATCTATGAAATAAAGGTTATAATGAACTACTTATACATTATTATGTGTTAATAGACTGTATGTTCCAATTGTATAGTAGGGAAGATTTGTTGTATAAAGACCAGTATCCGAATTTGTATATAACAATTATATTAACAGAATTATTCGTTCTTATACTGAATATATTTCCGTTTTTAACGTGTAAAACGCGTCTTATAATGGTTAAGTGATCGTCACCTTTCGGTGCATAATCGGTTATGATCGTAACATTTCCGACAGTCCGCTGTGCATCGACTTACGACTATAAGACACGTCTAGTTTTATGAAAATAGACAGTACAGGCACATGTTTTGTGGGATACATGATCATATCGCGTTGTGTGAAGTGGAAAATTATGTAAGTATCTATTTTATGGCTTGTAATTGTTTTGTTTTTTCAAATGTAAATCTTGCCTAAATCTTAAAAATTATTATTTTGTAGGCCCTATTAGAAACCGATGATGTTAAGTTTTACATAAGATGGAGGAACAGAAGGTTAACGGTGACAAAGAAGAGCATGGGTATAAAGTCAATCAACCAGAGGAAATAAAATTAGATGGAAAAAAGCTCAACCTTTCAGGGGATGCTTCATTCTTAAGGTTAAGAAGAGTTATAGTGCAAATTCTCATGTAATACAAGAAAATACAGGTGCATCGTTGCTAAGAAAATAAACTGGACAGTTTTGGAAGCCATTTTTCATCATTTCTAATACTTAAATGTATGTTTTATGTTTACATTAGAACCTTACCTTGTAATTAATTAGTTATCCAATAAAATTTCTGAAAACTTAATGTCATATGTTTTTAACTCATACAGAGTATACAACAGTTTAATACATTTATTATTATAGAACTTATAACCAGTACTAGATGTTCTAATAACGATATGGAACACTTTAATAACAGTTACTGCAATTATTTCGTAAAGGGTATAAAAAACGGTGTATACTAGTTATACAATAATTTAATAAAGAATAAGGTTTATAGTCACTATACAACTGTGCTAGCAGTACGCGTTTTATATCCAATATTCACCTGTTTAACTGTCACATATAGTATACAATGGTCTTATAATGGCATATAGAATTCTAATAAAGAATAAAGCGCATTTCTTTCAGTGTATTATAGTCCGTATATTTGTCGAGATAGAAATCCAAAAAAAGAATAAGCCCATAAAGTTCTGCTATCGGAACTGCCGTAACAATTTACTGCGGCAGGGACGTGCCTTGAAATTTTCCGCGTTATTTTCAGAATATTAAATAATGATACATGATGTTCTTCGACTGGGAATTAAATTCCTTTCTATTATTTCACTTCCATTGATTTAATAAGAAATTACACTGAAACTGCACAGGACGATACACTTATAAAGAAACACGCTCTGCAAAACATAGTTTGCACTGCAAGCTGCTACGGTGAACGCAATGCCGCCAATGTCTTTCTACATCGGGTGTCGAATGCGGTTAATTCCAACAAAGTGACGCAGGGGGTATTCTTGGAATTCCATCTCAACAAATATCATATAGACTGTACCTGTGTTTCCTAAAGTACTTGAACACATTCTTTATACTTTCTCAAGGCACAGTGTCAGTAATTTGGTTAGTAACAATCAACATGGTTATGTATTAAAAAAATAATAACAACTGATGTACTGTATTTATATATTTTAACTACATATTAAACTCCTGTGAAAAGGGAGTACAAGGTACGGTATATACCAACTTCAAAAGCATTTGACGAAGTTGATCATGATGTACTTATTAAAAAATTAAGTTAAGTCATTTTTTAATTTAATATATCTACCAAATCGTCCTTTCTTTGTTAAGTATAATGGGTACCTAAATAATAATTATAAAGTCTGTTCAAGAGTCCCACAGGGATCGACTTTAGGGCCTTTACTATTTTTATATTTTATTAATGACATAATATTTCATGTTCATAGTCTTTTGTTTATGGGTGACTTAAAAATATTTAGGACCATTAATAATGTAAATGCCAGTTGCAAAGTGATATTGATCAGATACCAAGTAAGGTAGACAAATTGAGCTTAATATAAAAAATGTTTTGTTATCAGTTCTACCAGAAGCAAAGCATTATTTATTTCTCATATAAAATGAATAACTAGCGACTGTCAAGAGTTACAGAAGCCAAAGATTTAGGTATAGTCTACAACAAATTATTTTAAAGTCAAACAATCGACAACCTGGTTAGCGTCACCATATAAAAGTTTAGGATTTATGAGTCAAAAAAAATTCAAAATATTGTCAAACTACATATACAGGATGTCCCATCGCGAACTGCGTCGATCGATATATAGGAAAGCACTGCTCCGAAAAATTTGAAAATTTGGCAACATGACAATGTCCCTGTGGCGAACACAACTAAAATATTTAGAACTCCCAAGCACTTCCGGTATAACCGGAAGTCAATACCAACTTCGTTATTTTAAATGGGACACCCTATATATTATTGTATTTTCGTATTCTACATGAAATTTGAGGGTCACTTTATTAAATACTCGTATTCCCTATACCTAGGAGTTATAGATTTTGAGATATTAATTTTTAAAGAAAAAATTTGACAGTTGCAAGAGTTCGCGGAGATACTAGTAACTCTTTTTAGGAGCATGATATCAAGCGGATTTTTGGTATCTGTAAAGGGAATAGTAACGGCTAAATTAAGGTAGGCCAACAAATTAAAACATTTAAACACTAGACAGTGTTTACAGCTACAACTTTGTTAACTTAAATGGAACACCCTATATTTTTTTACTCTGTCGTATGCAGATTGAAATTTTGTTTCAAGCCATATAAGCATTGTTAGAGTTGCCGTCACTACTTTTAGAGATATTTGCAATTTTCTATTTTTGGGCAGTTTTTCTCGTATCGTATCAGATAAAACAATTGAAATAACATGATATTTGTCAAGTTAGTTGTCAAATTATTGTTGTGTTTTACAGCGGTTATGTGAAAAAATCCGCAAAAAGAGACCGAAGTTCTTGCACCATTATTTTTTTGTATACAATAGACTTCCTTACTATAATATCATCAAAAGTAAACACTTACTTATACAACAGAATAAAAAAAATTCTCTTTATAGAAATGGTTGAGAAGTTAGTTTAGTAACGTTTTTTTACACAATAGTTAATAACAGAAGTAAACCAACTACATTGTCTTTATTCTCATTTAGAATTCCAAGCAGGAATATCAGAATACAATATTTTTGTATATACCTCTTCTAAAAACTGCCACTCTTTTTACGTTATATATAAATTGATTGCTTCTAATTTTAGTTGAACACAATATGGATTTTTCATAGATGTATATTTCTGTCAATAATACGTATATCATTTTTCTTAGGTCTATGCATTATTAGGCTTAGGCTAATTATGGTCTAGGCTATTATATTATTAGGCATTAGGCTTTGATTTAATTATTCGTATCGTGCTTTTCTTGCAATTAGGCATAACTCAAGCAAGCATAACTCACAGATGTTCTCTTTTTTTAGATCGATCAGTCCAATTTTTTTATTTATTTTTGCCTACTGCGAATTCTCACAATGAGAAATATATGTTTGCATTCCCACATTCGTTTTCAAAACGTAAATATACAGTGTGATAAATGTTTTATACTGAATTATCCCTTTGCTTCTCATTGTGAGATTACAAAGTAGGTAAAAATAGTTTGTTACAAACGTCGACCATTATTTATTTTTTCTTATTAATTTATTCATTGACAAAAACTCAGATTGGGATTTGATTTTATAATTTATATTATCAAATGCAACAAAAACCAATTTTGTAATTGTTGGTTAATTAGTAGGCAGTAACATTTGATTCCGCATGCAACTGTTAATTATTATCGCAGTCAACTAATTACAGATGAACATTTTTCACCTCATTTATTTACACATTCTGCTATAATTTGAACAAAAAGTATTGACAAATTAAAAAAATATACTCATGATCCAAGAAAAAACAATTATTTTGATATACAATAGTTTAAAATTGATTTTATAGCAATTGATGTTTATTATAAAATATAAAAACTGTTAATTCGTACAACTTTTGCGCACTTTCTCTTAACTTTATTAACCTCCACTGCATTGTACTTTCTACTCAATGGCGGTTAAAAATCTGACCCGCATATTGACACTACCAAAAAAAAATATCAATACCGACACTTTTTGGCAAACGAGGGTAAAAAAAGGTGCGTTGCTCATTAATATCTATTTATTCATAAAAAAACCCTTAACCGACTTTTGTTGCTGTTTCCCCAATATTTATATACATATTGCATGCGAAGCGGCCGTATTTGAAAAAATATAAATACATCTACGTGTGCAAGTCGAATGGTACGTATATAATTTAACAGGGTGAGACCGCTACGGCCTTTCATGGTTACCCGTGTGAGAGATTTAGAACGTCGTTGGTCATACTATCGGACGGTTTTTAAATGTGTATAAATTAGTTGGCTACGACACCGACACCTGAGGTCAGACTTTATTGAATGTTTTAATCGCTGTGAAGGGAAATCAAGTATGTATGTGTCTCTTAGTTTTATTTCAGCTTCCTTTGTTAGGTCGCCGATAGAATAGGTTTCAATCTGAACATTATCAAATGCGTACAGACCAAATCTAACCGTAAACTGAAACCGATCGCCTCTAATGCATTGGAAAGAATTGTAGTGATACGTGATACGAAAATCCAAAATCTTAAAGTTCATGAGAGCTGGAATTTGTTTATATGCGGCCTTACAGGTAAAGTGGAAACAGACTTAAATTTAAACAAAAAGTTATTATCTGCTAAATCCCACTTCTGATCAATGACATTACTTTATCGCTAGCAAACAGTGAATGTAACAAAATAAATATAAGTCGTCTTATTGCTTTATTAGATGCCGGATATCTAGGCTTGATATTTGTTGTTCTAAATACTAAATTACATAGCAGCGGCATGGCATCGGGGCTATAACGTTAAATCATTCCGATTTATTTGCTTAGCCCTAAATCAAAGAAAACTACAAACGCCGCAGACAAATCGAGAATGAGAACAGCAAATACAGAGTAATTATACGAGGTCGGGCGTACAATTTACATTCAAGTAAATTAATTATTGAAAATATTTACACTTTCTTATCGCCTATCTTTGTCGGTGTTTCCGAGAAACGGCTTGGGAGAAAGACAGCCGCGGGCGAAGTAATTAGATTACTGAATGAATGGAATATCAACGAAAAAACAATTTCACTTTTTTATGGGAGCAAAAGAGACTTGTCACAGGTTGGTGGCTTACACATGCGATTGTTCGAGGACTAGCGAACAATGGTTTTTTGAACCGCGCGCTTCCACCCAGCACCGGTTCGACGTGTTAGTCACCGTCTTTTTTTTTCGACTATCGAATTTCTGTTAGGGGCGGGGCCGAAAGCGACGAATACCCAACATCAATATAGCGTTACCTCCTGCCTTTTTAGGCAACTGCTACTCAAGTCAATTTTCGAGTGTAATAACGCTACGACCGAGAGGCCGCAAAGTTCCTACGGCCTGCCGTCAGCGAAAAGTCCCACCGATGCCGAAGGAACGTCTACTGCTACCTTTCGCGTCTAGTTCATTGCTCATTCATTGCGGGACGCAGAAATCTTTTCGATTATTCGCAAATTGCTCAAAACAAACGAAGCCGATGCAACAGAATAGGTGCCATGTTGTAAATATGGGAACCAGAAACAAAAGCTATGCCTTTGTTTTTTTTTTGTCGCTTTTCAACTTGATTAAATTGAATTAATCTTTTACTCTACTTTATAGATGCTCAGCTAATTTAAACAGATGTTTTTAAAAAATTGTATCAAATGAAATCAATGTTCTTAGATTCCAGAAATTACGTATGCAAAAATAATTTAATCCCATAGACTAGCATTAAATTATATCTGGAATACCCAGTAAACAGCAGGTATAGTCTTTCCGATCTCAATTGAAGAACCACGAGGTTGGCAGTATGTACCAGGTTCGGTCGATGACGCAGCAACTCGGCAATGAAATATTTGAAATGTATACGACAAGTCGAAGAATGCGTGCGCGGGCAAGTATACAGCGTATAAACACAGCCGCACTAGGCGACTTGGCAATAAATCTCAGTTGTTGACAAGTGATTGACAAATTGCCTAGCAGTGCAGTGCAACAATGCGGAATTTGGTGTGATTCAGGTAATTTTAATTTATTATAGGTACCTTAATCATTCATATTACAATTACGAAAGGGAAAAATAAGAAGGATATTTTGTTTATTAATATTATTACATGGCATTCTGGAGACCTTTTTAAACGGAACAAAATGAAATTTACTATCGATATAATAAAATTGTTTGAGGACAGAAATAATTAAAATATGCTGTTGATCAAATGAACATATAATAGACATTTTCTACACATTATACAGGGTGTTTCAGAAAGACCTCCCCTAAATTCAGGGGGTGATAGTACGACAAAAAATAAGAATTTTTTTGTCTTATGAACTATATGTCTATCTCCTCTTATTTTCGAGATACAGAGCGACAAAATAAAAGTTACTGTTAGTTCAAAAGCTGAGGAAATTAAAAGGATATAATAATATGTATAATTTTTAGTTTTTGTCACTAAGCCATATGAAATAAGAGAAAAAATATATACATTTTCCGAGTAGCAATAAAAAATGCCAATACCGTCCTGAAATTTTGGAACTTTGACTTCAAGAACATGTAACTAACCTTCAGTGAAAGTAAATTAATTTATTCTCAAATATGGTTCAAAACCTGTAGCCAAAATAAATGTTAGCGATGATAATAATAATAATAAATCGTCTTCACTAGGAGCAGATAATGCAAACATAAAAATAAAAAAATATCAAAAAAATGAAGGGAAAAATTCGCAAGCCCATGGTGAAGTCTAGCAAAAGCTATTCACACTCAACCGTATTATGTATGCGATAGGATGTAATTTCAAAATACATAAACAACAGTAGACAATCGCTCAGAAAAGAAACAATAACACAATTAAAATAAAATACAATTACCTAACAATAATCAACAGTTTAAAATAAAAATCCTCGAATATAAACTATAAAATCAGCTGTCCACTCAAAAGATATGATTTAAATTTATACTTGAATTTGTTAATAATAAAAATTTTTAAATTATCAGGAAGAGAATTGTATAAAGTGATAGAATTATAAGTAAAACATATTTTAAATAGGGCACTACGATGATGTGGCATTGTAAAGGTATCTTTTAATCGGATATTTCTCGAATGAACATTAGAACGTTTAACAAATTTAGTTTTTAATGAATAATGAGAAGAAATAGTTAAAATTTTATGCACAAGATTGCCAAGATGGTGACATCGACGATTCTCTATGTTGAGCCACTTGATTTCTACAATTTTGTGAGAAATATGATCAAATTTTCTTAATCCATGTACAAGTCGACAACATGAATATTGCCTTACAGTTTGTAACTCAGAGCTGACAATATTGCATGCTTGATGCAGATCATTAATATGAAAATGATAATATAGTTGAATATCATCAGCATAAGCTTAGACTTTCCATTGTTGAATTGATTCCAAAATGGAAGCAGTTGTAAATTATAAAAAGTAAGGGACCCAAAATTGAACCCTGGGGTACACCAGACAGTATTTCTAAACTATTTGATAAAATGCTATTAACGCATACCTATTGAGATTTTCCATGTAAATAAGAATTAATAAGATCTAAAGTCGGTTCATCAAACCCATAGTATCTAAGCTTAGAACAAAGAAGCTTATGATTAATTGTGTTAAAAGCTTTAGAGAAGTCCAATAAAACTATATAGTCCAATAAATAAGCCTTTAAATCGAAATTTTGGTCAATTTGCCTGATTCTTGATATGAGTTAGTTTGTGGTATGTTATAACAATAAGTGACAGTAATTTTTTGTTCAACCCCCGGCCAAGGGTGAAAAAATATAAAACAAAGGGGTTTTTTAAGATAACTCAAAACGGGTAAGGGCTAGAAAAATAAAGTTTCGTAGAAAAGTTGTAAAGCATACAATTCTACATAAAAATTGCCCTGTTGACCTTTTCTTGTATTATTAAAATTAGCAGAGGTAGGGAGGTTAGAAGTTAAGGGAAGATTTCAGAAAAAAAAAATCATAAGCAGGAAAATGAATGAATTTTGTATTTTTTTTTATCTACTCTAAAAAATGTAACCTTTCTTTTAAGAGAAATAGATATATACTTTTTAATTTTTAATAAGAAAGTTATAACAATTTCAAATTTGTTTTTCACCCCCTTAAACAGAGATTTTAACGAAAACCTCGAAACAGGTCAATTTAATTTTGTCAATTTGTTTACATAAATCATATTTTTAATTCTTTTTGAGTATATATATATAAAAATACAAAATTCACTCGTTTTATGCTTGATTTTTTTAAATTTCTGAAATCTTCCCTTAACTTCTAGTCTCCCTAACTCTGTTAATTTTAATAGTACGAGAAAAAGTCAAGATGCCATTTTTATGTAAAATTGTATGCTTTACAACTTTTGTAAGAACATTTTTTTCTAGCCCTTGCCCCTTTTGAGTTATCTTGAAAAACTCCTTTGTCTTATCTTTTTTCACCCTTGGCCGGGGGTTGAACAAAAAATTACTGTCACTTATTGTTATAACATACCTCAAACTAACTCATATCAAAAATTCAGGCAAGTTGACCAAAATTTCGGTTTAAAGGCTTATTTAATTGGACTAATGAGGAATTTCCTGTACAATCGTTATGAAACAAGCAAAGGACAACAATTCACCATCAAAGGCGAATGGAGAATTAAAACCGTTTCGAAATATTTTCAAAAAACTTATTTATGGCCAGTTAATATCCTTAGACATAAGTTTTTTATCTGCGGCATAATTAATGTTATTCAAAAGTATCTGATCCTGAGATAACACCAGATATACGATTCCACAGAAGCGGTTAATTAATTTTGTCATTCTCAGTCTATTTATCTCTATGCGTGACCCACATAATATTCAAATAAATCAAAACAAATCAAAAAAGGCAGGCGAAGAGCGAACTGATACAGTTTCGTGGTAGCTTTCTCCGAAAAGTTTCGCTAGACAACAACTGTCGAGGAACAAAGTCGAAACCTTTACGTAACCCACACCGGGACAGCCGAAATGTTTCCGAATAGATCGAACGAATGATAAAATTTCAGCTGCTACGTTTCTTTCATCATAAATTACTATTAATAAAAGGTATTCATTAACTGCTGAGCAATCAGTGCGTTTCATAATTCAGTGATATATATTTAGCGAGTCATGCTATTCTACAGATAATACGAAAAAAATTAAGGGCTTGAGAAGCCTCCGGTTATTTTAAATATATTAAAATATTGTCCAAATTAATTCTAAAATGTTCCCAAAACGAAGTCTTTCTTTCATAACA
This sequence comes from Anoplophora glabripennis, assembly GCF_000390285.2. Lineage (NCBI taxonomy): Eukaryota > Metazoa > Arthropoda > Insecta > Coleoptera > Cerambycidae > Anoplophora > Anoplophora glabripennis. Next base: position 386,033 of record NW_019416717.1, on the reverse strand, counting down.
AATATTTAGGTATGCTGAAGGCTGAAGACGTAACTCTATAGAAAGCTACTATAGTAATAATTATCTATAATAAAAAATAAATCTATCCAAACATTAGATACTAATTAAAAAACATACCTGACATATTGAAATCATTAAATAACGTTAAATATTCAAAGAAACCTTTTATATTTGTTCCTAATGACGATAAATTATTTAATATACGAGGTATGTTCAGAAAATACCCGAACTTAATTTTTTTTTAAGTAAAATAGATAAATGTGAGTTCATATTACCAATGGGAATATAGTCTTACTCTCACAATCCTTTATTGTAGATATTGATTACACATGACTAGTTTCGAGGTCAAAATTACACCTCACCATCAGGTCACTATACAAGGCTGAAATTTTTTTTATCCACAATCATTTAATAATTTTATCTACACATATGAATCGTCTAAACTCACTCTAAAGTGATACTTTATCCACTAGTTGAATAAAGTAACTTCATTTCACTAGTAGAATAATGAAAAAATAATAAACCTATAATAAATCAAAATTAATTTATTTACTTATTAACATTAACATTTACGTCTATAGTAATAGGCATTTCGTTTTTTGTTTTATCACATATAACTTCCTTTCCGTTAATAACAACCCTTGTAGCATTATTGCCATCATTTTCGGAACGCATAACATCTGCCGAAGTTTCTTGTAAGGAGTAGCTATATTTTCCTTGCATAATCAAGTTTGTTAGATATAGACTCTTCAACATAACTTTCTGCTCTTCCATCACCATGCCGTTTGATGGTTGTAAGATCAGCACCTTTATTAGCCAATAAAGTTGTTGAAGTGCGCCTCATACAATGGCCAGTATATGCTTCTGGATTTGCGATATTCAGGAATGAAGCAACTATTGAGGGTACCTACGCCAATGTGTTGTTTCGAACAGGCTGAGAAGTACATTTTTGATATGTATCTTAAAAAGAATGTGTCTTGTGTTAGGCGAATTGGACGCAGAAATATATTTTCTGCATATTCCAACAGCATTCACGCAAAATCCTTCTTTTATAATTGTAAATTTTCATGAAATGCCCTTCTTAGCGTCATGCGTTGGGTATTGAAACAAGTAGGTACCTGCCAACGTCCTGTACGTCACTAATTTTCAAATTTGTCAATTCGCAGCATCGACAGAATCATTAGTGCAACAATAATTCAAAGTTCTCTAATAAACCTAACAACATGTAAAAGGTAGAGATATTACCTTAAAGTCAAAAGTTCTTCAATATGTGTTCTTTCCAATACTGCAGCTTTTTTGCTTTGTATCCTTTGATTCATATCTATCTATATTTTTGTAGACCTTTATACGTAGTAGCCTTCAACACCGAATACTTCGACCACATAGATGAAATTGCATATTTTTTCTTCAAATTTAAAAAATACGATAGCATGACTTCTTCATTTATTGTCGTTACTCTGCGTTTTTCCTTCCATTCGTTAAATTCGGCGAACACATTTTCGTAATGTTCCTTGGATTTCGCTGACAATAAATGGAAAATTGCTTATTGAGCTTCTTCAAAAACAGCCACAGGAACACAATTACTTTCTTGCAATTTTACCAAATTCAGATAGAACTGTTTATTAAATAATTGATAATAAACAACGTACCATAGCAACCAGTAGGTATCACAAAACCTACCACATTTCATTGAATACTAGTAAGAAATATCAGGTCGTGCGAATATTTTTTATTAAATTCCAATAATTCTGACTCCACAAATATGATTGTGATGTGATTATAGATAAACGTTATAATAAAATGCTAATTAAAACATTAATACAATAAATATCTATTGTGCAATAATTAAAAGTTGTCAGAAAATTATAAATTTTAAGTTTTAAAAAACAAGTTACCAATTTTAAGTAGTCAAATCTGAATTATTAATTTTAACGTACATACTTTTACATTTTACATGATACCTAAGGATTTATTTTTCTAGTGGACGCCTATTAAAATATAACTTGTACACGTTTTATTCCGCAAAAATTTTAAAATCCTAAAATAAGAAAAAAAAAGAGTAAAAAAAGTACTTGTGTACCACTTTTCTTTTATAGACTTGCATGTTCAAGCTACACCTACCTTCTTCTTTTTCAAAAAATTTAAGTTTCACTTTTAAGATGCACAAAATATCTAAGTTACTGTAATATGCACTCAACACCTTTTAGCGCCAGCCTATTGACAAAATTAAATAAAAAATTATACTTACATATGTCTCAATGTTGACTAGTGGCTTACAGATAAGTGATAAATCATACTCAAATATGTATTCTGCCTCATTAGCCTCAAGCATGATATAAATACAGCATAATTGTATCAGCGAGCTATAAATCTGTTATATTTATTACGGTTATCAAATCGAATTATAAACTGATAAAGTGACATCTGATTTGCACTAATCCAATTCGTGTATACGAGCAATAAATAATCTAAGATTATTGATACAGAAGGCGGATAATCTCGCTTGCTACAGGATTACGGCATCCAGGGGATATTTTCGAAGCGATGGCCATCTATTACAAGTGAAACGATTATAAAAAAGGTAAATAACGTAAACTTAGCAGATTTATCGGCTACGTTATCACTAATCTCGTATTTTTTCTGATAGTTTAGTTACTTGCAGTCACAAAAAATTGTACAGGGCCTTCATAAACGTTTACAAGCCACGTGAGAGGCAATTTTGTTTGTAATAGCAATTTTATCCCCTTTATTATTTATCTGCGATTGCATTGTCTCAAGCGTAGATGTAACAGTTTGTCATAGTTCACTGTAAACAAATCATGCCAATTGCGCATGGTTGGTTGTTCAAGCGCAGCGATCACGTGGCTTGAAATTATTCATAAATACTCTGTAGGAACTCCAATTTAACCATAAAATCAATAGAACTATCTAGATCACGCATCATAAGTTCGGTAATTAAGGAAAAAATCGTCAATTGTGAACGAATTGATTTTCTGTGTAGTGTGGGCTCTGTTTCAAATATTTCTAACAGATAAACAAAATATAAAGCAAATAATTCCTCGTTGAATATTAAAAGGCATCTTTCGTGTAAAAAAAAAATCGCTTCCTTTCCTACGTATTTATGGCGCTGTAAACTGGGAGACACAAACTTACTTATTTATTTCAATTTTTTCCTTAAATGTAGAAAAAGTTACAAAAATAAAATTACCTATACTTTGCCTGCTATCGAAAAGGAATTTACTGGATATTTTTTATCTTCCCCTTCGGTTGTTATGGGTAGAAGTAAATCCGTACAAGCAATTTCTTTCTTATTTCTGTCGCCAATAAGGTCTTAATTGATGATTTATTTGAAACAAATTGGATATGTTCTATACTTTTCGTGATTATAATAGTTTTTGATTAAAAAAATATGTAGGCCATATTGCACACAAGATTTTTCTCCTTGAGAGTTTTTATTACAATAAAAATACGTTAAAATGATCGAAAATAAATTGAAAGAAGCCTTATTTTAAATGGAAAACCATAAAATATCGCAATAAATGTCGGAAATGACCAATTCCCACCATTACACAAAACTCCTTGCGTCGAAGCATTTGATCAACGTATTCAGTTAAAAACTCCTGGAAAATTTTTTAATTACCGCACATGAAATCAATGATACTGATTTTCAATTCTTGAATATTTTGCACGGATGTCCTGTGAACTAAAGTTTTTAAATGGCATGTGCGAAAATCTATATAGGATTTAAACCCGGTGTTCGAGCAGGCCAAAGTAAGCTTCGTTTAAATATTGTCGTGCCCCTACAATAAAATGAGCATACAAGATCTCTGCCAAAAACACATATTTCCGGAATCCAATGAGTTGTAGCGGGAAATTTCGCGACATAAAAGCGTGAAATCGTATGTGAAAGGGATATAACAGTTTTCCTGTGAAGTGTAATGGGGTTAATTAATAAGTAGTAGTAAGTAACATATACCTCAGAGTTAATTCTAAATACTTCTAAAGAGTATATCGATAATATTCGGCGTAGTGTAGTTGTGCATATGTATCGAATAAATTTGCACAAAAACACTTAAAAGTCCAGCCAATAATAACCAAGAAATAGAAACAACTGACAACTATCTAGCCAACGACTACTACAAAATACCCATATGCTGATCGGTATGTGTAGTAACTTTTTATTTTACGTTTTTTTGATGTTCTTTGTGCACTCCGACAAGTAAGTGAAAGCTCCCAGAACGAATAAAGATATAAGGAATTTTCGAAACGCTTGCACCTGTCATCCTGTCAACATTTTTATAAAAAGTCGATTATCTCGAAAACGGTGAGATTTAGGTACAGAGAAGCTTTAACATTTTTAATTTATCATGACGATAGTGAAATAATACATAGGGTGTTCTATTTAAAATAACGAAGTTGACAGCTACTTCTGGTATAACCGGAAGTGTTACGTTGATTTAATTATTTTCATTGAAAAGAACATAACTGATAACCCTCGTAAACAAAGAGTAATATTGTTTTTGGATCCTCTGAAACGTTTAATAGGCCACTTACCGTGAAGAATTCTGTATAATGAAAAAAATAACGACTTAATTTTTTCGCATTTATTTATTTACACTCTCCCAAACCCAAAACCCTTTAAAATCAAATCTTGTGCAACAAACTTCATCACATATTCCTGTATCAGCAGACGTCTCTACTCCAGACAGGGTAAGCTACCTGCGGCAAAGGCCCTAAACCCTATATTCTGCAGACTGCATGTCCACAACGGACTAGTTGTTGAGACAAACAAAATATACATACGCTTCACGGACGGGGGAGAGAAATATCAGTGTTTCTACACAGTTTGAAACTGAGTCCTGAGTCTACGTTGATATCATCATATAACTTTGCATTATATGGTGACAGTAGGTGGCAAATAGGATAAAGTTATTGGGAGAATATGGAACGAATCCCATCCTGAAATCCAAACAGTAAGCCACGGGTATTTTTGAAGACAAACATATCCCAGTTAAAATTATTCATTTCAACATATAACACGAATAATTCTGTGCAACTAACAATAATATAACTACATAAAATTTATAAAAAAAATAGTTACAATAGTTGACACAATTTTACAGTCAACAGAATTCCTATCCAAAAACTGATGTAAATGCTTATTTCTGGAGCGAGTTATTTGGTGTGTTTAAATAATAAATTTACCCACACACGATAATTTCAATTAACACGTCCCAAAGCGACACGGGAGCATTTTTCAACGAATCGTACCCAATTAGGGAAATGATAAATACTAGACATTAAAATCTGTAAAAGGTGTGAATACCAGGAGACAATTTTGTAATCCTCCTTTACGTATTACCTAACGAGGCTATTTTCTATCTAGATGCAGTCAATAAGATCGTATAATGCATCTACCACAAAAAATAAACCAGATAGTCCAGGAAATATAATAGAGTTGGGCGCGACTTTTTGTTTCGGCAAGCTGAATTTAACACCATAGATGCTAAATACTATGTACAACAACATATTAGTTTCCACATTCATAAAAATGAGGGGAAGATTGTTTACAGGGTGGTTAATTGTATAATTTTTACGTAAATTCACGTTTTTCGCTTATAACTTTTTTCCGTTCATTTCCACGAGAAAACAGTAAAGTACTTTTTTCGTCTTCAAAAGACGTACAAAACTAGCCCTCGAACGTCAAAAAATATTGATTAGATCAAAAGTTATAAACAGAAGAAGTTTATTTATGATTTTTGAAATAAACATTTATAAACTGGAAACGGAAAAAAGTTATAAGCGAAAAACGTGGATGTACGTAAAAATTATACAATTAACCACCCTGTAAACAATCTTCCCCCCATTTTTATGACTGTGGAAACTAATATATACATAATATTTAGCATCTATAGTGATAAATTCAGCTTGCCGAAGCAAAAAGTCGCGAAATGGTCATTTCCCAGCTAAGAAATTTAGTGCAATATCTAGAAAATATACGAATTTAGATGCATCTCATATGTTTTAACGTTTTTGTATATAACTATCAATAATAAAACATTTACGAATTTACAAACTATTATGATTCTGTTTTTGGAAAGATAGGTAAATATTATTTTTCTGGGTAGTAGAAACTCCTAGCATAGAAACCTTAACATACAAAATAAAAACCACTTATAATAAACGAAAGAAGCATTCATGTATACAGAAGTCAAATATTTGTATTAGAAAACATTAATGAATGTTTAATAATGAATAATTTATTTTGAATCAGTAGCGTGAAGTGTTAACGTCACAAAAATATGAGTAACCTTCCAAAACTCTTTAAATAGAAGTTAAATAAGGATGTTACCGTAGTGCCCCATTGTGGTTCAGTATATTTACTAGAGGTCAACATTAGTACCAAATAAAGAATTACAGACAATATTCTAATTAAACTAATATTTGATCTAAGTACATTATTATCAAGTAAAGACAGAAGAATTCTCTATAAAACATCATACAAAATATAAAAGAAAGTAAAAAAAACAGTTATAAAAAAAGAACTCCTTTATATTACAACCAGAGATGAAATAGTCGAAGTTTTGCTATTTTTACTAATGGTGGCGAAGCATCAACTACTTCACATTTTAGTAATCTCACTATCCACGTTTGTACAATTACATGTACATGTCTGCCTCTGATCTGAAGCTTCGCATCGATCAATTTATTCGATACGTATCTGGCGGCATTACTTCTGTTTATTTATTTCATAGTCGTCACAAAGTTTCCGATGTCTAATTATAACATACATTTTCACCAATATAAATGGGCTACATGCATAAAATTTCTATTAGAAAACAATTCTGAACTGGAATCAATTATTTATTGCGAAGAAAATATTAATTTTCCGCGCTCGACGTCGAACAATGTTCAATACTTGTTCAATGACTAAAACTTTCAACAAAATTTAAACTAAACTTCCGACAAAACAAGAGTCAAAAGTTCACAAAAGCTGAAGTAAGGCCTTTACTCCTTTAAATATGTGCAGTAAGTCCACACAGGTTCTAATTACATATAATTATTCTTCCGAGGCAAGAAAAATTATAAATATAACTATTGTGAATTGGTGCCTTTAGCCTTTCTAAGAACGGATGGCTTTAATTAAAAAATATGTATATTGACATCCTATCAGACAGATCCATAGCAACGCCCTCCTATTCAATTACAGCTGAATCCGTCTGCAAGGCTACATTTCATTGTGTGATATCTCTAATAATGCAAAAACGACGTATAATCATATACCTACGGGTCGTTCTGCTCCGCACGAACATAAAAATAACTTAACGACATGTACAGCGTTCAAAACATCGTTAAATTTTTTTTATATAAAATGTAATTGTTTGGCTCTTAAAGTGATGTAACACTTTCAATTAGCAACGATGCGTAGATAAATGCATTTGTTAAACAAAATAATAATATTCACAATACAGATTTTTATAAAAGTATTAATTAAGTATTAGAGCATTTTGTAAAATCGCTACACTTTTGAGTATTGTGTTGAAACAAGGGTTCTTTTGGCCAACATACATTTGAGGGTGGATTACACCGTACAACTAATTTGGTTTCAACCTGATTAGATTTTACACTTACGGTGACAACGGAAGTTAGGAACTTAAGCCTAGTGTGAAAAACATGCTTCCTACAAGGTAAAGTGATATCATCAAAACTTGTAAAGTCTCTAGAAAAACGACGTTGATTAAAACATTTCACACGCCTACTAGGTGCGTCTGCACAAAAAATGTCAGGTTTTCAAGTAACATTTTAAAACAAAAATAAAACGTTTTTTTCTAAATAATACTAAAACGGTGTTTCTTGGAACAAATTTCGATGTTTCGCTAAAGTGGATACCTACTAACTTGGAACAAATTAACGATTACTTTTTTTTCGATCCTCAAGTATAATTATTATTACACCAGGAAAATTAGCGAAAGTAAAACAGAAACCCGAAAAAATTCCTATCCGCGATATTATTGTAAAATTGTCTAAAAGAACATAATACAAGACATCTCTCATCTCATGAGTCAAAAAATTTTATTAGCTAACTTTTCTATTTACACAAATAAGTGAGGAAAACAGTTTTTTCACTTTGCAGGGAGAACCATCAATTTTAGCGAAAAGTGACTCTCACAAAAACAAAAAAGTTAATGCAAAAAACAAGAAAAGTGCCCATTTTTTAATTTGTTTATAACTACCGCATTTATTGTTAAAATTTTATAAAACCTATGACAAGTTGAGGGTTTTGTCATACTTTAAAAGTGTGCCAAAAGTGGGCGCTGTAGGTGCAATAGTTTTCGCACAATTCAATTTGTTTATAACGGAGGCTCCAAAAGTTATGAACTTTAAGCCTCTGTACATACAGGCGTTAATTTTCAACCAAACATGATTCTGAAAGCGTCATTGTAATCTTAAAGACGTAATTAAGCGACCTATTAAAAAATATCACCGTTTTTTTGACATTAACATTCTCAAATTGTGCATTAAAAAAATTTGAATAACATTGTTGCTATTTATGCCACCTCACCGAAAATACCGAAAATATATGCAATGGATAGCTGGCAAAAAAATACAAATTTAAAAAAAAGTAGGTACCCTCTACGACCAACAGGAGCCAAGGTAAGAATTTTTTTATTTAAATCGTAGCGCAATTGTTTATAAACATTAAGACTTGAATTATTCGCAAACTAAAGTTTACGACGTAAACTACGATTTTCCGTGGATTGCATTGAAAAATGTGGAAAATTAACGAGCCATGAGCTTCATTTATTAATTTAATAATAGTAAAATAATTCCGAAATTGAAATTTCAATTAATATTTCGTTTAACAATAATTTTTGTGACAATAAAAAAAATAAGTACTTATAAAAGATGCATTTTTTTCTGGGGTTCAGGGCTATTCTACTAATTCGTAAATATGTCCATTGTTATTTTTTCGTCGAGTTACCCCAGTTTAAAAAAAAGAAGTTTCTACGATGAATAGAAGCCGAGATATTGCAAAATTTTACAGCGCGCATCAATTTGAACTTCACTTCGAGCTTCCCCCACTACCACGCCAGACATTTTACTTACCAAGTGCCTACTCTTTAAAGGGCTCGTGAGTCGTTGAACTTTTCGCTAAAATTGATAGTTTTCCCTGCAAAGTGAAAAAACTGTTTTCTTCACTTATTTGTTTAAATAGAAAAGTTAGCTAATAAAATTTTTTAACTCACGAGATGAGTCTTGTATTATGTTCCTTTAGAAAATTTTACAATAATCTCGCGGATAGGACTTTTTTCGAGTAAAAATTTTATTTGCTTGCCCTATATACGTATTCGGAAATGCGTAAAAGGTTTATTTTTAGCGAGTACCTCTAAGTTTCCAATAAAATGTAATCAAAATAAACATGCCCAGGCGCGTAACGCAACAGAAGGATAGGCGAAAACCAAAGTCCACAACGTCGATAATTGAAAAACCAGAACAAAACCAATTATAACGTTACAATAGCCCAACCTCAATTTACCTTAATAAAATTCTAATGTATTTCGAAATAATTCCGAGCATAATTTCTGTTACGTTATCGATAAAATTTGGTCGAACATAAAATACATGTATGGGACAGGGCAAAACGGTTCCAGATCACATTATAAACATATTTTTTACACTTTACTTCATATTATTTAATATATTCAGTTACGAAAAAGTAATTACTGGACTTATATGACATAAAAAAAGGTCACAACGATGACAACATGTATCCATGTCTTATATTAAATATATTTTTTAGATATCAGTTTATTTGGTGCTTACGATTGTTGCACAAATCATGTATGTATTACATTAAAAAATTATTAGTTTAATAACAAAAAAAATAAGTATAAAAAAAATAATACAGGGATTGAAAAATTAAACGCTCTATTTAAAAATTAAAAAAAAATTAGCGTTTATTTTACTTATATAAAATTGAGACCGAAAAAGTTACGTTCGAAAAATTTATTAGGTATTAAAATTCGAAACAAGAAGTATATTTACTGCACCTAAGCACAATTATTCATGATCATTTTGTTCCGAAATACGACCGTGAATTTCTTTCGCGTAACTTGATATTGGTGTCAACAATTAATGTCAATAAAAAAATATTTAAATTTTTTACCTAATCAATTAACATTAAGTTATTACTAGATCAATATATAACAATTACAGACAGCTATAACTTCTGGATATGTTTTATTACTAGTTACTTGAGGATGTTATGAATTGCCAGATCTGAGTAGTAATATTAATGCAATATTAAGTTACAAAAATTAAATATAATTTTCATGGTTATGAATTATTTTATAAAAAGAACATAATTCAAAATATAAGTAAACAATTTATTTAACATAAAAATCATGCTCTTAACTGCCAAAATATGAATTATTAAGTATAACAATGCACAATTAAAAAAAATCTAAATATCAAAGATATAGAACTTTTGTATAGTATCTACACCGAAAGGTTAAAATAATAGAAGTTGTAGTTTTGAAGAGTACATGGAAAATTAAGAATGCACATAATGTTTCGAGAAACTAATAGTCAAAATCACACTTCTGATAATTCTCCTTTGTCAGTCGTGATTGTAGAAACACCAATCGGTTCATCAGTTCTTAAAAATTATGTGGAAAACTGACCCTTTCGTTACAATTAGCAATGTAATAAAATATTAATAAGACAAAATCTACAATCACAAAATCTGAATAACAATTATAAATTAACTATAATTACAAAAATAGAACACATCCATGAGTTGTTGACGATTTAGGAACTTATTTGAAACTGTGCCCTTTTTTGTCTGAGATTGTGAAAATTTTTACTAAAAGTTCTTTAGAATTAAAATTTAGATTAATCTTCCATATTTGCTGGCAATGAATTTTATTTGTGGAAACTTTTGTTCATATATTTTTTTTTGATATTTTATATGAAAGGGGGTTTTACCTTCACTCAAAAAATAAGTTTTTTATTCTAATAAGGCCTACTTAATTTTTACATCAGCATCAGTGGGTCATACATAACTCCATAAGTTACTCTAATAATGCTGTATTGTAACTTGTGATGGTAATATGTGTTTTAAATAACTAGGTGGATTTCACAGGATCTAACGACACTTAGAGTGTACGATAATTCAATAAACATTGAAATCTTAATAAAAAAATTAGATAAATTTGGAACGAATACATTGAAGATGAATTTTTCGAGACAAAACGTCTGAATCCGGTTCGGGCTGAGGCAATACGGTATTGAGATTCATGAAGGCTTGCAAAAAATGTAATAAAATTTCCAGACTCGTATTTAAAAAAATTATGGTCCTAAAGAGACCAAACATTACATATAAAAATTGATTATCCGATAGAGGCCAAAAAGTGGCCATGAGAAAGTGTTTTTTTTTTCAATATCAAATCAAACAAGGCTGAAATGAAACAAAAACTTATTTCCAAAATTTCGTTTTTTTTTTTAATATTTCGAAAACTAATCGTGTTAGCCTTGATTTTTTAGAGATATAATGTTGGTCCCCTGATTAGGCAACATTGCCCCAATTTAAGGTAGTTCGTATCTTTTGACGTTTCCAAGATTCCTGTAGTGAGAAGCGAACAGCCTGTATTTCTAATAATTTCTTATTATTATATTAGAGAAGGCCAATTTGAAACATTTTTCTACATTTGAATAAAAGCACAATTTTCTTAATAAGAACGGCTTTTTTCTTCAAATTGTTAAATTCAACTCTTTCTATCACTGTATATTGTGATATTAATTGCTAAAATATTTTTACAGCAATGGGTTTTTATTCAAAATCATAGAAATTTTACAGAAACAATTGGAGTAAATCTACCATTTGTAGTAACAGTTCACCTTTAACATATTAGTAATAAGTGTTGTTCTTGGTATCTATCCTGGTTGTGAATAGTTATACAAAACAAATTACAATATATGAATTTGCTAAGAAAACAGAAAAATATTAATATGACATCGATATTTCTGATTTACTGGCCTTGCAAAATAGTAACAGCATATTATTGTTGTATTGTATTGTTGTATTCATTATGACTAGATATTCTAACAGTTCCATCAATTTACATACTGCAATGTTTGCTATACATAAAGCATAACTTAAATATTTTTCAGACTAGAAGTGAAGTTACACTCATAATATTAGATCTAAGAATAACCTTTCAGTAAATTTTTTGAGTGAGTAAAACTAGAACTGTAACGGTTTACATTGGTGTACATCGCTCTTAATGTTATCCCATTGCATGTGAGAAATCGGAATTATAAACAATTTAAAAACAAAATGAAAAAATATCTTTTACAAAATGTCTTTTATAACATGGAACAGTTTTTAACAAGTGATTTTAGCCATATTTAATTTCTTGTTCTTTTTTAATTGTGTTACTTATATTACTTTTGTATTTTGATTTATGTATATAATTTTTATCTCATTTTAAACCATTTACTTGTATTATTATACGGTCCCTATATGATATTGTTACTTTGATATTTTGTCTGTACACTATTATGTTCTGTCTTATACACTCTTACATGTTTTTCAATAATTCTTTTATTTTAATATGATGTGCTTGTAATAATTTCGTAGTTTTGACGTGTGTAAATACTTTATGGAATAACACTAATAGTTATAAATAAACAAAATGTTAGTGATGTGGCTGTATAGACGTAAAAATTTGTAATAATCTTTAACAGCATTACCCAAATTCGTTTGTTGACTGCACTTGAATAATGTTTCTGTTACATTTCAAGATTGCAATATTTTCTTCCTATATTCATGTGTGTTGCTTTTAAAATGTTAATTAATGCAATCATCGTTTACATAAAATTTGTACATGTAATAATTTGTGGTAAGTATATATATTTTTATATATAATTTCTAGGAGATTTGTAAACGTTACAAAATTATTTCAAATATTTTTAACAATAATGTAATAACAAAAGCTACAATATACAGTAATATCAAACAAATTTCGAGGTTTTATTGGTATTTATAAGCAAAGCTTAATAAGATAGAAGGTGAATGTATTTAACAAAATTGTAGTAAAGTTAAATATGTAGTTACAATTTGTTGGTAATGTGTGATAAAAATTGTGTTAGTCGTGCTTTCTATTGTGCATATTATTAATATAACTTTTTTTTAGTGAACATTCGTTTCGTAATCACTGTTTCCATTTTCAGTTCCTTGGCCACAGTTCACAAACAGGTAATAAGCACCTATCCAATTTCTGAGACATACTTACACTTGATTAAAAAGTTGCCATACTTATGACGATGATAACGAGCCACTTGGCGCACTAACCTTTGCATAATCCTCTGCGATTCAACCGTACTCGACACAAACAACCTTTTTCTAGTTCTGTTTCAGGAGCGGAACGTTCTTACGGAATCACACGCTGTAAATAAATGACGGGGAATGCCGTAAAACCACCACGACTATATGATCCGCGCACAAACACAACAAAACGACCCGCACTCGTAACGCGGCATTTTTGTGTACAATCCACCATTAAAATTGTTAAATATTTCAAATTATTACGCATACGTCCACGACATTTGTCCATTTCTAAGAATGCCCCGACTGGACGCGGTAGCTCGGGATGGGGAATCGCCTCATTTTAAGGCCATTCCGTTTACCTGTTTCTGTGAGACTTTTACCTGTGAACATTTTGTATTTTCTTTGGTCGGCCGCCGGCCTGAATTAAACATAACCGAGGTATTCCCGTAACACGGCACCGTCATAACTAACCGGCGGAGAGAGAGGTACAGCGAGCGGCGCGAGGCGGTTTTTGTTAGGCCCTTCGACGTGCCGTCACATCCATTCATGTCCGATCGACCTGGAACCGCGAGTGTCAATTAAATAAGGAAATAATGAGTTATGAGGCCCCGCTTAATTGCCTAATCCATGTTGGCATCGATTAAAACGAAGAGAACACGCATGATGGTGTAATTCACTCTACGGCTACTGCTGCAATAATCTAATTTCCTATTTGCCGTCTACAAGAAAAAAATGCCTTGTAAATAATACAATATCGAAGCGGAATTCCATGTGGTGCAAAAAACTGCCATAATTTTAATGTATAAAAAGATTTTCATAGCTTCCCATAAAAAAAATATTACACTGAAAGAAATGAGCTTATTAAACTGTTTATTTAGAATAATGTGTATAGCGCATATTAAAACCTTTATAACCAATATACAACTTTTATTAAAAAAAAGCAAACATCTCCATACTCATTATTCAATCAATTTAACTGGAAGGTGCTTAATACACCTTATGCATCTATGACATAAAGGTTATAATGAATTACTTATACATTATTAGGTGTTATAGACTTTATATTCCAATTGTATAGTAGGGAAGATTTGTTGTATAAAGACCAGCATCCGAATTTGTATATAACAATTGTATTAACAGAATTATTCGTTCTTATACTGAATATGTTTCCGTTTTTAACGTGTAAAACGCATCTTATAATGGTTAAGTGATCGTCACCTCTCGGTGCATAATCGGTTATGATCGTGTTAAGTTATATTCATAGTCTTGTAATAATAATCATATGTCAGACCCGAGAGCGAAGTGCGCCGACTCAATAAGAAACCTGGCTATTCCAGCCGCTGATTTAGGGTTCGCCGCACGAGCTCATCCCATCCCTTCTAAGATTTCAGTAGCATGCTATGCATGAAGCAGAACGGTACTCAACTATCTTATACAGTCCACTTTTATTGTCCATAGATGTTCAATCATTGGTCAAAATAAACACACAAAACCACAACGTCTTTATTATCTTTACTCAAGAAGAGAAAAATACAACAATCGTAAAATTTCCGACAGTCCGCTGTGCATCGACTTACACACGTCTAGTTTGATGAAAATGGACAGTATATGCACATGTTTTATGGGATACATGATCATATCGCGTTGTGTGAAATGGAAAATTATTATGTAAGTATCTAACTGTTTTATGGCATGTAATTGTTTTGTTTTTTCAAATGTAAATCTTGTCTAAATCTTAAAAATTATTATTTTGTATGCCCTATTAGAAACCGCTGATGTTAAGTTTTACATAAGATGGAGGAACAGAAGGTTAACGGTGACAATGAAGAGCATGGGGTATAAAGTCAATCAACCACAGGAAATAGAATTAGATGGAAAGAAGCTCAACCTTTCAGGGGAGGCTTCATTCTTAAGGTGAAAGAGTTATAGTGCAAATTCTTAAGTATAATACAAGAAAATACGGGTGCATCGTTGCTAAGAAATTAAACTGGACAGTTTTGGGAGCGATTTATCATCATTTTTAATACTGAAATGTTTGTTATATGTTTCTAACCTCAGCTTGTAATCACAGTTATAATACAAATTTCTGAATAGCTACTTAATGTCTTATATTTTTAACTCATACAGAGTATACAACAGTTTAATACATTTATTATTATAAAACTTATAACCAGTACTAGATGTTCTAATAAAGATATGGAACACTTTAATACACTGCTATAATTTCGTAAAGGGTATAAAAAATGTTGTATATTAGTTATACAAAAATTTAATAAAGAATAAGGTTTATAGTCACAATACAACTGTGCTAGCAGTACGCGTTTTATATCCAATATTCACCTGCTTAACTGTCACATATCAATGGTTTTATAATGGCATATAGAATTCTAATAAAGAATAAAGCGCATTTCTTTCAGTGTAGGTATATAAAACTGTTTCTTTAGAATAATGTGTATAGCGCATATTAAAACTTTTATAACAAATATACAACTTTTATTAAAAAAAATCACTCATCTTCATACTCATTATTCAATGAGTTTAACTGGAAGGTGCTTAATACACCTTATGCATCTTTGAAATAAAGGTTATAATGAATTACTTATTATGGCTTTATGTCCCAATTGTATATTAGGGCAGATTTGTGGACCAGTATCCGAATTTGTATATAACAATAATTGTATTAACAGATACATAATTCGTTTTCATAATGATTATGTTTCCGTTTTTAACGTATAAAACGCGTCTTATAATGGTTAAGTGGTCGTCACCTCTCGGTGCATAATCGGCTATGATCGTAAAATTTCCGATAGTCCGCTGTGCATCGACTATTACACTTCTAGTTTGATGAAAATAAACAGTATAGGCACATGTTTTGTGGGATATGTAAGTTACTAATTATTTTACGATTTGTAATTGTTTTGTTTTTTCAAATGTAAATGTTGCCTAAGTCTTAAAAATTATTATCTTGTGTGCCCTAATAGAAACCGCTGATGTTAAGCTTTACATAAGATGGACGAACAGAAGGCTAACGGTGACAAAGACGGGCATGGGTAAAGTCAATCAACCAGAGGAAATAGAATTAGAAGAAAAGAAGCTCAACCTTTCAGAAGATGCTTCAATCTTAAGGTGGAATAGTTATAGTGCAAATTCTCATGTAATACAAGAAAATACGGTATTTGGTGCACTTGTACCTAAATCGGAGTGAATTTTTTTTAGTTTAAAAGGTGGTATGAGGTTATAGGTACTGAGTTGAACGGCAAAATAATACAGGGTGTTGCAGTATTATGTGTACAAGAAACTATCATAGTTTCCTGCGATCAAAATAAACATATTTAACTAAACTTACTTCTGTCTTAAGTTGGTTCGTTTAGTCGCTAGAGGGCACCAAAGTTGATAAAAAATTGCCTTGTAAGAGTTTATTGAAATTTGATACAATAATACTACCATATAGATGTCACTTTTTGAGAGCTAAGAAAAATAACCTCCCTTGAACTAATCTGCTGATAATTCTATCGGGGGCGACGTCATATTTTCTATTTTTTTGTCGTATTTTCAGATTTTATTCTTTCTTCGGAATAAGCGTTAGTTTTTAGAGCAAGATTAGATAACTATCAGTTCTTGTGATGAGCACTTACTCCAATCACAATAACATATCTAAGTTTTGTATGACACCACAAAACGAAAATGCTCTATTAAAACTGCCATGCGGCAACTAATAATAAGAGGGAAAGTACACTTTAACGCCCGTAGTCCGTAGCAACTAACGGAAGTATACTTTGTCGGAGACTCCAACGATCAGTCAAGCGACGAAATTCCTGAAAATAAACATATTTATGAAACATCTTCCTAAAAGGTGAACGGCAAAGTATGATACTTTGTCGCCCGTAATCCTTAACAATCAACGAACAATCTTTAGGTGAGACTTTAGGGATCGATCTTCCGATTAAACTCCTAAAAATTGAAGCACACTTGCGGAACACCTTCCTAGATAATTAATGGTAAAGTATCGCCTGTAACAACAAATGGAAACATACTTTGCAGGAGACTACAACAATAGATCGAGCGACGAAACTTCTGAAAATAAAGAAACAATAGTGGAATATGCATGGTACTTTGTTCTTGTTAATAAATAAGAAATATGATTTTTTCAGTAACTTCAATGATCGATCGAGATAGAAAAACTTGTGGAACACCTAACTGAACAATGAGTGGCAAAGTTTTTAACTTTGAGGCTGATAGTACATAACGGAAATTTACTTTCGGGGTGACTTTAACGATTAATTAATTGTATCATACATACAAACGTCAAAATATTGGGCTGACAGTTTTTGATAGCAATAAGGCACTTAAAGATATGGAGAATTTATACAAACTAATATAGGTACCTACTTGCGATTTTGCGAACTTGGTGTTAATAAGAATATCTATATTTTTCAATCAAATAATTATTTATTAAAGGTCTAAGAAAACGCAATTACTTTAATGATTGAAAGAAAGCGAATATAGGTACCTAATTTTTGTCGATGAATTTAAAAAATAACCCTTATTTTATCTGCCTCTTATTGTTTATATGAAGGAGATATTATTATTTACATTAAGGATACTTATATCTACTTTAATTCCCGCGAAATAATATAATTTCAATGAGAAAGAATTTAATTACATTTTGACAGAGCTAATTAATATTTGCATAACATCTTTCAAAATATAGGTATGTAAAAATATAAGGGTTCATAAAAACGCTATGAAAAAATTTACTGTTTTCCCGACCATATTCTCTCCATTCTCTTTTCGCTCTACTTCTTTATTTCCCGAAAAAAAACAGCATAAAAACAAGAAAGTATATAACTTAATATCTCGGATGTGCCACCTAGAGTGGCTGGGGATTTGGGATGTACTCGCTAGGGGGTATCAAATTTCGAATTCTGCGAAGCCCATAATGTCCAATATACCCAATCAATGATAAATCTCTTAGTCGACGAAAGCTGTAGTATCTGAACGCAATTATTTTATTAAGTTGCTTATTAACGGCTTACCATAAACTACCTGTAAACGCTATTACCTTATTAAAACCGACAAAGAAGGTCAAGACAGTGTTTAATCATATAATATAATATATTCACAGATATTCAGGAGTGTTTTCAACATTCCCGGTAAGTCAGTTTTCTCCACGAGAAATATTCAAATCAATTTGAGGCCGTAAGTGTGAATAAATAAACCGAGAAAAAAGTCATTTCACACAGTCCTCGTTATGTTTCAACATCGTTATTAATCTAAGCAATAAATAATAATCCACAATGGGTTCGATTAAGGCGCATGTCCATAATAAATTCCTCCTCGAAAAATGATAGTTCACTAAAGTCTACAGAGTGGACTACCTTAAGTGTAAACCGAGGTGTAAACCCATTTTGTCCGTCATTCTTTCAAATTAAAAACACGCGTAAGAACACAAGTAATATATTTTTTAGTTCTTTTATACTTCGGTTATGAAAGTAAGCCTAACATGAGTTTTTTCTTAATAGAACACCCTGTATATTTTTACAAAGGCTAATAGAACGCTATTTGCCCGAATCGCAAGAAAACAGTCTATTAATATGTAAAAACATAATTCCATGAAAATAATTGTGATTGCTCTAAAGTATATTCCGTTTAAAATTAGCCAACAGGATATACCGAAAAATTAAAAGATATAGTTTATGCACAAAAACGTTGTTTAGTGCACATATTCATAAGTGACTTCGAATACAAAAGACATGACTGTTTATAGTGATGGTAGATGGAAATACGATCCAAAGGCAATGTTTGATAACAGGAATTTTTGTAATTGGTTCAAAAAAAATTCGAAAAGTTACTGGATTTATAGATATTTTAATCTAAAAGGATTTTTTTTTTAAGAACGAAAGTTACTGTAAGTTATAAGTACTTACGAACTTTCTTCATATCAAATTACGCTGGTATAGTCTTTCCGAAGTCAGATGAACATGTATAAAAAAGCCCAGCAATAAAATTTAATGAGTTTCATAGGCGTCCCTAAAAAAGTTTTCTGCTAAAGGTAAAAAATTATAATAATTTGTATATACCTAATGTATAGAAAATTTCTATTATATATTCATTTGACCAATAACATATTTTAGTTATTTATGTCCTTCAAAATGCCATGTTGTAATAATCGCAATTGTCACATGAATGACTAATAGAAGCTGCCTATAATAAATTAAAATTACTTGAATCACGCCAAATTCCGCATTGCTGCACTGCACTGACAACTGAATTTATGGCCAAGTCGCCCAGTGTGGCTGTGTCTGTGCCGCGTTTGCCCGCGCGCTATTTCTTCAACTGGGCGACCAGACCTGGATATGGGTATGGCTAATAAATACGGGAACAAGTTTTTCAAATATTTCAATGCCGAATTGCTGCGGCAGCGACCGAACCTAGTATATAGGTACTGTCAACCTCTTGATTCTTCAATTGAGAAAAACTATAAGAGTAGTAATAACATATTTTATTTAATTCTCGTTTTAGATATTAATGACAAATCTCTTTTTCTAAAAAAAAATTATCTGTATTATTTCAAAGAGCTGTGGATACAAACAAATAAAATGATTCAATTCGATTTTTTCTCAATTAATCATCTAAAAAACTATCTACTTAATTCAATAAAACGAAATTGAGGCTTCAGTTGTTACCTCTATCTAACCAAATTTATGCACGGGGCATATAAAATGCAATAAATATTTTATTAACAACAAAACCTTTAGAAGAGAAGATACTTTAAGTATCTCGCACAATAGTAATTTTTTGAAAATTATTATTTGCTTTACAAGTTGGTTCCAAAGTAAACAGCATTTTTAAAAAATCAACGCACATTTTTCCATTTTGGCATTTTAAAACCTCTGGTGCATCGTATTCCTCGTATTCGGCCAGAATATCGCGCAGAAGGAAGTTTGCGTTTGTTGCACTATAACGCGCCATCCCATCGATCCACACTTGTGACAGATTTTTTTTTACCAAAAATCACATTTTAACTGTCGACCACCCGTATTCACCTGATTTGGCAGGAAAGCGTTTTGTAGACGTAGAGGCAATTCAAAAGGCTTGTATCGACATCCTGAAGGACATCTCGGCAGACGGTCTAAAACAATCCTCATCCGACATGTTTTAGGCCCTGCAAATCGGTGTATTGAGTTGGGAAGAGACTATTTTCAATTAAATAATAAATCGATTTTGTCAAAAAAACTGTTAGTTGCTCTTACTTTTAAAAAGTCCTGTTTACTTTGGAACTCACTTTGTAGAAGTTTTCTCTACGTTCCAAAATTGCAGCGCCATCTATACATCTATAAAGAGTAATGACAGTTGTAGTCAATTATATGCAAAGCACAACTTTACAGAACTCAAAAGATCTCTTTTGGTT
This sequence comes from Anoplophora glabripennis, assembly GCF_000390285.2. NCBI lineage: Eukaryota > Metazoa > Arthropoda > Insecta > Coleoptera > Cerambycidae > Anoplophora > Anoplophora glabripennis. The sequence goes on along the minus strand of NW_019416717.1, from coordinate 365,289 downwards.
TACACCCTGTATATTTCGGCAACAAGATGTTTGTTTCTGCAACATAGCCATTGAAAATATTGTCGTGTCATTTATGGTGGACCACCCTGTATGTACATGTTCGAAATTTATTCCAATCATTGCATTACTCTCGAGACATAAAAATTTATGATTTATTAGGAGCATCCTGAGCCGTGAGGCGACTAACATTTACCTAGTGAAAACAGGAAAGGTTAAGGTGACCAACCAGATTTACATAAGGAAAATAACAGAAGTAAAACACTACACACATTAATAACTGTTAAGAGACTTTATTGCTGTATAAGGATTTGCAACAAACAGGTGTTTTATCACCTCTTGACGATCCCCATGAAGTCGCAGGGATCGGTTCTTCCTTAAAGGAATTTAATAAAAACGCCCATATCCTATTAGCTTACGTTCCACTGCAATTTACGATTTTTATTATTTGTGCGGAAGGTTCGTATAAGTTAATGGTTGCTATGGTGACATTTAGGTAATTACCAAGGTAGAACGTTTAAAATAAAATTTGATTAAAAATAGCGCTGATGAAGACGACTGCATATTTGGAAATCAAGAAGTGATTTTATTTAAACGTTGCTCTTAAACGGTGTTGCTCTGCTTCGCGAATTACTCGAATGGCCTTGTTTAAGAAAAAAGATCTATATAATTATAAACATATAGTTACAACTTAATCATGATTATTAATGCTTTCTAGAAGCTATTAAAAAAAGTCTCATTTGCATGCGCATTTCACAACATCTAGATGTATTTTAAAACAAAGTTATTTACATAAAAATATCAAACTGCACCTCAAAAAGGAATCTCGAAGTAAATTAAAAAAATAATAATCACGTACGTATAATTTAATTAGGACAGAAAAGTTTAAGGTCATTTCGTTAATTTGAGATTAAATAATATGACGTTCTACATGATATTATTATAAGTAGAGCTGTCACAATCGGTCCGCTAGACACCAGTCAGGTGGAAAACAAAACAATTTCAATTTTTTCCATTTCCGGGGTCAAAAATATACGGTTCCATTTAAAATTTTCAACTTGACCTCTAAATGACCTTCAAGATCATGGTGAAGGTTACCGTTGGATTGCTCACTCAAAACCCTGCAACTTTTGTCCTAAAATTTTTTTTTTATTGAGCAGTATTTTCTGAGATAGAGGGAGGGGGGTTCCAAACTTTTTGAACACCCTGTATAAATTTCCTGACCATATAAAATAATTCTTGAAAAATTATTAATCTTCTGGGAAACTGGTCACAAATGAAATAATTTGTTCATAATTTTGTTTTTCTTTTTTACAACTTTTATTACGATCGTTTCCGGTTTTATCCCATCTTCAGATAAACGACATCACAACCACTGATTATAAATTTTCTTATTTAACAATTTAATCTAAAAATATATTTTTTTTATATCTAATTAAAACATAATTAGGTACATCTAACTTTAAATGTGTATTGTTTTAATTAGATATAAAAAATATTTTTAGATTTTAATTGTTACATAAGAAATATTTTTATAATCCATGGTTGTGATGTTTATCTGAATAAAGAAGTAAAAAATAATAGCGTGCCGATTACATTAAAATCGGGATTTTTATTTCTTACTTTGCTTAATTTTTTAGTTTGTGCACAAACTAGTTTTACAATGAACCGAGAAAACAATGCATTTACTATTTCCGAACGTATCGATGTGGTGTTAGTGTATGGTGCAGCCGGGAAAATGCGCTCGTGGCGACTAGGTTGTACCAGAAACGATGGCCACAACGTCAGCCCCCATATGCAAATATAATCCTACAGCGTGTTGAGCGTCTGCGAGATACGGGAAGTGTTATTCCTCTAGGACAGGGGTTCTCAAACTGTGGTACGCGTACCCCTTGGGGGTACGCGAAAATTTTCAGGGGGCAGGTTAATGAAAAATTAAACCATTTTTATTTCTTTCCGTTTCGTAATCACGCAAGGTTATAATTTAATAATGGATTCTCTAATTGAATACTTGTGTGGTACTTCTCATTAATTTTTTGTAATGCATTTCAAATACATTTCCAAATACATTGTGTTTGTGATGTAAAGTGTTTTTAATTTGACCGCCCTCCCCCCATAACAAGGGGGTACGCAAATTTTCATTTTTTATTAAGGGGTACAGTCCTTGAAAACGATTGAGAACCCCTGCTCTAGGAAAAGGACGTGGTCAGCAAGTGAACCACGATATTGAAGATGCAGTGTTGGAAAATCTTGACGAAGACCCCACAATTAGTACTCGACGACTCGCACAGCAAGTAGTAACCTCATCTAGTACCGTACATCGCATCTTAAGGCACCAGCTGTTGCACCCCTATCATCTGCAACTAGCTCAACAGATTTTACCTCCGGATTGTGATCAACGAATCCGTTTTTGCAGATGGTTTTTACGCCAATGTGACAATCAAGTAGACTTTCCGGTTTATGTTTGTGTAACAGATGAGGCGACATTTACCCGTGATGAAGTGAATTTCCATAATATGCACATATGGGACGATAAAAATCCTCACGCAATTAGAGAAACTCATTTTCAACATCGGTTCTCGGTAAATGTTTGGGCTGGCATAATAGGCGATGTACTTGTGGGTCTTTATTTCTTTGAAGGAGGAATAAATGGACCAACATGTGCTAACTTTTTGGAGAACCGATTGCCTGATTTGTATATTGGGCGATGTGTTATTACAAGTTCGGGCACGCATGTTTTATCTTTAAGATGGGGCTCCTTCACACAGTACTCGAGAAGTAACGACACTTTTGAATTAAATGTCTCCTCAGCGATGGACTGGACGCGTCACCCGATCTAACTCCAATGGACTTTTATCTTTGGAATCACTTGAAGTCATTGGTTTACAATACTCCAATTGCCACGGTGGAAGAATTGCGAAACCGTATACTTGAAGCTGCTGACACGATTAGGGGAATACCTAACCCGTAACGACTGTAATAAAAATTGTAAAAAAGAAAAAAAATTATAAAGAAATAACTTCACTTGTGACTAGTTTCCCAGAAGATTAATAATTTTCCAAGAATAGAATTATTTAAATCATGTTTAACAATATTTAATAATCAATTTTGTAAGAGTTGCCGACATTATTAAATTTAACTAACAATGGGCACAGCGACATCAGTCATTTGTGTTAAGAGGTTGACTGACAAGGACGTCACTAAGCAACGATGACTTTTTACTCAAATCATTTATTTAAATCCCAGTGGTACTACATACCACCCTGTATGTTTACTGCGTAATGACCCGCGTCCCTTAATAACCCGGAATAGAATCCAGGCGGCAGAACAACCAACAAACATCTCGATATGAAATATCTTCGTTAATTACCTACCTGCATGTTTGGGATGGGATGATAAAAATTATTCCCCAAATAGTCCGTATTAAATTTCCCGAGGTTAAGACGGGGACGTTAATTGGCAAAATTATTCGGGTGCGTCGCTGCTGGGCCGAGTTCAATTATGCCCGACTTTCTGATATAATTTGTGGAATCGCGTTTCAAGGCGTTCCGCAGAGGAGCTTCTTTTGTTTCGGCGGCCTATCCGAAAATCTCCTTTTTCGAGGATGTCTGCTTCCGGGACGCGTAATACCGATACGCAGGCCGAAGAGACTCAATAATTATTTCTACCACAGTACACGAATAAATATGTAAAAAAACTTGTCGGACTTTATAATTTACTAACGTGACTGAGGATAACTATTGTTAACAAAATTCTTCAAAATTTCAGCAAAAAATATTTATTTTCATTTAAATTAATTTATTCTATACTTTTGAAACGCACTGTATACTTGACTAGCATGTCCGTTGCCTTACGTATAACAATACAGGGTGTTGGAAGTTTGACTGCCTTAATTTTAACAGACGTTAAAATTCATATCGAGCAATGTGACAACGGCGCGGCGGTTAACATGAGGTACTAAGCTGTACCCGAATTCGACAGTCGAAGACTTACGAGAACGAATTTCCCATCAAAAAAGGTTAATCCGGGTATTTTCCAGCGAGTGGGAGAAAATTGGATTCGAAGGAGTCGTCTATTTTATTTATTTATAAACTGGAAAACAATAAATTGTCTTGAAATTTACTTAATGTTTCATAATAATAGTTGTTTACATTTTTGTTATTCCGTAGGACAAGTCTGCCGCGTGCACACGTGGTGTGTATCAACTGTAGCATTAAGTTAAGAGCTGTTGTCACGTTGTGATGAAACTCCCCAATATTAATACTCGCTGTATTTTGAAAACTGTTAATCTTACGCCCCTGTAATATACAATCTTTTTGTTCATTTATGATTACTCTATCTCCTGCTGAAGTAATGGCAGTCAAACTTGTTATACCCTGTATAATGCTACGTAAGTTACTTTTTCGCATTAGTTGTCATTATATAACAATTGTAGCACAATATCTTTTTACATAATGCAGAGAAATTGTTAATTTTTCTCTCTTAATTTTATTACGATTTTACAAAGGCTATTAAACCGTCACGAAAAAAAACACACTGGAAAAGTAAAATTTAAGAGATTGGCGCCTTTGTCCCCTGATGCAAACCGTCACAACCTCGCATTAAAATCACTTTTTTTCCCTCGTAGAATAAGGTCCTGTAACTGCTAAAGAGAAAGCATTTTGAGCTCGAAAGTAGCGATTACTGTCTTTTTACCATTTGTCTTTGGCTTTTAATTAACTAAATTTGTATTAACATTATTATCAGTGATACATTTAGAACAATTTTATGTAACTGGCAGCAGTTAACATAAATTACTCTTTTTCTAGCATTCAGAAGTACCTACATACTGTACTTCACAATACTCGTACTACGAAATAGATTTTAATCATTATAAATTAACTAAGTAAAAAAATGATAAAATTGTACAATTCTAGTTATTTTTTAGATACCATAGTTAAAAAGGGCCACCTATACAGTGGATGTCTGCTAATGTTTGCCAATCGTTCATGGACTATTTTTATTGACAAATTCGTCTCATTAAGAGATTTTAAAGTTTCATATACAAAATATTTGGAAAAAGGTACCACAAATTCGGTGACTGATAGAAACAAAAACTTACCTGCAGTAAATTTAAGTACATTACACTGTTTTTTGAAAAAGATTTACCAAAACTTAATTTTAATTAACCATATTTGACACCACGCATCTAAAAAATAAAAGGGATAGGCCCATAATCTATAAGAAAAAAAAGTCTTATTTTTTATGTTCTATAGCTACTGAATTTATGGTATCTTTTTCAAAAACATCTTGTATCAGTCATAATGTCATTAATTTCAAGGGAAGATAGGAAAAAATGAGTGAATTCATACGAATACACGATTAAAAAAATTTAAAATGCATATTTACCTGAAAAAAAATATTTTGAAATCATTATATAACTCCTTTTCGGACCGCTCATGACTGTTGGCCCACAAAGGTTTATCGAGAGTCAATCTTGACCTACCGTAATATTCGGTCAATAACATAGCTTTTAATGCGTTTTTAATCCGCACTGAACGACAACGAATAAACAGTTTTCACTATGATTTATAATTAATTATGAGTTTTTGGTATTACATAACTTCAATTAATTATTCAGTTATTATATGACTTATTGCTTTTCAAAGAGTAGTATGATACCTAAAATGACAGTACGGCTAAAAAAAACACTCACTCATCCGTCTATAGCACTTTGTTAACAAAGTTGAGATCAGCTGCACTTTAATTTTGAAACCTATTGCAAAATTCAAGACGACTGAGGAAATCAGCTGTTTAGCTTCAACGTTCGAACGCTCTATAGTCTGCCCGGGCGTTCTCTGTTGGGCGCCGAATTTGCCTATTTCTTAAAAGGTCGAGTTCTGCCTTATTAGGTTTCCGAATACGTGGTTAAAATTAATGACATTATAACTGATATTTAATAATAAGATTAAAATCGACAATTCTTGTGGTGTAGGAGTCTTACCTTAAATTTTAAAGAAATAGTTTCCTCCTCCACAGCATCTGTATACAATTCAGAAATCATTTAATCAGTTTCGCTGAACTTTGAAGAGTAAAAGTCAAAAGGGACGAATCATGTTTCTAAAATAAGCCCGTTATTTAAATCAATTGGTTGCAAATAGAATGACGCCCCCGGAAAATCTCATTTTCAAAGGAAATTTACCCACGCTCATTGTATAATACCTCGTCGCCATCAGCCAATGCGATTAATTTATATTAACTATTTTTTCAACGGCCGGATCGGATAAAGGGATCGGGAGCGGCGTCGAACTTGAAAAAATTACACAAGTCGACAAAAACGCGATATTTTCTATGGTCTCCCAACGGCCTCTCGTTCGGGAATTAATAGGGTCTCCGTCTGAGGGCCAATCTACTTTTTCATTCGCTTTATTTTTCCTCTTTTTCATGATAATTCACTTTTTCAATTATGAAGGCTTCGATAAATTAACTGAGCGGGATTTATTTAATTATGCCTTTCTTCGAGAAACATAATACGACGATGCGCCTGTAACGAGCGTTGTGTTACGGGACGGGCGAAAAGTTGAGAGAGGGAATTCAAGGATCGGCCGTTTCCACCGAGACTGATAAAAATAAAAAAAATTGCGCTACGCGATAATCCACAGATGTAATCGTAACTCCGCCAGCGTAAATATTAATGCGTGTATTATTTATTATTCATTAAATTATTACACATCAAGGCTGAAAACAATAATTGCGAATAAATCAGAGAACTGATATTATTTTAAACCTGCTTTATTTTTTAAGAAAATGAAAAAAAATATGTAATTTTTATATCAATCGCGTCATCATACTGGCAAAATTCGAGTCCAATGATGTTGTATCGCTGATAAATATACAGAGCCTTAATAAATGATTACAAGCCACGTGACTAGTAATTTTGCTTGCAACAGTTATTTTATTTCCTTCACGCTGACAACTGAATTTCGGTAAAATTAAAAATTATTAAAACAATAAGATCAAGATTACATTAAAACACGACATTCTGTTTCACCGGCTCTGATTGGTGTACACGAGATTCTATTCAACCTATCAGCGATCGCATTATCTCGAGAATAGACGTAATGGTTTGTCATTGTTCATTTTAAATAAATCATTAATATTGGTGACGCCGAGATTTAGGGATTTTTCGTTACCAGTCGTGCAATGTTGGGTTGCCTAAGCTCAGCGGCCACGTAGCTTGTAAACATTTACGAAATATTACGTTTTTTTAAGAGTTTTATATCAGCTAGGTAATGAATGGAATTTTTGAAATATACCAGTTGACTTTATTCATGAAATATTCTTGTCAAATATCATTATTATATCAAAATACAGTCTTTATATAAGTATGTAGTATGACATAGGACAAAATCACAGTTTCTTATGTACCATTTCACTCATTAAATTATATCAATCTCGTCACTGTTATAGTTTTTCCGATGTCAATTGAAGAACCTATAATTTCAAGGTATGTACTAGGCTCGGTCACTAAGCAGCAACTTGGCATTGAAATATTTGAAAAATTTGTTCCCATATTTACTTAGCCATACCCATATATAGGTCTGGTCGAACTAATCGTGCAGGTGGTAGAAATGTATACGACCAGTTGAAGAATGCGAGCGCGACCAAAGGAAAACGAGCACAGTTGTATTGGGCTTCTGGGCAATAAATCACAGCAGGCGACAAGTGGTTCATAAATTGCCCAGCAGAGCAGTACAGCAGTGCGGAATTTGGTGTGAATCAGGCAATTTTAATTTATTAAAGGCACCTTCTATCAATCATTCATATTACAATTACGAAAGGGAGAAATAAGAGGGATATTTTGTTTACCAATATTATCACAACATGGCATTTTGGAGACCTTTTGAAACGGAACAAAACAAAATATACCACCAATATAATAAAATTGTTTGAGAACATAAATAATTAAAATATGTTGTTGGCCACATGAACAAATAACAGAAATTTTCTACACATTATATACGAATTATTATAATTTTTTACCTTTAGCAGAAAATTTTTTTAGGGACGTCTATGAAACTCATTAAATTTTTTGCATATTTAACTGACTTCGGAAGGACTATACGTGATCTTATCACCTATTACTAGACAATTTTGAAATATCAAACTAATTATGACATTGACCTCATTATTATTATTACACTCACGATTTTATCAAAAAAAAAAAACACAAAAACTTTGAAAATAACTTGCTGCCAACCTAGAGTCGTTTTTGATAATTCAAAATTTAGAATATGACAATAACATTATAAGCTTGATTTTTCTAATATTTTCTGAACTTTATAGTTATTACAGGGTCCAAACTCATTACCAAACTCAATATGAAATTTATATGTACTTTTTTTCTCAAATATGTAACTTTTTATGAATATATTCCAAAAATATATAACTAAATTACACCAATGCAAACAATTAAAGGGTCAAAAGAATTTCCAAAATTTTTCCGTGATTTTTGACAGACTCTTAATTTAGGTGAAAAATGGTCATATCAGGAAAAGAAGTATTTTGAAGCTTTAAGATACTAGTTTTTAGATCTTTCGGTCGAAATTTTTTAGCAGCTACGGTTATCATGCAATTCTAAGAAATACTCTGTCACGTCAGGTTTTTGAGATATCCTAACCTAAAAGTGCAAAAAACACTGTTTTTGTCATATTTGAGGTTATGTAGTAATGCCATCTATTCTTAAAAAAAAATACATATAATTTAAAAGTACAAGGCTCCCTCTTTCGAATGCCGTTGAGTTTGCTCAAATATCTTTTTTTTTCGTTGAGATATCACATGTTGAAATTTCTAAGTTTATCAGTTTCTTAATATGCGAAAATCTTAGACGTCAAACAGCTGATTGCAGTTCAGAAACTTCATACTCAGAATCCTTCAATACATACGACCTAAAACTCACAAATTCCAAATCCACAAACCCACAAACCCCAAACCCACAATCCCTAAACCCACAAACCCCAATCCCACAAAACCCGAACCTACAAACTCCAAGCTTACAAACCCCAAGCCCACCAACGTATGGGTATGAAGTTTCTGAATTGCAATCGACTGCTTGATGTCTAAGGGATCCTTAGCAGATTTTCGCATATTAAGAAACTGAGAAACTTAAAACATTTCAACTAGTGATATCTCAACGAAAAAAAAAGAAGATATTTGAGCAAACTCAACGGCATTCGAAGGAGGGAGCCTTGTACTTTTAAATTATATGTATTTATTTTTTGAAAAAGAATAGATGCCATTACTACACAACCTCAAATATGACGAGATGTTTTTTGCACTTTTAGGTTAGGATATCTCAAAAACCTGACGTGATAGAGCAATTCTGCGGCCAGATTCGGATTCAGCGCACCTAAATCCTTCGGAAATATATATTCAAGTTTCTGTTTCCAAAAAAAAGTTAAATTCTGCTAGTCTGTGCTATTAACGAATTCAAGATATGCAGTAATGTTTCACAAATTTTTAAAAATATCCTTTTTTTTAAATGAAGGTATGTACTTTTAGAAAATTTGAAACATTAGTCTGAAAAAATGTTGTAATTATATGACTAACTGCGTCAATAAAATGTCCTCTAACATTATGACAAAAAAAATTAGTATTTCGTCTTTTATCTTTTTTTAACTTTTCAAATTCCAAAAAAAATTTTTTTCTAAAATCTCGGTCCAATACAACCGAAAAATTGCAGATAAAAATTTTATATTTTAAATGTATTTTATGCACTTTCCTTAAAAATATGTAACCTTTTACAAAATTATGTAATTAGTATATAAAATATTATGTATCGAATGTGGACGCTGTATATTACAAAGCAGTCAATAATTATGCCTCCTCTGTAAGAAACACAAATATGTCGATTCATTAATTGTGCTATAAATTCCCTGTAATCCGTCAGTGTCTTTTCCTATATCAGCGTAAAATTGAAAAACCAAGCTCCTGCCCATTTCATTGCGACCAGACTAAAAATAAGAACGAGGTGCGCTTTACGGAAATGGGCATGTTTTCGATAACGCGGTAATAGTTACAAAATACCATCTTTAAGAAGCGGGATAATTACTCCTTGATATTAACTTATAATTACCCAGATAACTTGATTTTTACAAATGGCGGTAAATTAATAGGTACATGACGAGAAATTTAATTATGAAATGCTCACCATTAATGTATTTTAAAACAGGAAACCGTAAGGAGGCTGCTTCGCAGAAAGCTCCTCAAATAAAAACAATCGAAAGAGAATAAACTCGGAACCGCTTGTTGCCGCAGAATTGCGAAGAATTATCGAAATATCCACCGTCGAAAAAATGTCCGAACAAAAGTACACTTGTTTCAAACAATACGTCGTCGGTTGTTAAATCTGTTGTGAATTTTTCATCAGTCTGCATTCCTGCCGGACCAGTCCTACAGCATAAAAAATAAATTAACTTCGGTATCATTCTATCAATTTTATCCGTATAAATACGCCGTACTCCAAAATTGAACGCAGAAGGCCAGCCCGCGGATTTTTCGTATAAAAATGAGAAAAAAAACGCACCCCAGAACACGTCTCGAGGGGGGTATAATCCGTTCAACAAGTTTCTCAAGATGTAGAAACGTTACAGGCAAGAATAATTGTTCCTTTCAATCATATTTTTAACGTTTCCAATCTATATGTTTAAAAATATGGAATATAATTCGCAATATTTCTGAACTTAGTGGAACATATTATGTAAAACGAATTCTTCCGTAGCTCAGGTAATTTATTTATTTATTTAGCATACACCACTCGGCAGCCTAAACCAATTAATGAGTAGAAAGATTATTTAAGATTAATCAATAATAAATAATAATAATATTTCATATAAAAAATATTCTCTGTAATGATTAATTTGTGGCATTTTTTTTAGTAGGTTCTGTTTATTTAATTGAGATGAATGAAAAGATAATTTTTTAAATAAAAAATTCCTTGCGCCAATAGAATAAATCAAGGAGTTGATTTTACAAATTTAATACAACAAGAAATGTATCATATTAAAAAAGTAGATAATAGCTTTGTTCCTAGTGTATTAGAAACGGTTTCCAACAGCCAAACTCAACCGCATTTCATTCTAAACAATGAATTTTGACCTTTATGTAAGCATTACATCGGAATGCGCATGCGTTTGATTGTTGGAACCTATTTTGAATTACTCTTGGAACAAAGCTAAATCTTTTCGATTACAATACGTTAACATTTCGAAAACCTCTCCGTTTTCGTCCTCTAAACTAAAAAATGTGGCCGGTTTTTTGTTTGGTTATTTAAATTCCACAGAGGTATAATATATAGTGTAATTTTTTCAAACCTGAGAAAGGCCAACTTTTTTATTTGAAGTGATAGATTTCCAAATGCAAAGTTGTAGCAAAAAACTTGACAAAGAAAAATTTACAAATAATGCTTTCCGGTGCTGCCAGATTTCTTCAGCAGCTACAGTATTTGTTTTAAATGGCAACACTGTATTTTTTTAATACAATTTGATGAATCTTGAAATTCTAAATAAAAAATGTTGTCACGTTTCTTTATTGGAGTAGCAGTTTTAGAACAATCGGCAAAAACAACGAAAATAACCTGCAGTTGGCAATAGCAGGTCTTGGAAATTAAACAAAAATTGTGTTGTTTGAAAGGAGCCATCATTATTGTGCTGTCATTGTGTTATTTGACAGCTGTTGTATTCGAATGTGTATAAAAATAACGTTTTAATTCAGTTGCTAAGATTATTTTGAGCCTTTTCAACTTTCCCTTTTGGATTAAATAACTGATTGATCTTAGCAACTAATTAAAACATTATTTTCATACAGATTCAAATACAAAAGCTGTCAAATAACACAAAGACAGAGCAATAGTGATGGCAGCTTTCAAACAGCACAATTTTTTATTAATTTTCAAGGCCTACTAATGCTATGTTAGTTTCTTTTAATTCCTACCGCCTGCATATTATTTTCGTTGTTTTGCTGATTGTTCTAAAACGGGGTACATTTTAGAATTTGGAGATATGTCAAATTATGTAAAAAAAATACAGTGTTGCCAATTAAAGAAATATTATTTTAGTAGCTACTGAAGAAATTTGGCAACACGAGAAAGCATATTTGCACATTTTTCTTAGTCTAGTTATTTCCTATAACTTTGCATTTGGAAGTGTCACTTCAAATAAAAAAGTTGGCTTGTCAAGTTTAAAAAAAAAATACACTGTATAATATTTATTCTGTCGTCATTTAACTCAGCGTTGAAAATATTCAACCACCAACAGCTAAAATATAAGGAATGATATATTACCATTTAGCAAAATAAACGTACTTTTAATTTTCTTTTTTACCGAATTGAATTGAACAAACATGACCGATTGTCACGGAAATTAAAAAATATATATTTAAATAAATCAATAGCCAAAATTATCTGTTGATCAAAATGAAAATTATTTTCACATACAGCAAACCAGTGATATGTTAAGGAGAATTATCAAAAACTCGACCAGATAATGAGGTACAAAATTGCATTACACCTTATAACTGTATTAGAAAAGCAGGATCTGAAATATCGAAATTTTGTCTATATAAATTACTGTTAACTTACCTAACCTAATTAAAACATGTTATACACGCAAAAACCAAGAATAATATACTTATTTATTTATAGGCATGAAATATATTCTTGATGCTCATACTCGTATAGCATAATCTCGAACTAAATAAAATTTATTCTCTTAAATAAACATTGTTCTTAGTGGAAGAGATTTTTACTTAGTTTTTATTTTCTTAAAGCAATAAGTGCATTTTTTAACATTTAAATATAATAAACTTTTGTCCACAGTTCAACTAAAAAAGTTTTCAATTAAAATAACGTAAATCTATGCACTTTCAAAAATTTTGCATAATATAAATTATTTCTAACGCCAATTTCCAAAACCTGCATTGAAAATTACAACAAAGCAACCATTTCTATACAGAATTCAACGTATATTTATAACAATATCTCAAATATATTGTACAATAATCAATCAACAATAATAATAGAAGAGTAATTATGCTGATGTTATGAAAAGATATTACTAAATAATATGAAAATAACTCATGGAATAATAATCTATCACAATAATTTTTTGGCTCAACTTTCGAATTTAACGAATCTCAGGTTTCGAATTGTCAAAAGTTCACATTAGCAGTCATATTTTAGTCTTTTGTTCCTTTGTCCCATTTAAATTAACCTCCTTTAACAATCCGGGTTCTCACCATTTTCATTTTTTTTATAACAAAATTATCCGAATACCACAGTCAGAAGTGTGATATTCAGGAAAATGTTTTTACACCTCGCTTAATTACCCAACTTCTCGCATTACGAACCCGTTTTAACATAATAATAACAAAGTAGTTGACAAGTCATTTTTGTCAAGGGTTAAAGACTCTGGAATAAACATAGCCGAGTCACTCTTGCTGAGAAAACTTAACACGGGTTCTAATTATGTGAAAAACTAGTTTACGTGTTTTATTATTCGTCTTAATACCGACTATTACCGCCGCTGCTACTATTTATATATTGCCTAAATTGCCTTGTTAGATATGTTTTCAAACTATAATCTCCAGATAATTACTTTACAATCGCTAGTATCATCTAGGTGGCATGTCAAGGTATTTCCTATTACTGAGGAATTGCTTTTACTTTCCAACAATTATACTGATTAATGCAATTTAGTATGATCTTGTAACAAAAGTTGAAAACTAAGAGAAAACAAAATGAATTATGAATAGTAGGTGGACAGAAATAGGTGATAAATTTGTGGTAAAATGGTTCAGGGACCTAATCAAACGTTAACCATAAATAAAAATAAAAATACGCTCCCGTTTCCCAATTTCAAAACATTAAAAAATGATTGCCTCCACAACTTAACGATCTAACCAATGTTTTGACTGGCTTTATCCCTAGTTGTCGTAGAAACTTTATTCTAACCCAACTTTTTGATTTATGCTATCCACTATTTAATGGGTTTTCTATGTTTCCTTCACACTATTATTTATGCGAGTAAAAAAGTGTAGCTACTTTATAAGACTATAAATATGAAATGAATGCTTATTTCCATATCAAAAATGGATAGAAATAGAAACTTTCACGTATATTATGAGATACCTGGTCATTATGGCGATTCACTTAAAAAGTCAGTTTATTCAATGATTCTCTAACTTTTATATTATTTTTGAGGATAGTCTTCTCTTACTACTCATGTTTCAAGACAAATAAATATATTTCCACTTGATTGAAAACAAGCTACAGTATTTTTAAGAAGGAACAAATAATGCACCGTAAATTATCGAAATTATACACTACAGTACCATATACACAATATTGTTGTTATTTATTATACGTTAATCGTTAAAATAAAGACATGACTCTTTACTGTAAGAACATTCGAACATTAATATTTTGTAACAGTAAAAAACAACTTGACAGTAGTTGTCAAAATTACTTTAATTCTCTTTTTATGTGTGCAAGATTTTGACGAATGCATAGAAAATTCCCTGTGCGATAAATAATTTTTTATGTAGTAAAATGTTGAAAAATTTTTAAAAAATTCTAAATGGTTATAAAAGGGTAAAAATAGGTATTTTTATTGTTGATCATTGTATATTATGACAAGTATCTTTAAAACATTGTGTGCCCTTTCTAAACCTTCAGTTAAACCCACGGTACGCGATAAACTTTTTTTTAATTAAAAATCCTATCAATCGAAAACCACGCGATCGATCGTTGCAAAATTTTTAGGGTAGAATTGACATGTTTTACTATTAATTCACAAAGTTTCATAAATATTTATAAATATTCATTTTTTTTTAAATTGTTGCAAATATAAATATGATTTTCTACTATTTTTCGCCCATTGCTAATGCAAAATTCAACTTTTTTGATTCGCAATTGCAACTTTATAGAAAATCGTCAAATAGACAAAAAATAAAGAATGACTTTTTTATATAGGGCTTACTTTCAATATTACAAGGAAAAATATGGGCCATTTTTCGTTCTTTTTGTATGTTAGTTGTTCCCCTGAATTTAGCAATGGTTTTTCGGAATAGGTAAACTAGGATTCTTATTCTACATAATATTTGAGATTTTTCTGCACATCAAAATAGATTACTTCAAACACAAACGCCAAAGCCTATTTTTATTACTCTACCGCCTGGACTATTAGTAGTACAACACCATTCTTCTTATTATGTATAGATTCACGATAATAAATTTATCAATATTGTCTCTGATATTTTACAAAATACATATAACACAAACATCATGATATACTTTTAAACAAACTTGTCCGATTAGTTTCATACAATTCGCAACCCCAGGAGTCCCTCACAGCTCAAACCTTAGGCCTTTATTAGTTTTTCCTCTTATTAACGATATTTTGCAGGCAGTTGATTGCAATAAGCTAATAGGTACCCCGATGATATGAAAATTTTTACTTGTATTCGATCCATAAGCTTCTGCTTAATATTATACGAATTTTTGCACTTCAATGTAGCCGACTGTAAAACTTGTATAGTTCAAAGAAGTTCTTCATATTCCAAAAACAAATGTTTGTTTGCAATGTACTTTTAATAAATTATATTATTTATTTAGATGATTTTGAGGAAATATTTCTATCGCTTTTAGCAACAGCTACAGAATATGTAAAGTTTTTTTTATCACTCTATATATATTTTTTATTTGTTTCTTTTTTGTTGTTTAACTTTGTTATCACTTAATTAGATCTGTCTATATTCAGATTAAGTATACATTATTTTGGAACCAGGTACAACTGCTTTGTAAATGGGCACCTACTGACCAATAAAGTTATTTTACATTATTAATTTTGGTCCAATCTCGTCATTATTCTACTAACAAACCTCGAGTCTCCTTCATTTTTGAACCTCGTAAAACTATATACGGTTTTATCACTTGTTGATATGAACTGAATTTTGAAATATTAATCTGAGTATTCTGAACAAATATCATTTGAGCATTGCCAAAATGTCCCAAAAAAAAGCAAAATCGGCAATGTATCGTTTACTTTACTGTTCTTAAGATTTTAGAAGTTAAGTGAAGATATAAATACATCTAACTACTCCATTATATTTAATTAGATTGTGTCAGTTTAATATATTAAACAGTACAATCAATATATTTTCAGTAAAAATTATTAACTTTACCAAAAATATAATAATACATAATTTCAATACACAATTAATGCATATGTTCAAATATGTAGTCTCGTTTGAACTGGTTTTGAACGACAAATTATGTGTAAAGATCCGTCTTTTTGGTGTTCTTTCAGTTTTCAGCAACATTTTTAAGTATATTCTATTGAAACAACGATAATTCGTATATAATACTGACAAACACGTTGATTTGATGATTTATCAAAAACTTATTTCAAATAAAAGGGAATACAAATCTTAACTCGGGTAACAAAATAAGTTCACATCGAAATGTAAGCACTTTTAAAATCCTAATGAACTAAAAATCTGACAAAGAATCTACCTTACGGCGTCCTCAAAACAATACAACTTATTTGTTGGTTACTTTATAAAGTAAAGCTCTTAGTCATTTCTTCATGTATTTTAAGATTATCTCGTGCAGGAAACAAAAACGTGTGATACAGAATCAAATAAATTAATTACTTAAGTTTATACTCGACTCACTTTTTACATGATTCTCTTCCGCAGACAGAACAAACCCAAGCTCGGATTAAGCTATTCCTATGCCCACAGCTCGTCCTTATTCCAATATCACTTACAAACCGAACTTAGAGCAACATTATCAATCAACACTGTCCAACTCTCAAACTGTTATCCCGATAGTTCGATAATTTATTCCTACGACTAGACTCGCCGGAATTACAAACACTAAATTAACCGTAACCTCCGAATTCCTCTCCCGAGAAGAAAAAAAAAAGATCCAGCGGGCGTCACGTCGCCGTCGCCGCCAACTGCGATCGCGGCTTAATAACTGCGATAAAAACCGGCCGTGGAGAGTGACAGCCACCAGCACCGGACTTACTTTTACTTAATCGCCGGACAATACTGGACGTCGCGCGCGACGGCTATTGGAGCGCGGAGAACGAGAGACGGCATTCGCGGTGTCGGAGAGCGCTCCCGGGGCAGACACCGTGTGACTGAGCCAGCGGGGGGGTAGGGGAGGGGAGCGCTAAACAAATCAACTTTACTAATCAGTGATTACCGCGCGATTTACAGCTCTGCCCATTATCGCGGTCCTCTTCAGATCCAGCGGACGTGGGCCGGTTCTAAATGATCCGGATGTTCGAGCTTTTTTCACTTACCTAGTTAGAAATGGAACGCGACAAGCAGTCGAGGCTTCGAAGGGAATAAGCGCCGTTTTCTTGACAATTAAGATTTTATACGTAAAACTTTTACTATAATATTTGTTTGCAGAGTGACGGAGCACGTCGATTTTGTTTTTTGTTACACACTTTTTGATGTGACGCGCGCATAAATAGCGTCTGTGGATTTCCGGACATGTCACGTTAATCTTTTTTTTAAATAACAAGGACAATGGGGCGATACTTCGTTGGACAACTTAAGAAGTAGGTACTTCAGAAAACTCATGCATCAGAAGGTTTTGAAGTGCAATGTCTCAAAAACTGTTTGAGATAACACGGAAAATCAAACAACGTATTTAAAAGGGCTACCAATGATGTGTCACTCCATATACCTTCCTATTTAAAATAAATATGCATAACATCATATCAGCAGCGTGACTAGTACCTACCAACTATGCGTGTGTCACATCAAAAAGTATGGAACAAAAAAAATCGACCCGTTTTATGTTTTTTATGAATTTTATTCCAAACTTTTGGGATATACAATATAACTAACGAGTATTAGGCCGTTAGGCCGCTGCAAAAAAAAAACGTATGATTTCTCCACGTATGCCCGTCAAGGTATCGTTAATTATGCGTATGCTGACCAATGAAAAAGTACAATTAGCCGGTAACTGTGGAACATGCACCGGCAGTGGCAGATTTAGCCGGAGGGCGGGCGCCCCTCACTGAAAATAAATTATTACATATATGTACAATGGAAAAAAAAATATGTATAATTTTTTATTATTACATATTATGTAATAAATCTTTTTCAAATTTTTGCTCCTTAACATTTTGTTTGCAAGAAAAACCACGAATAAAATTTTGAAAATTTGAATTTAGCGTCCCCCGGCTAAATCCGCCACTGCCGGTGCATGTTCCACGGTTACCGGCTAATTGTACTTTTTCATTGGTCAGCATGCGCATAATTAACGATACCTTGAAGGGCATACGTGGAGAAATACGGGTTTTTTGCAGCGGGCTGACGGCCTATATATACAGAGCTTTTATAAATGTTTACCGTCGAGCTTACGCAACCCAACATTGCAGAACTGGTATAGTTTTTCCGATCTCAGTCGAAGAACCAAGAGGTGGCAGTATGTAGCAGGTTTGGTCGCTGACGCAGCAAGTCGGCATTGAAATATTTGAAAAATTTGTTCCCACAGTTATTTAATCATATCCATATACAGGTTTGGTCGAACTAAACGAGGAGGTGGTAGAAATGTTTACGCCCAGTTGAAGAATGCGCGCGCGGGCAAACGGCGTATAACACAGCCGCACTAGGCGGCTGGGCAATAAATCTGTTGTTAAGTGGTCGACAAATTGCCTAGCAGTGCAGTGCAGCAATGCGAAATTTGGCGTAATTCAGGTAATTTTAATTTATTATAGGCACCTTCTACTAATCATTCATATTGCAATTGCGAAAGGGAAGAATAAGAGGGATATTTTGTTTACGAATATTGTTACCACATGGCATTTTGGCGACCTTAAATAATTAAAATATGTTGCTGCCCAAGTGAACAAAGAAATTTTCTATACATTATATACAAATTATTATTTTTTCCTTTAGCAGAAAACTTTTTCAGGGACGCCTATGAAACTCATTATATTGCTAGGCGTTTTTATACATGTTCAACTGACTTCGGAAAGATTAGATTGGTAACGAAAGTTCCCTAAATCTTGGTGTCATCAAATTAATGATTCGTTTACAACGAACAATGACAAACTGTCACTTCTGCGCTCGTTGATTGGTTGAATAAAATCTCTTAAAAATTTACAGCCGATGAAAAGAATATTGTGTAAATATGGTGACAAGGGGTGTTGTCATCCCCAAACTTGACGGGTTATCTGACTATTTTATATACAATCAAGGATTGTATGGATCAAAGGTGTAGTAAATTTTCTTATAATTTCAAAACAATAATTGACAGAAAAAACAGTTTAATGTTGTATTTTGGATAAAGACCATCCTTAGAATTACAGTGATATGAAATCCACGAGATCTATCTCTAACAATAAAGGAGATCAAAACAATCTGCCATAAGCTCGAAGTTTTAAACAGGACTGTTTTCCTTACTATTAGAAATAGATCTATAAAAGGTTATAAAATTGTAGTCCTGAGAAAGTGTTCTATTCAAATACACAAACGTATACAGGGTC
This sequence comes from Anoplophora glabripennis, assembly GCF_000390285.2. Classification (NCBI taxonomy): domain Eukaryota; kingdom Metazoa; phylum Arthropoda; class Insecta; order Coleoptera; family Cerambycidae; genus Anoplophora; species Anoplophora glabripennis. Next base: position 345,742 of record NW_019416717.1, on the reverse strand, counting down.
TTCCGTTTAAAGAAAACAAGATTAACATGTGTTCCAAAATGCATTCAACAATGCAACATTTTTCAATAAACCTCGAATATAGGATTTGTTTAATGCATGTAAACATTTTGTCGCCTTTAAACTTTAACTTTTGAAATGTAATTCAAATCACCCTTCTAATACCATTTCCAAGCTATCTCTATTTGGCATAATCACCCAATAGTTACGTTTTCTTACCCAATACGGAAGGGGTAACTTTAGCGTATGAAGTTAATATTATTTCAATTGCCAGAATAACTATAGGAAAAACGAAATTAACGAATTTTCTACAAAACATATGGAACAACCAAAAGAAAAGAAAATATTTCCTCAATTTCAACAGTAACATTTTACATATAATTGCCAAACTCTCCCCTACCAATTTATGGAAGTTTTAAATCTGTGTTGCCGTTTCGCTATCAAAATCTTGAAATATTAAATAACAAAAATTGTCAGAGTATGACTGAATTCATTCCTTTCAAATCCTGAAAATAAAATTTTTTATAAAGGTTAACTTTAGTAATATTTTTAATGTTGACACTATACCTTAATGAATTTTCGAAAAATCCAGTGGCGTACTTTTTTAATAAGTGATATCTAAGTGAAGAGCAAAAACCGAATCATAATCTGGTGCAAAATATAAGGCCGAGTTGTTTAAAATGTCAAATAATTAGGTTATTTTCTCAGAAAAGTTGTTAATTGTCATACCTTAAATTAATCTAATATATACATGGTAAAAATTTGTTATCTACTGTATTTATAGCAGTACTATTAACTAACACTATTTAAGTTATTTTTACCGAAACTCGTGTCTTTTGTCGAAACACCGACTACAGAAGCTGAACCCAAACTGAAAACCAGGAAGCTCTAACCATTACATTCATTACCTTTGTCGTGAAAAAAGATTTAATGAACGACGCGACGCCCGAAACGGAATCCGATGTTATCAGTTAATAGAACAGAAATTACAATACTGCTACGAATATTCCATGTTTGTTGCGGTAAACCGTGATAATGGAATCGCTTATTGTTTTTCGCGTATAGGTACAAAACTTTCGAATGAAATAGGCCACGTTGCGCCATTGCCGATTGATACTTGGCTGAATCAATTTCGCACGCTACAAATACAAATATTTCAGAATCATTTCTTGCAGCCATTATCCTAACAGAGACCTGAATGGGTACTGAGATCATTTCTATATTAGTTAGGTAATACCTTCAATTTTGCTGGGTAAGCCACCAAAACGGAATACAAAAGACTGTTTTGTGAAGTTTCTAGAAAATTGTAATTCAATTAAATTTCCTTTACAAGTAGTAAGTAGAAGTTTTTATCTGCGATATAAAATTGTTTCTATCAGAAATTAGACACAATTAGTCCACGTAAAATATAACTGATCTTAAATTTGTTGACAATTACAAGTTTTTCAACTTGTGGCAATTTTGTGAAACGTAATACGAGGAAAGTCATTGAATAACAGGAATTGTTTAATATCGCTGTTATAACAGAGCTTATCATTATCATACGTGAACTTTCAACCCCGCGAATATTTTTCCCAACTGTAGAATCTCACCCTTCGTTATGGTACAAAAATAAAATTCAATCCTCATCACCTTTGGTAAAGTTACGCCTATCGTCTTTTGGGATGTTAGTGATCCTATACTGGAACAATGTCAAGAGAAAGACTAAAACAAGTTGAGGGTTGCAAGGAAAAACTGTGTCTGTGTTTCCAACGACAGCCCTATATTTCACCGCTATTACATCAAATCAATATTAACTATAATATATTTACATGCCATCAAGCATTGGAAAATTCATATTTAATATAAAATGTACGTGAAATTGCTACAACTAATTTTGTACTTTTTAGTCACCAAAGCGGGTAACGATTTCTTGGAACATAGTTAAATACGTTCAATAAAATCCTCATTTAACGATATTATTTTCCTTCTTCCTTCAAAATTTTGGCGGAACCCTATTGAATTATAATGACCGTTTTCCCAAGAAAATTAAAAGAGACCGCCATTATTTTGTCGAACATTGAAATATGTTTCAGATTATTCTGTGTATAGAAGTATAAAATAAACATTATATAATATCTCTAAGAAAACAGACAGAATCAAACAAATTTAAGCTGTCAAAAATAATTAAAAACGATAAGTCATAAGTTTAGAAGACGAAAACAGAAAACAGAAACAGAAGACGAAAATAGATTGATTTCTGAAACGTTAACACCTTTCTAAAGTCCAGGATATATAGTGATGTTCTTTGTATTTGCTTTTTTCAGTGAGATTTTGTGTTAGGCTAAACTATTTTCACAAAAATAACCCTTGTCTGCCCCTTTTGACGCAAGATTTTATTTCATTTCAATTTATTTTAATTTTTCACAAGTGAAAAACGTCCAATACCTTAATGAGTCGTTTGTATAACTTTGAATGGTCTATAATAAACTTATTCTACAAGGCGATCCAGTAATAATGTCATTAATTTTCACCGCGCATTCGGCAGGCATAATAAAGATAGAGAATGCAAACATTCTTTTTTGTTTCGACTTTTTAAAAAATAAGCCCTTAACTCCTGTTAACTCGGCAAAGTACAAAGCGTTCGTATGTTGAAGCGAAACAGCTGATTTTCCCAGTCGTTTTAAATTTTGTAATTGGTTTCAAAATCAGTGTTTTAGCCGTACTGGCATTTTAAATAGGTAGGTACCATACTACTCTTTGAAATGCTATGTCACACAATAAGGTATACGTACTACAAACTAAATAATTAATTGAACATAATACTAAAAACTCATATTCACTTACAAAACATAGTGAAAACGTTAACAATATTGAAAATACTAAATAGTATAACCTAACATTCGAAAACAATTATTATTATCGTTATACATTTGTTTCTATTAATAAATAAATAATACCTGTTAATATTTCATCGCATTAAAAACTAGGTTAATGACCGAATGTTACGGTAGGTCAAGATTCACTCTCGGCAAACCTTTGTAGGTAATAATAATGATTTGAAAATATTTTTTCCCAGCGTAAATATGCATTTTATTGTTTTTTTAATCGCGTCTTCGTATTCTAAACATTTTTCCCTATCTTCCCTTAAACTTAATGACATTATGACAGAATCATCCTGTATATGGCAAATTTAAAGTAACTTTGACGCTCTAGTGACTGTAGTTCGAAACCGACAAAGTATTTTTTCGTCCAATGAGGCATTTATAATTTTGTTTTCAAAAAGAAAATAATCAATTTTACAGTAAGTACTATTCCATCAATTACTTTTTAATCATGAGATCATCGAACAGATTAAAAAAAAATATATTTGATTCAATGAAATTTTAATTATAGGTAACTATGTTCGAGGGATATTGAACAGAGTGTAGCATTGGCTCAAAAGATACATCGTTGAGAGGAGTAGGTATATCGTTTTCTCCGTGTACTTTTAAATCTAGGAATGTACTCCAAACCACATTAAACGATTCGTGTAATTTAACTTTTTTCCTTCGTATTTTTGCCTTTTAATTATACAACATATCCGTATATTTTCAGGGGATGTTTCCCGAACAGGCGCTAAGAAAATTAACGACCTTTCGAACTACAAAAAGCACTTCTATTCTCATCAAATTCATCATCATCGTAATTTATGAATTTTCACACAACAGACGAGTAAAAAATAATTAAGTACACACCAACTGACGAAATAACACCTCCCAATGACAAGTCATCTTTAACGGCAGACGTGGTTGATCCTACACACATTTTTTTGTCGGGTATTATTGATTGGGCAACCTAAAATGGAACGCAGTCGATCAGACGCGTTATAAGTCGGAATACAATTCATATTTCAAAGCTCCTGAGCAGAGTAACACTATTATTTAGCCGTCCCTGATTACTTATTTATTCCTGCTGACTAAATATACGCCTTTGAGCGGTCTGCACATAATGCCCCGTTGCCAATGTCAATAATTTTAGTGCTATTTCAGTACTAACTTCATGAAATTGGTGTCTTACCCGGAAAAGTATTTTTATTCATAATCCTGACTCAACTCTAATAGCAACGACTCCTAAATGGCGAGATTACTCTATTAGAAGCTATAATTTGTTTAAAGTTTCCTGATTCTGTACTGTTCCAAATCAATAAGTCTTTATCAAAGGAGGTTGTCGCAAATTTAAAAATTCCCAGGAACGAATTTTTAAAAACATGATTGGGGTAGCAAAATGAGTGTGACATTGTCCATTCATTGCAATGCCTTATCCACCTTTAACAGTAAATCTACCGAGGATACACCATTTTAATCCCGCCCTTAAATATTTACGCACTTATGCATAATGAATAATTTATAACGGGGATTTATTTCCAACAAAAGGAATAGGCTTGTTTCCTTTGTATTCTGTGTTAAAATTTGTTTGCACACAACTGATGACGGTTTTTTAACTCCCTTCATTTTACTTTTAGGCATCCTAGAAACTAGAAAATGTTAGCACATTTGCATACAAAGCGACCAAATCAAACTAGTCTAAAATCAAGTCTAATATATTTATGCATAAATTATTGTTGATGAAAGATATAAGGAATATTAAAATTCTTAAAGCACACCGCCAATTAGTAGACCTGACGAGTGGAATAATAAAATGTTTTTATATGCTACTTAAAGTTATGAATGGTCGTACAGATAGAAAAGTGATTAGGAAGTAACGTTTAAAAAATAACCCGAAAATCTATAGACTAAAGAACCGTAATGAAAATTTGTAATCGATACAGGGTGTCCCGTTCATGTTTCAAAAACAGGTGCAAATTATAGGGGTAGTTCATGTAAGTTTTTTTCTTAGATGCCCTGTTTTCGAGATACAGTATGTTGAAATTGTTACTTTCCAAATGGTTGTCCTTAATTATCTTTAAATCGGCTAAATATAAAAATGTTAAAATTAGTACACGAGTAATCTTTTAACATCAACTTTTAACATATTTTTTTTTTCAATTGTACCCCTCCAATTACCTGTATCGGCGACACCGCTTTTCAGAAAGAAACCGTTTGCACATGATTCTTAACGCACAGTTGATGTTTACTAGTGTACAAATTTTGGCATTTTTATCTTTATCCGATTTAAAGATAATTAAGGAAAACCATTTGGAAAGTAACAACTTCAACACACTGTATCTCGAAAATAGGGCGTCTAAGAAAAAAACTTTACAAGAACTACCCCTATTATTTTTCCATGAGGAACTTGAACACAAATTTTCTTGAAACATGAACGGGATACTCTGTATATCATATATTCCTACAGGTAACCAACTGGAGTGTATCTTCAATTCAACTAAAAATAACCCATAATCCAAACAATAATTATGATTTATCTGAAACAAAAGAAATGATAAAATAAAAGTTTACTTATTAAAGATGGTTAAAAATTGGGTCTTCTTATTTGCAAAATGTGATTCTCTTTTTCACTAAACCCCATATTTAAGTATTTCTTGAGTTCTCGAACAACTGCGTTAAATACAGTTTTTATGAAAACAAAAATTAGACACTGCCTGGGGAAAATTTCAGTTTGAAATTTTTTGGACGCTCTGTATGTTTTATTAGATATTTTATTACTACCTATGGCTTCCCAAGATAAGCAAAACTTTTTATTAAGAATAACTTTTTTTTGAAAAATCAACAATAAAAAAAGTTTACTGCATAGTAAAACAGAATCTGATATAGTTAACAAAATTGCACTAAATAATAATAAATACATTTTAAAAATTATATCTGACACAAATTGTAGTTAGTCATATTGTCTATAATTATAATTAATAGAGCTTTCAGGATTATGGTATACGAGTTTCAAGAACATATTATTTCGCCTTCACTCGTAAATAATCATAATCTTTGTTATGCTTATAAGATATTACAAAATAATATATAGCATTAGTAACACTTGGAGATAGAACACCTAGAAACTAAAGAAAACAAAACAAAAAAAAAACATTTACAAACTTAAAAAGAAAAGAACTAACCTAGCAAAAGTATTCGGACATATAATAAAAATATTTAACTGACAAATACAATCTTAACTTTCGTTTGAACTGGCCAATTTTTTTACACTCTTTTATTTCGTATGGCAAATAATTAAATTATCTTGAGTAAGTAATTAGGCCCTTTACCTACAATTGATAATTTTGTGAAAGGTATACGTATTTCATTATTTTGTCGGGTATTAATATTGTGAACACCCCTATTCAAACAAAATTTATCTACATTTTTAAAAACATACATCGATATTTCAAATATAAATAACGATGCCACAGTTAAAATTTTATGTTCCCTGAAAGCAGGTCTACATGACTATAAGTTGCACAATATGCGTTTTTGCAAAATAAAAACAGACCGCTTCAAGATATCTATTTTGCGTGCAGGGTCAAGTCAACAATTCCATGGCCTTTACTTAGACAAAATATAAACGCCAAACCAAGCAATACTGGAAGTCGGATTCGGCACATTCCGCAATTTCCCAGTCTGCCCAAAGACCCCAACGAAAACCGAATCGATGGAAACCATTCTAATGGCAACATACGAAACAAAAACGAAGCAACTGCTAATGCACCGACAACGATTATGCTTTACTAGCCACTTGGGGTTATGGTATGCGCATAGGTCACATTAATTTGTCCGCCATCCTTCCTACAACATCTTTCTGTCTCTCGCGAACGGATTCCGCGACGCGTATGCGGCGGTGCAACATAATACCAGCGGATTTATTTTCAGTACAAGCTGGCCAATTTAACATTAATGCCAATAACATCGACGAGGAGCCGTTGCCTGCGAGATTCGATAAATGAACTTTGTGCTATACAGGGTGACCAGTATTAAAATGATCGCTGTGACAACTAGAAGGTCGTTTCTCATTTTTGCAATTGTAAAGACAAATATACAATTTACGATTGCGTCCAGTTGCTATTATTGGCCGTTGTTGACCCTACCAACTTAATAACAAAGAAACATGACAGAATTGCCGAAGTAAATGTAACGACACTTTCCGTCTCTGAAGCTTTCACTAGAAACGTCACTTTAATACTACTGTGAGTAATTATTTTAGTTAATCAATATGTTAATTTTAATTTATGCTTAGGTATTTATAATTTTGTTAAAATTTCACATATGGAAATGACCCAGATTCCATCATTTATACATGTTTTTTGAAACCAAAACAAATGAAACGAAAACGAACGAATTAAAGCACTAAAAAATTACCGACCTTTTTATAAAATTATATATGTTTCATTATTCAGTAATACTCGGTAACGATGGCGAAAACCTAAATTAAACTGAAGCTCCCATCTTTTCTAAGCATTTTTTTTAAATTTAAGTCAACACTTACCTCTGTTATTAACAGATAAGCATAGTTAAATTGAAGCGCACACATTTATAGTAAAAATCTAAGACGACTCACACTTACTTAATCTTAGCTAATTGCCCTTCTCTTGTTGTCCTCGGGCTAAGTTCTATGAAGGCGAACCTTTTATTGCAACCTCTAGACCCGCCTTGATGTTCGTTCCAGTTCTTGTTGCACTTCTCTCCACCGAAACCGAAACGTTTGGAGGCATTAGATGCGACCAGTTACAGTCTGACGTCACCAAGAACCGAAATGAATATCAGAAACAAACTCATTCCTAGATAAGGATTAACAACCCGAAAAAAAAACATCCTACTTTAAATATCAAGATAAGAAGTGAAAGACTTAAAACCCCTGTCCGAGACAATGGCAATAACAACTAAAGAATCAGTGACAAGAAAAATAAAAAACAAAGAAGAAAATCAACTAACACTTAAAAAATTTAAACCATTTCTTGATCAATGTCGTTAGATATTTCTCTGGGCATGTGTTCAGTGACTTTTTTGTATTATTACTGTTGTCAAGTTTTTAAATTTTCACAATAAACTAGTGAGCTTTAATTTAACTGTATATCTGAAAAATGATGAAAATTTAAAACTAAATAAAAAAGATGTGGCTCTAGCTTTTGTTTTAAATATCGGGAAATAAACTTGAAGTTGAGGTCCATTGCGCGTTGAAGCGAAGTATATTTTGGTAACAAGACGAGACAAATTATGGAGCATACGCAAAAAAATATTTTTTGCTCGTTTACGAAAAAAATGGCTTTCCTAACATTAGACTGATTAAAATTATTAATTATTAAACCGATCATTATGAGACGTATTACATAAAAAAAGATAAAATGACGGATGATGAGGGTCTTCTCTACAAAAGGCATGTCTTGAACGTGGAAGCACTTAAAGTGTTATTAATTTCAAGACCCAACTCCTCCAAAAGATTATTAAATTGATAAAAACAAAAAGAGTAATTATATGAAACCCCATCAATGATATTATTGTCGAAATCTTTTTAGTGAAAATAGCTCGGAAATAGTTTTAAAATGTCGCTACCAAATGGTGGAATGTAGGCATCTATCATACAAATACATGACAAAATAGTTAACTGTCACCTTACGACTTACAATATTTATAGATAGGGTATTCTATTTATAAAACCAAAAAGATGAAGAGGAATCACGTTCATTCATCGCTGCATTTCAACAAAACAGAACAGGATTTGGCTGGTATTTTCGTATCAAGAGAAAGTTCACTTAAAAAGCTATATCCATTTTCAAAAGGTTAGTAAAAATTTCTACTAAAGTATATGATCAAAAGTTTGTTACTTAAATCCGAACATTTGTTATTTTAGTGACTGTGAAAGTCTCGCTATATACCTAAATAGTAAACAGTGACGCCCTGTACAAACATGCAAATATCTTCCCTGAAAATTAATGCATACCAGATGAATCCTCGTCTAGACTACCACTTATATTGCCGTTTTATTACAGTTTACCCTAAGAGAGTTATTTATTGACCCTATGGTCTCTTTTTAATTCCGAATTCATAGAAATACAAGTGCCATTTTGTGGTATCCTCAGTTTATTTATTTCAACCCAATATTTTTATGGTTTCCTGGGTCTTACATTTTCTCAAGGCTGGCGGTTAAATTATGCTTATTTCGAACTGAAGGTACCCTAATGTTCGGCTCGCCAGATTCAAAGGTCAGGCAAATAATGAAAACCAAGTTATTCGTCAAAAAAAAAAAACTGTATTATTCATAGACAGAAATATTTAATGCATCTCGTTTGTTTATTTTCAACGTTAAATGCAATCCTAAAATAAACACATTGAAAACGTTCTCACTAAATCTAAATCTTTTAGTATTAATATAGTCATTTATGTTGCATTCCTTCTAAATTGAGAAATTGTACACTGCCAATTGCGTTTAACAAGCATTAACTAACACAACTACACTGTACATTTCAAGCAATAACTGCAATACGTAGCTATAAAGTTAATTAGAAAGCGGTTTTTCCTTTTTTCCAAATTGCTTTATTTGAAAAATAAGACAAAAACGTAATAGTAATATTTGGTTCTGGGTAATTTGGAAATCAATATAATCAGGGTAGAACATTAATATCAACCTTACGGATTCAGTATTATGCCGCAGACTATTCATTAGGTGGCTATCATATATTATTTATACTTACCAATTCGGCTGAAGTTGCAGACAGAAGTTTTTCTAACATGTAGACGTTAAAAAACCCGACAAGGTCGACAAACAAACCTCAAAAATTAGTTCATACTACTGTTTTATTACCGATCGATTGCAGACTGAGAGTTTAGTGATTTTTTTATATTGTTTGTATTGGTGCGTCTATCATTGATTCTGTCACCAGAAAAAAACTGAGGTAGCTTTATTTGTAAATAACAAATATCCTTAGTGTGGGTGAGATATAACCTTCAAAGTATGTTACATATATCCTATTTGTCAATGGTGCTTGTAGTAAAGTATTGCTTTGTATCAACTGACAGGAGGCGACCTACTAATCTGTAGCTACTATAAAAACTGTATTGCATTAGGCGAAATAAACTTTTTAATTAGATACTGCGGCTAAAATTCAATGCTGAACGGGGCTGTAGTCCGTAGAGTAGTGATTTCCTACAATAATATTCAAACAAAAAGTGACACAACCGTTGCCTTCTTACAACTGCACTCTTTACATTACAAGAATACATGTGTAAGTATTTGCATAATAGTATGAAACAAAAAGGGACAGTGTCTATTATTCTACATCAAACGCTTCGCATGGAACTTACCATAAAATATGTAAGTATAGTACGTAATAATAAGTACCAGCAAAATTAATAAAATAATAACTTATTACTTATAAGGAATACGATTGTAGAAAATAATTAACAGTTGTTCTAAATGTTCCGCGATCGGTAAATACCCATTTCAAAAACGAAAATTACCGTTCTACATTTAGCAAGGTTACAGGCGCATATTTAGGCGCGTTTTTAATAGATGCTTCTTTTACAGTTGTTACGATGTCAATTGGAACCTGTAAATCTTAAAGCACAGGACCGTATGCACTTCTCCTGAAATTTCTTCTTATGCTTTGACCACGATGTGTCTCATAATTTACACTCGAATAGCAATTCGGCGAGTCCGGTATTGGTAAACTAGTCCGCCTGATATAGAATTGACGGCGGCGCGCTGGTCATCAAAGCAAACCTGTATTGGTCCACAAGGTCGTAAATAATTTTTTGGAATGGTACACGGGTTCACTTAGCTTTGCCGCTTTGCCAGTGCCGTGCAGAGCATTGCTTGGCGAGGTATTTTGTTGGTATAATACATATTATTATTTATTAGTTGATATTATTATTTGTTCATATCGTAACCTGTAAAGGGTAAGTTATTAAAATAAATGTTATATGTAATTATCTAGTAATTTAGCGTGGCTCTTTGAAGAGGAGGATAACGAAATAACTCGGGAAAATCCCCAAATAGTGGAACCGATTTTTGTCGAAAGTATCGAAACAAACTCAAAAGTTTAAAAACAAAGATTTACACGTAAAAAGTCAACGTATTAACGAATTTACTAAGATATCCAAAAAAGGCCAATTTACCGCGTAATTAAAGGATTGATTACGGTTCAAAGAGGAAATGGAAAAATACAAAATTAAAGAAAATTAACTATTTTACCAGATGTAATGCGGCGCACAATTTATAATATGTATAAAGAAAATAAAGTTCCTACTTTAAACATGATTCGAGATAAATTAAGCGATTATTCTGATTATAATTATAAATCTTTAGATATTTTACGACATGCTTTATTACAATGCGATTTTAAACATAAAAAACTTGACAATCGTATGGTAATTACATGGTAATATAGCTCGGAATATAGTATATTTAAACGAGACAGGGCTAAATTTTTCTGGACGTCTATGGATTCCGTAGAATTTATGAGTTAAATGTTCTTATGCGGTTCCGATTGAGATTGTAACAACTATACCAATGGTGGCGAAGCATCAACTACTTCACATTTTAGTAATCCCACTGTTCGCGTGATTGTATTATAAATAACATGTACATGTCTGTCTCTGATCTGAAGCTTCCCATCGATCAATTTATTCGATACGTATCTAGCGATACCCTTAAGCCCGCGCTGTGGGAATAGCGTGCCGGTTTTTTATGCAAACATAATCAAACCTAAAAATAAAGCACTGTCCACATGTCAAAGAAAACTTAGTAACGGGTTTTTAGGAATGCACTACATCGTCGAGTGAGAAATAGTACTCTCACTCAACAACTACAACAAACACATATTTTGATCCTATTTATAACAGTATATTATGAATGTATTTCCATCGTTTTTTCGATCAACAAGAACTGTTATCAAACTTTGTCCCGCAGAACTTTCTCCACGTGGAGTAATACGTTTCCAATTATGTGAACACCCAGCTGAAGAACTTCCTGCAACGCCCACGTACAATCAGAGACAACTTATTTACTACGCTGTCTAGTTTAGGTTCGGTACATTATGCGCTGATAAAATTGTGCTGCTTCAATGGACAACTAGATTGCAATTTTTATTCTCAATTGCACGCACGACGAAACTATCTAACACGAGATATTTTATTAGATACGTGTTTTCGAGTAGGGCGTAAAAAATTGGTATGGTGTCCGCGCGAACGGAATTAAGGGGCCGTTTGATAGATGTTCTTAATCGAGTTTTCAAATAACTTCCACGTTACAACAATAGCACAGTTTGTGGCTTGCAGTATTTTTGTTAAAAAATGTAGTTTCTGAGATGGTCCAAATACACAACTTTGCCAGAAAAGGTGAATTATTTTGTAAATCACTTTGTGAAACGAAAATTGGTCCAATTCACTTGCACTTAACTTAAAAAATAGTAATAGTTTGTTTAGAAAAAATGTCAGCATACTTACTACAGGGTGTTTGGTAAGTCGATGCATTCCTTGCAGGAATAGTACAAGTGGTCTGTGATATATTTCCATAATATACCATATTCCGAAAAGGCTTAGTTTCCGATCTACAGGATGTTAAAGTTTTAATAAAAAAATGTAAATTTATAAATATTGCGGAAACCGCTCAGAATATTTTAATGAAATTTTACAAGCGTTGACAGTTAACATACATGTTTTACGATAAAAAAATTGTTTTCAGTTTCACCAGTGGCGTGCGCACAGGCACGTCTTTAGATATTTTTAAAAGAAAAAAATGATTCGCCTCTGATTTTTCTTAAAATAAAAATTATTTTTCGATTCCTTGTTCAATTTGGAAGAGAAAAGGTATCTCGACTGTTTTTCTTATGACGCACCGTTTTCGAGTAAAAAATTAAAATTGATTTATTGCATGTCGTAATCCTGTTTCAATAATTTGAAAAATAGCAGAAATTATGTACTCAGTTTTTTTGTACCAATTTTAATACAAAAAATTATTACTCTTCACAGTTAACATCAGTCTAAAAAAATGTTATCACTTTTTAGATTCATTATTCACTATCTAAACAGAAATTAGGAAGTTGGCTGTGCACTCGTTTTTGCGGGCACGTGCGTGCATTTAAGGGGATTTCATTATGATCAAGACGTTAAGTAATTACTAATTAGAAACAGGTAATAAAATTTAATGTTTAATAACGAGTTTTGTACTCATTTAATACTAAAGATTAGTTAATCGAATTTTAAATCACAAGTAACTTCATCTAATCTCTAATTAAATGTAGAAGCTTTTAAACTGATGTGAACTGCGAGTAGTAATAATGTGTTGTAATAAAATTGGAAAAAAAATAGGAAATAGTGGTACGCAAAAAACACTCAGACACAGTCCAATTCCAGATACCAACTGAATTGTGTATTGCTCGACAGCTTAGTACCTCGTATTATCCGCCGCACAGTTGCCATATTGCTCGATATGAATTTTATCGAATTTTAAATTTATTACAACGCTAATTATTTTTTAATAGAGAAGTTTAAAAAAGTCATAAACACTGTATTTTATGATATTCTACGCACGCAGTTATGTCAATATTCCTTAATTAATCGAACTTTGAACATCAAGTTGGAAATTTTGATAATTTTTTTCTCGGAAATAGTTGATTTTAGGACCCATGTCATATAAGGTTTTTTTGTTTATTTTAATGTATTCTATATTGTATTAAAATTAAGGCAGACAGACTTCTAACGCCCTGTAGAAAGAATCATTGCTGTTTACCAATATAAGAATAAAAAAGATTTAATTTCCTGCGGTCAATATTACCAACAATCTGCACTAAAACTAAAGACTTTCAACTACTCAATTATATTTTTAACATACTGCTAAAATTATTTTATCATTAAAACTACCCTTTTAAATTTTGACATACAGAATACAGCTTCATAATAATATTTAACATACCTATTACAGATAAAAAAAATAACATGCGTTTAATATGTCACAGTGAGATACAGAATTGCCCCTTAAGCAAGTACCATTTCGAAAGTGATAACTTTTTAAAATTACTGCAAATTTATTTTTTACAAAACTGAGTTTAGTAAAATTTACACACATATGTATATTCATTCAACCTCTTCTCTTTTTCCTCCCAAGTATAATTTTAGAAATTTCAACTTGATTTTTTAAAACTAATTTCATTTCAATCTCGTATCGGAAAACGGACAAACAAACTGTCATGCTTAGCCGAAAGTAGTACGAAGCGCACTAGTAATTAATGTTATGGAAGCGGAAATAGAACCTATTTCCGGCAAATCAATTAAGTATTTTTTCTGGACCATCTATTTTTATGTAACCGAATGTTCAGGAAAAATAAATTAAGTACAGACTTCGGCTAAACGTTTGAGGAATTTTATTTACCAAATAATTGCTTTTTAAATATAGCGTATACTAAAAACATAATAAGATAGAACTCATTAAAAAAAGTCATAAACATGGAGCACAGACCAACTTTTTTTTAAAAAAACTTGACTGAATCACCCTGTACACAACTTAAATAAGAATTCAAACTTGAAAGGAAGAACTCACTTTAAAACCTAGTGTCAAACTATGCTCGGAACGCTCATTATTTTCATGTTGCATGCATCCTTGCATATTGAACAAGATTGGTTTTCACATAATTACAAATGTAAATGCATATAATTTTACACTTGTAATATTCCTTATGGGTAATTACAACCAGTCCTACAACTCGACAAATCTCATAATTCTCACATGCTTTATGCACTGAAAGAGTGGCTATTTCAGTTTTAAAACTCGGAATAGACCTCCTACCATTCCAAAATCATCAAAATAACTAGTTACACCATTTTTTCTGGTAAATAGCCAATAATACACCCTGTAAAATACAGCGAACGAAGAAAAATCCGACGACTCTTCGATTTTCTGACAAATCCACCAAAGTTTCCCGCAGTGAAGTGTCATCTACTGGATGCAACCGTTTCTTGGAACACAGTAAATATAGATTGCGACGAACATTCTAAAGCCAAATATTATGATAACCGATCGATTTAAAATAGGTATGTCAACAATCCGGAATTACAAACTGGATAATGCAGGCACACTCGGTAAGCTTGAAGAGCATTGGACGAATTCGATAAAATTTCGGCGGCTTCTAGTCGAACATGTTCTAAAAATAAGGCTGTAATTTTTTATGATTCATGAGACGAGTCAAATGTATATAAAATAATCTTTAAAATGCATCCACTTATCATTACAAAGATTATTGTCTTTTCTTTTAGTCTTCATTACTTTAATTTTTTTATTTCTGAGTCACCGCAATCAATCAGGATCAGGTTCAGCAGGAAACACATCATCCGTCTTTGGAAATATCGTTATCTGTAGATAGTTGTAATTTAATAAAAAAAAAAACTAGGTAAGGGAACAAAAATAATGTTGTTACATATTTTTTTGCGATTTTTGAAAGTGAAAAATGACCGTGTCAAGATAAAAAAGCTTTTTGAAGCTTTAAGGAGGTATATCGGGGTCCGAGGGAAGTGAGGAGCGCAGGGGGGTCTTATGCTTTTCTTATGGGACTTAAGCCCGCTGCCTATTTGAAAAAATTAAATTCTATTGAAATTATTTGCGATAAACATTATCTATGTAGCAAAGAAATCTACTCATATGCACATAGCATGCATATTGACTAATTAACAACATAAAAATATCATATTTAGTAGTTATCATATAAGTAGTTTTAAATTATATTTAATGAACGCATAAAGACTATGTAGATGTGGCAACAGCGCTAATAATTGACTAGCAGTTGTACACACTGCGAACCTACAGACCTCGGACATCGGAGATATTGCGCGTCAAATTCGGGTAAGATGCGTACGCGTTCAAAAATGTATTGTGTGTAAACTATGTACAATATAATTATTATATATAGCAAATATATCGTATTATCCTCGCGAAGATTTGTATCCTTTATTTAAAATCCGTAAATCATGTGAACTGGTAAAACAACGAGAATTATGTTAATTTAGTTCTAAAGAAATGAAATGACACTCGCGTCCATCTCTCGTCCAAGTCAAAGAAAACGTCGGATGCAATTTTAAAGGTTCTGTGATAGAAATTACATTATTACTCACTGTTCATGTTGCGTGTTTTTAATCTCTATTTTAGTAATGTTATAAAAGTTTTGCAACTATAACTAATTTTTTAGATATAACGTTTGCTGAGAAATATTTATGTTCCTTTGTTATTCCGTAAAATGCTTTTATCTCAAGTATTACTAATTATATTAATCAAGTAAAGAAAACTTTATGTAACCCTAAATATTGCTGTGTAACGATTACGATGTTTTTATAAACCATATATATTATTATATATTAAAAGGATTTATCAACTGTATTTTTTATTCCAATAAATATATCACAGCTTGCTAGTCATTTTTAATTAATTTAGTTTTTTAAAAATATTACAA
Source organism: Anoplophora glabripennis (assembly GCF_000390285.2). Taxonomy (NCBI): domain Eukaryota; kingdom Metazoa; phylum Arthropoda; class Insecta; order Coleoptera; family Cerambycidae; genus Anoplophora; species Anoplophora glabripennis. Next base: position 329,409 of record NW_019416717.1, on the reverse strand, counting down.
AAAATTATCTGTTGTGGATAATTGGTTTCTGTTTCTAATCAATACAGCTGTACTATGTTCAAAACTTACATTAGTTTTACATCAAAAATATGTAATATACTGTGTACTATCTATGGAAAAGTTTTATTTCACAATTTCTACATTTTTTTCTTAGTTATGGGCAAAAAAAGAGCCGCACCGTCCATCTTCGCCATATAAACCTATGTTAAGATGAACAACTTTCAACAAAAATATCTCAAAATCTAGATCATTAGCATTGTAATAAATTTTAAATTCGATAAAATTCATATCAAGCAATGTGACAACGGCGCGGTGGTTAACACGAGATACTCAGGTGTCCAACAACCAACAATACGCAATTCAGTTGGTATCTGGAATTAGACAGTCGAAGACTTGCGATAACGAATTTTTGCCGCTGCCCATCAAATAAGCATAAATCAGGGTATTTTACGAGGTATTTTCCAGCGAGTGCGCGAAAATTGCATTCGAAGGCGTCGTGTATTTTATTTATTTATAAACTGGAAAACAATTCTCTTGAAATTTACTAAATGTTTTACAATAACGTTTACATTTTTGTTATTCCATAGGACAAGTCTGCCGCGTGCATACGTGGTGTGCGTCAGCTGTGTAACATTAGGCTAAGCGCTGTTGTCAGGTTGTGATTAAACTCCTCGATATTAATACTTACTGTATTTTGAAAATTGTTAATCTTACGCCCCAGTAATATACAAATTTTTTATTCGTTTATGATTACTCTATCTCATGCTGAAGTAATGGCAATCAAACTTTGCTTTTTTAATACACGCTTAATACACCTTTTACCATCACATCAGCAGGTGATGGCATACTTGCGTGACACCAGAAAAGTTATTTTGTAATGATGAATCCTGTCGTGACTGCGCACGTTACATTTCTTCAGACAGGATTATACATTTAATAATATTATTTTTCACCGTTAGACGCATTTTGGTACTGTTATTCAAATTATTCTGCGGCAGTCCATCCAAAAAGCTTAGAATAAACTCTGACATAGATCCTTAGCGAGGATAGAATCCGAATCTATCATTAAAAACATTATAAAGTATTGTTTATTTCAAAAGGAACTTATCAGACTCACAAGGATATTACAATTTAGTGTGAGAATATTTACATTACATTACACATTTAAAAATGTAAGTATACAGGGTAAAGATAAATGTTTTTCTTTAATTAATTCCATGGATATGTACATTTTAAGAACTTATTTCCACATAAAAGGAAACCACCAAATATATTGCGATTTTGTCAAGTTATGCGATAAGAAAATTATTTAGAATCTATCTTTTAGTTTTATACAGCAGCAAACTTTTTTAAATGGAAATTTAAATTAAATTACGCGGTGATTTGAACCAAAATTTAACGCCATAATAAAGAAAAACGAATGAAAAATTAATTTTAGCTACTTAAATAATAGTACTTATTACTGAATACCACTTCTTTAAGAGTATCTATGAACTAAAGTTTTTACTTATTTTTGTATCCCAAAGCATTAGAGTGAACACCAAAATCGATATTTTGTCATGGCATACCATTTCAATTGCCTACTCGAAGAGTAGGATGCTAGATCGTATAAGTTTCTGAACTTTTCAAAATACATTTTTCTAAAACGGCAAGAAAATATAAAAAAGCGACGAAAAATATAAGGATAACAGCGGTAATATCGATTATGGTACCCAATCGAACGCTTTGAGCCACAAAAAAACTATGTAAGTTTTAACTTTACCTGAAAAAATTCGTAAGTATTTAATATCATTAATGTAGCATCCATCAATAGCCATGATTAGCAGCAACAGTCTTTAAATTATGACGATAATTCCTCAATTCGTTCCAAAGATATTAAGAAAAAGACATTAAAACAATTCAAATTTGACGCTTTATATCTAGAAAACGCGACCTCTACAGGATATAGTTTATTAAACAAACCCATATTATTTGTCAAATTTTTATCGACTCTGAAACTCACCAAGTTAAAAAGTGGAATCAGTAAAAATGATATGTGCAATGAAACTAACAAAAACATTTGTTATTTGTTTTAATTTTTGTTAAATGAGCACAAAAATATATAGACTATTGCCAAAATTAAACTTTTTTGGAAGTAAAAAAGGCATCTACACCATTATCGCGTAAAATTATTACAAAACTGAAATCGGTTTACAGATGGGCAAAACCGTCAACAATGAATAAAGCGTCTGCGTCTGGGCCAGGAAATATACAGTTGGGCATGACTTTTTGTTTCGGCAAGCTGAATATATCACTATAGATACTAAATATTATGTACAATAACATATTAGTTTCCACAGTCACAAAAATGGGGGGTTTACAGGGTGGTTAATTGTATAATTTGTACGTAAATTCACGTTTTTCGCTTATAACTTTTTTCCGTTCATTTCAACAGTGTACTTTTTTTTGTCTTCAAAAGACATATAAAGCTAGCCCTCGAGCGTAAAAAAATATTGATTAGATCAAAAGTTATAACCAGAAGAAGTTTATTTATGACTTTTGAATTAAACATTTATAAACGGCGTTATTATTACCAGAACGTTTTGGCATCGCTTCCTCTCATTTCTTATCACTGTCTAATAACTCACACGAAATCTGGAATCGGTAAGTTGAATAGTTTACAAGCTATGGCCTTATAAAAAATTAACTAATTATTAGTCTGGATGATCCCGAGGATCTGCCACAATCGCATCACTGATTTTTTTTCATGGTAGATTTCATAATAATACATTGAAATCTATAATTTTTTTTAATTTCAAATTTGTAACCTGGATTTTTATTTTTTATTTTTTAGCCTTAGTTGCAAAATTAAATATATTATTTTCAAGCGAATTTCGCTTATTTAACGGTAGAACTATGAATATTATCGTCAATTTCTTCGGACTGTCGTTCGCTTCCCCCACCCTTCCACCGCACCACGGCTCGCCGAAAATCAAGCGACCCACTGACTTTTGACAATATTTCTTATGCACTTAACATACTTCCACAAATAAAATATTTTTACCTGGGAAAGTACTCGGGTTGCCGGTTATGACAGTATTTTTTTTTGCCGCTANAGAAGTTCTTGGCGCATTTTCCATTATTTGTTGGACATTTTCTTTTAATTCTTCAGTCCGCTTTTTAGGTCGGCCGCTTCCTTCTTTTCTTGTTACACTGCCCGTTTCACGAAAAACATTAACACAACGCTGAACTGCACTTTGAAAAATTTTGTACTCAACGACGCCGGGAAATTGATTTTGAAATTCTGTGAAACATTCCTCAATAATAATAATAATAATAATAATAATAATAATAATAATAATGCTTTATTGCCCAACAGATTCCCATTTACAGGGCAATTTACAAAATAATACAACTAAGTAAACATAAACAAATACCATGAGAAAAAAGAGGAAAAAAGGAAAAAAATGCAAAACACAGCAGACATATACCTATAGAAGTGTGTTTGCATTACAGTATTACATATTTACATACAGAAGACATAGTATTCATCGCCTTACGGCATTCAATAAAGTATGTAATGGACAAAAACATATATCACAAGAGTTACACAAACGATTAAAATAATCTCACGTGACATAAACTGGCGATTTATATAAGATGGTAGTATTTGGCGTTGCAAGTCTAAACGTATTAGTATTTCTTAGATTTATTCAAGGCACGGAAAAATTAATAGCAGCAAGCAAATCAGCACAGTCAATGGTGTTGTGCAGTAGCTTATACAAAAATGTGATTGACATGCGAATTCTACGAGAATCTAGAGTTTTAACGCCAAATCTACTTGTTAACATGTCGTAGTTTACACCCATTTCAGGATAAATCCCATCAACTTTGTAAGCCAAATATTTTAGAAACTTTTTTTGAATTTTTTCAATTTGCCACTCTTGAGTATTTTAATAAGGATACCATACCAGCGCACCATATTCAAGTCTAGAGCGAACATAAGCAAAATATAATGTTTTAATAGCTCCAATATCTGAGAATTGCTTACAGTTGCGAACTATAAAACCATAGAACCTCCTTTCGCCTTATCAATAATATGGTCATTAAATGTTAGTTTTGCATCAAACAAAACTCCAAGATCTAAATAAGAGGTACAACGAGATAAATTATTATTATCAATGCTATATACAAATTCATAGATCGACTGTTTCCTCGAAAAACTAAGAATTTTGCATTTAGAAGGATTAAGATACAATCTATTTTCTAAGCACCACGAATTTATATGATTCAGATCAGTCTGCAAATTCAAGCAATCCTCTAAGCTATTTATAACAGAAATTAACTTTAAATCATCAGCGTAAAAAAGTCTACAAGAATTAATTACCCCATTCAAATCGTTAATATATAGTAGAAAGAAAAGGGGCCCAAGTATGGAACCCTGAGGAACACCTGAGGTAGCAATATAACGAGTCGACTCAAAACCGTTATAATAAACAAATTGCATTCTCTTATCCAAATAAGATTTAAAAAATTGAGCCATATCGTAACTGAAGCCAAAATTTGCCAATTTACGGAGAAGTGTCTTATGTCCAATCTTGTCAAAGGCCTTTGAGAAATCTGCAAATCCACTTGTCCCCTATTATCTAATATACCTGTAATGTACCGTGTTATTATAGCCAAGTTTGTGGTAGTTGATCTGCCCTTTACAAAACCATGCTGATATGGAGAAATTAAATTACAGACCGACGGATATAGACGGTTATATAAAACTAACTCAAAAACCTTGGAGAAGTTTGAAATTATAGATATGGGCCTATAATTTTTGACCTGTGATTTATCTCCGCTTTTAAAAACCGGACAAATTCTAGCTTCCTTCCAACGATTAGGGAAATACTTGAAGCTCTTTTCGTAAGCTTTTCGAATATGTAATAATATATAACTACATCACACTCGTGCATCGTATATTTCATTTTGCAGCTAGGCCTTAAAATAAAAAAAAAATCCAGGTTGCAAATTTGAAATTAAAAAAAAAATGGTAGATTTCAATGTATTATTATGAAATCTACCATGAAAAAAATCAGTGCGATTGTGGAAGATCCTCGGGATCGTCCAGACTAATAATTAGGTAATTTTTTATAGCGCCATAACTTGTAAACTATTCAACTTACCGATTCCAGATTTCGTGTGAGTTATTAGACAGTGATAAGGAATGAGAGGATGCGATGCCAAAACGTTCTGGTAATAATAACGCAGTTTATAAATGTTTAATTCAAAAGTCATAAATAAACTTCTTCTGTTTATAACTTTTGATCTAATCAATATTTTTTGACGCTCGAGGGCTAGTTTTGTTGGTCTTTCGAAGACGAAAAAAAAAGCACTTTATTGTTTTCTCGTGGAAATGAACGCGAAAAACGTGAATTTACGTAAAAATTATACAATTAACCAGCCTGTAAACAATCTTCCCCGCATTTTTATGACTGGAAACTAATATGTTATTGTACATAATATTTAGCATCTATAAGTAGTGATAAATTAATCTTGCCGAAACAAAAAGTCGCGAAATGGTCATTTTCCAGCTTATTTTCCTGGCCCATACACTGTTCTGTTGACTTGCGAGTTTTACATTGCCAAATAAAAAAATAAGTGAAAAGCGAAGTAGGAGCAGTCTATCTCGCAAGATAGACGCTTCGCTTTATTTAACGTTGACAGGGCAAGCTAAACGCCCCACTTTGTGCCTAAACTTTTGAAACCAGACCGCGCCGTAACCGTTACTCCTCAACCTCCCGCACATGTAACGCTTTCCACTCGACGGTAATCTAATAAAACTGGAAAATCCATCCGCCGCCCTCCATCCCGGCGACATGCCTAGTCACAATCTACGTTCCGGCAGCCAACCAATCGAGATATATCTTACGGTCGTATCCCATCGCGATCCACTCCACGCCGCGCGACGCGTTACCCTTATTAGCGCTCCAAATCAAATTCGAAAATAAGGTTAAGTATCATTCTCCGCTAGCTAATGTGCTTAATATTAGCTGTTAAGCGGCGGGACAAATGAAAACGTCAATACCAGGCTCTAGCGCGGAAATATACATTCAATTGTGCACGTCGGCGAAACACGGCGACGATCCGAGTTGGCGTATCGTTCCGTGGAACAAGCCGATAATTAAACAAATGATCGGGGGAATACATGGCCCACTTCGGTAACGCGACGCTGGAGACAGCTGAAAGAAATGAGGAGGTTTTTTAGTGGGAAAATGACACATCAGTGAAAAAAAAGCGGGATAATTTTACGGACACTTTTGTAAATACGTTTTTCTGCAAAATGTGACAGAAGGACTGGATATAGATGTAATTTTACTCATATTACAGACATAATTATGATTTGTGATGTGACTTTATACATACAGAGTGATTCAGATCTTATCCAAAAAAAATTGCTATACACGCAAGCCATTTTTGATACTAACTACTAAAAAACTATTGTAAACACCACAGATAACAGGTAAACACTAACGCAACGACAATTGTAAAATCGGATTACAGTATTCGGAGTCGCTGAGGCCACGTAACTCTCCATGCGTATTGCGAATGACGCTAGAGACTGCAGTTGTCCAGCTATGTAAGGGTTGAAAGTACTACAACTTCAATAAACTATAAGGGTTTTACAAATTTTTTTTTAAGATATTGACTCCATTTCTCATGCCGCATCTATTCCCAAATATTTTTGGAAAAGTTGTGAATCACCCTGTATAACTTTGGAGATAATTTTTTTTCAAAGTTTGATAAAATTTTCTTGTAATCTTACACTTATGACTACTGTAATTTTCCGATTCGCGAGATTTTACGACTCGATGTCCTTAGCTTATGTCGGATGTCCCAAAAAGACTCGAACCCCCCGATAACTCTTCAGTATGAAATAATAACAAAAAAAGTTTAAGAAAAAAGTTGTAGGATTTCAAAAAACCAATTTAGCAGTCACTTGTCTTTGACCTTGAGTCCAATTTTTAAGTTCAAATCGTAAAATTTTACGCTCCGTAAAATAAAAAATAGGAGTTTCTATTTGAAATTTTAAAGTTGACCTTGATTTGACCTTACAAATTAGAGTCAAGGTCAAAGACAAGGTCACTGCTAAATCGATTTTTTGAAATCCTACAACTTTTTTTCTTAAACCTTTTTTTGATAGGATTTTATCCTGAAGTCGGAGCGTTCGGGTCTTTTTGAAACACCCTGTATATTCAATCATGACTTCCTGTTTTATTTTTTTATAAATTCAAATCGTTCCATACAATTGCCTTTAAATATCTAAAGAAACCATTTAATTTTCTGTTGTATTATAACATTAATGAAACATTTACATATAATTAAAGTCTATAACTTTATAATAACAATATATTTTTTGATATTCGCTCGGTAAACGACAAACTACGATTCTACAATGTGTTTGCAATAAATAATATCACGCTTTATATAAATACTCGAAATTCGTCTTTAAAAAAGTTTATTCATTTTGCAAATTTCGAATAACTGGAAAATTATTACCCGAAGAAATGTAAATGACTTGTTTCTTTAAATTATTTATTTCTTTCTACGTTTATTTTGTGCTTTTGCAGTCACAAAAAAACACGGAAAAAGAAATAACGCAAACATTAAACACAATAAAACCTTTTTATAAAAATTATTTTTAACAAAAGTGGTAACTTTAAAACAAAACAATACATTAATTACTCCCCACTTATAAGGGATGGGGGAGAATGACTAATTTTAGAACTAATTTATTCCCTCCGTGGACTGGTTAAATTTTGATTATGTACATTTTTTTCGTAGAGTGCTTATTTCTCGAGATACACAAATTCAATTGTAATTTTACAATAAAATTACATCTCTCTGGGCAACTATTCGGTAAACTACCAGCCACCGTTTGTAATCTACTTCACAGGTGAAATTACATTAAAATCGAAAATAATGTTACACAATATCATTACCAACACTTTTACAATGTGTCTGGGAATTTAATTTCAATTGTTTCACGACATACCTACAATGTAACCGTTGATAGACGAATTGACTGATATAAGAGACAAAAAATATTGATGTTCAAAAATTACCTTTGGGATTGTTGTGAGACAAACTGTGCCAAGATTTCAAATCTGCAAAGTCCAGTAAACATTAGAAATTTTCAAAAAACTGTTCTGTTTACCAGTAAAGTGTATTTTTTGAATTTTTTTCACAGATGGAAAAAACCCAAATAAATAAAGAAAAAACCCTGGAATGTATTTTATCTACGTGATTTAGGCACAATCTTCATATATTGGGAGTTGGCGTACGTCCTATTCCTATTATTAACGAAAACCACTGCACTGCACAACGTAGCGAATCATGGCATACGAACTCACCCATTCATCCGTCCATTTTATGGGTAGCTTGGCTTACCTGAAACAAAAAGTAAGAGTGAATGATTTACGTGTTAAATACGGCCAATGATTTATTATAAATACAATAACGTGGAAACTGGGTGAAATTTCGGCGGTTGGCCGCCGAAAATAGCCCATCTCGCTTTCCACGAGGCACTAAATTACCACCTTTCAGGACTTATCAAAAATTTATTCAGCACATTAAATATAAGTTTGTACTAATTCATCACAAATACGAGGTCCCCGGGAAATATATGGCTGATAACGTAAACACAACTGACATGGAATAGGAATTAGTGAATACTTGCCGTGTAAGTATGACTGTAATGCGGATACGAGCATCCAATCTTGATGTAACTTATCGTTAAGGGTAAGAATTCCGATTTGTCATCGAGAAACAAACGCGACGGCCACTATTTACTCTAGATTCGTATCAATCGATTTTCGTCAGTGTAGGTGGGTCCACAACAAAACGAATTTTCTACTGTAAACAATTTTTTTCGTGTTTTGGATACACCTACTAAGTAATTCTATAATTTACTTGTCATGTCAGTGCTTTATTTAACAGGCAGTTTGAAGTTTGAAAAACACTACATAGCTGGACGACTGTAGCGTGTTTATTAAAATATATACGTACAATATTTATTGAAATAGAATTCCAAGAAAAGAATAAGCCAATAAAGTTCTGTTATCGGAACTACTGTAACGATTTACCGTTATAGGGGCGTTCCTCGAAAATTTCCGCGTTATTTTCAAAATAATAAAATATACAGGAAACGCATTGAAATTTGTATATGCAAATATCTCAATAAGCAAGGGAGATATCGGAAACGAACAAGAGTAACTTTTTTATGAAACGAAGGACGTTTTTCCATATTTTCAATACACAATGTTCGTAATTCTAAAGGCAAAAAAAAAAGGTGCCCTATTTATCAAAGGAATAGGTAACTGACGTCCTATACAAGCAACGCTAAAATTAGTTAAAAATTCTTATTTCTCTTGTCAAAAAACATAAAAGTGGTAATTTTTTTGTTCATACTATGACAGTTTTCAAAATTATTGAAATATTTCAAAATAAAATTAAAACATTGAACGCCCTGTATCTACTGAAACCAGTAACATTTGCATAGGGCACATTTGGCTCAATCGAGTTATTTTGGCCATCAGCATCTCCAGCTTCAAGACTTGCCAACCCTTCGCAGACACCCTGTATATAAGGTAAATCTACATAAAGCAGATTTTTTTTAATACAATGTGTTTTTATTTCTTTTACAGTACAGGAAAGTACAAATCATAAATAAATTAGAAGATAATACAATTACAAACAGGCTGGTACAAAAAGAGAAATAAACAAACGTGTATTTAAGTAACCTACTACAGACCCAAATCTGATAAATTTTCTAAATCATCTTCATCACTATCAGAATCAGTTATAATCAAGTCTGCTACTACCACATCAACTCGAACCTCGTTTTGCAACAGTAACGATAAACTTACGAAGAAACATGCCTTCGTAACTGCAAAACACAGTATGCACAGCAAGCTGCTACGGTGAACGCCACTCCGCCAATGTCTTTTTACCTCGGGTGTAGATTGCGGTTAATTCACAGAAAGTGACGCAGGGCTTAGAATTCTATCTCAACAAATATCGTACGGACTGTGTTTTAAGGTTTATTGCACACATACTCTTATTGCCAAAATGAGCCAAAATTGCCTTATAGCCATGAATTACTGTCGACCTCTTAGTTGAAGCGTTCAATTTGCCAAATCGAATATCTCGAATTTCATTAAAATGATCTGTATAGTCGTGATGTGCTCATAATAGCTGTTCGATAACAAATGCGATTCTTGCGATGTTTTATTTTCGACAACATGTTCCAGATTACCTTAATGAAATACCCAAGCCACCACGATTTCATGACTTAAACCCTGTAGATTATTTTTTTGTTGGGGATATTTAAAAAATGAAGTGTAAGTCAATCAAATTCCAGTGACGTATACATATTTTTTAGTGTTCCTTTCGATTTATTTCTTATACACTATGTTATTTTTTACCTCTTTTTCTTTTTTATTTTTCTATCTAGAAGAAAATGGTGAAGACTAAAGTTGTAGGAAATTTTATTGTCGTAGCAAAGCAACATATAAAAAACAATTGACTGTTGCGTTTCCAAGATTGAACCACTTTTGTTTTTTTTTTAATGGAACACCCTGTGTATCGCTGATGTGTGAATCTTCTTCTTTTTTTGATGGCAGTAATATAGACATGTCATGTATTTACTTTGACAGTTTTAATAATTTTATAGGTAGTTTAATTAAACAAAGAATAAAGTCAAGATTGCCATGGAAGCAATGTATATTTTTTAATCTTTTCCTTTAATAAATTTATTGAACAATCTTTTAATACTTTAAAAACATCGTGTTCTAGACGAAGAAAATTTTTAAATAATTTTTTTATTAATAGATAACTTTATGATCCGCAAGACCAATTTGATTTTAATAAAGTTCTTACTATGGGAGATTCTAAAAAATTAAGTGAACAAAGTAAGTACGAAATAAAGTAAAAATTATTATTTATTTGTATTTATTTTATTATATTATTATTAATTATTGAAACGCATTTAAAAATTACTGAATTTTGCTTTTTGGTAAATACCTAAATTATTTTTAATATGCATGATTATTTGGACGACGTGAATATTTGGGTACTTTAATTACATATTTTTCAAATTCATAATTTGATTAAAAGTTAAGTTCCTGTTTTAAGTGACTTATAATTACTAAAATTCGAGCTAAAATTTAAGCACAACACTATCTTCGTACTACTTATTTATTTAAAAACTGGAAAACAATTGTCTTGAAATTTACTAAATGTTTCACAATAATAGCCGTTTACATTTTTTCCGTAGGACAAGTCTGCCGCGTGTATACGTGGTGTGGTGCATCAGCAGGTTAAGCGTTGTTGTCACGTTGTGATGAAACTCCCCAATATTAATACTTGCTGTATTTTGTCAACTTTTTTGTTCATTTATGATTACTCTATCACATGCCGAAGTAATGGCAGTCAAACTTCTTACACCCTGTATATCTTAAGTACGTATTTATGTATTTTATTTGTTATTTGACATACATATAAATATTTGATAAAAGTTGAATGGCAATTTTCAAACCCCTGTATTTAAACGATCTGGAGCAGATAAACGAACTGTCAACATCCAACGCGTCGCTTTTTTTCTAATGTGACGCGGTCCGAAAACAAACAGATGGGCAACACCGATACATTTTTAATCTGCAAATCGAAGCTGCGATGGGCAGTTAACCGTGGTACCCGGCCGCCATGCAATAACGAGAAACGATATCCAACATCCGTTACAACAAAGAACGTTTTGGAGGAAGTTTAAAAATCGTTTCTTTGACACGAGACTGTGCCTGACACATCAAGATACACAAACAAACAATACGCCGGCCGAGGTTGTAATAATCTTGTCCAATCAAAAATACATACTAGCCGTTTTCGAGCAGTACGTATTATCGTGTCAGCCATGGGAATGCATATGATGAACTATTATATAGCAATATTCCTCGTGTAATGTTTCCACTTTGTTAAGAGTCAATGTCGATAGCCCGCACTAACTAACGAACTATGTAGCACGTAATGAAAACGGTTAAGCTGAGCTCGTATCAAACGTTTCGACGGGACTGATGAAACATTGTTCTAATTTGGGGTTTAATTCATCGAAATACGTAACATACCATTTTTCGAAATAATAACACGCTGTATCTAAATTAAAAGAATGAAAAGTATGTCATAAAGCTAGTTCAGTAGGCCTACCGGACTAAATTTATATTCAAAGGTAGTAATTTTCCACAAACTTCATTTTTTCTATAAATCAGCCACAAATATTTATTTATTTACTCTTAAAATATCCAACGGGTGAAACCCACTTAAAGGATAAGTTTTAGTACAAAAAAAAACATTAATGAAAAAAAGAACTAAAAATACATCCCAAAAATGAATATAAAAGTTATAAAAGAATAAATAAGACCAATACACAAGAACACTACAAAATCTTAAGATCAAAAGTAATATATGTAAAAGTCAAAGTCAATAAAAACAACCAACAGAACAGTCAAAAACAATGAAAAAATATACATATTAAAATTAAAAGAAATAAGAATATACACAATAGACCTAATTAAAGCATACTTTAATTACATCTCTCACATTACAAAAAGTAATATCAAAACCCTTCATATTACAATTATTACTCGAAATAAAGGCGATTTTAATAATAAATTGGTACGGGCAATGGGTAACATAGAACAGATTAAAATGCACAAGCGCCACATAATGAGAAAAAAATGTTATTACCTAACAATTTTTTTTTTATTGCAGTTAACAAAAGATTTTCGATTTGTGAAAAATTATTAGGTATCACGTAGGCCAGGAAACAGAGCTGGGAAATGACCATTTCGCAACTTTTTATTTCGGCAAGTTGAATTTATCACTAGATGCTAAATATTGTGTACAATAGACATATTAGTTTCCACAGTCATAAAAATGGGGGGAAGATTGTTTACAGGCTGGTTAATTGTATAATTTTTACGTAAATTCACGTTTTTCGCTTATAACTTTTTTCCTTTCATTTCCATGAAAAAACAGTAAAGTACTTTTTTTTGTCTTCAAAAAACCTACAAAACTAGCCCTCGAACGTCAAAAAATATTGATTAGATCAAAAGTTATAAAAAGAGGTTTATTTATGACTTTTGAATTAAACATTTATAAACTGCGTTATTATTACCAGAACGTTTTGGCATCGTATCCTCTCATTCCTTATCACTGTCTAATAACTCACACGAAATCTGGAATCGGTAAATTGAATAGTTTACAAGTTATGGCCCTATAAACAAATTAACTAATTATTAGTCTGGACGATCCCGAGCATCTTCCACAATCGCACTGATTTTTTTTCATGGTAAATTTCATAATAATAAATTGAAATCTATCACTCTTTTTTTTTAAATTTCAAATTTGCAACCTGGAAAGTTATTTTAATTTTTAGCGTTAATTGCAAAATGAAATATACGACGCTCGCGCGTGATATAGTTATATATTATTACATATTCGGAAAGCTTATGAAAAGAACTCTTAAGTTAAAAAAATCGTCAAGATTCGTTGAAAAACAACGGAGTTATAGACTGTCAAAGTTGACGGCCTATTGTTAAACAAATTAGGTTGGTAGCGGCTAAAAAAAATACTGTCATACCCGGCAATCCGAGTACTTTCCCACATAAAAATATTTTATCTGTGGAAGTATATTAAGTGAATAAGAAATATTGTCAAATGTCAGTGGGTCGCTTGATTTTTCGGAGAGCCGTGGCGCGGCGGAAGGGCGGGGGAAGCGAACGACAGCGAGTCCGAATAAAATGACGATAATATTCATAGTCCTGCCGTTAAAAAAGCGAAATTTGCTTGAAAATAATATATTTGACAGTCTGTAACTCCGTTGTTTTTCAACGAATCTTGACGATTTTTTTTAATTTAAAGCTCTTTTCATAAGCTTTCCGAATATGTAATAATATATAACTATATCACGCCCGTGTATCGTATATTTCATTTTGCAACTAAGGCTAAAAAATAAAAAAACTTTCCAGGTTGCAAATTTGAAATTTGAAAAATGAATGATAGATTTCAATGTATAAGTACTTTACTGTTTTCTCATGGAAATGAACGGGAAAAAAACGAAAAACGTGAATTTACGTAAAAAATATTCAATTAACCAGCCTGTAAACAATCTTCCCCCCATTTTTATGACTGTGGAAACTAATATGTTATTGTACATAATATTTAGCTTTTATAGTGATAAATTCAGCTTGCCGAAACAAAAAGTCGCGTCCAACTCTATATTTCCTGGCCTAAATGGTTAAGCTAAGCTCATATCAAACGTTTCGACGGATTGATGAAGCACTGTTCTAATTTGGCGTTCAATTTATCAAAATACGTAACATACCATTTTTCTAACCAATAACGCGCTGTATCTAAATTAAAAACCTACAAAAGTATGACATAAAGCTAGTTCAGTAGGCCGACCGGCCTAGCTGAACTAACTTTATATTCAAAAGTAGTAATTTCTTTCCCACAGACCCCAATTTTTTTTATAAATTAGCCACAAATATGTTATAGACCAAAAGCACAAGCGCCACGTAATGACAAACTAATTTTATTAACAATTCTTTTTTATTGCAAAAATAATTTTGCAGTTAACAAAAAAATTTCCGATTTGTGAAAAATTATTGGGGTTTATGGAAAATAGCCACAATCATGGTGTTTTGGGCCTCTGCCGACTGGACTAAGTTTGTAGATCCACAGATACGGCTGAACTTGCAGCATTTCCAAATCGTCCCCATATACTTCTCCTTCCATGGAGAGTACGGAGACGATAGTGTACTATCTACATGTAATCTAAACCTCTATTCATTAGAAACGTCCAATTTTCGCATTAGCAATAATTACGATTTCCTTAAACCTATTCGAATGTTGTCTGAGATTTATCGAAACTTGTACTCAATTAGTTTCCCTAACAAATATTTTTACTAGATTAAAAAATACTTTTTTATTGAACAAAATGATAATATAAGCAGACAAAGTGAACACGATTACGATGAGAAAGGAAACATTGAATGCATTCCAAGGAAGTTTCGGTTAGATATCACTGGTTTATTTAATGTTTTAGGCACGTGTAGTCTGTCTGATTTCAATTGAAGACCAAAAAGCAAGGCAGTATTCGGTCGCTACACAGAAACTCGATTTTGAAATATTTGAAAAACTTGTTCCCATATTTATTTAGCCATACCCATATACAGGCCTGGTCGAACTATAAGTGGGGGTAGTAGAAATGCATACGACCAGTTGAAGAATGCGCGCGCGGGCAAACGCCGCACAAACATTACCGAACTGGACGACTGGGCCATAAATTTCATTTGTTGACAAACTGCCTAGCAATGCGGAATTATTTTATTGTTGATTATTTTTATTTAATAACTTTTCTAACCTAACATTTTCTAACAACATTTTTTCTAACAATATTTCCTCATCCTTTCCTGGCAAGGATATTTTCATACCTTCCCGGTGGTTCTTGGCGAGTAGTAATATATTTTAAAGAAAATGTAAATATTTTTTGATATGTCATAACCAAAATTTACCATCAATATAATAAAATTGTTTGCGGATAAATTCATAAAAGGATTTGATAAATAATTAAAATATGTTGAACATGTAATATTATTTTTTACCTTTAGTAGAAAACATTTTTAGGGACACCTACGAAACTCATTAAATTTTATTGCTAGGCGTTTTTATACATTTCAACTGACTTCGGAAAGACAATACCAATAAATTGCCAGTTTGTCAAGTCATATATGTATCAAGAAAATTATTAATAACTGGAATTTTGAGAGAATTAAAATTAATTTATACAGTAATAATTATAACCTAAAATGTAGTTTCATAGTAAAGAAAATCCTAAACTATTGAAAAATTTCAGAAAGTTAAATCATAAAATTTAAAACTGCAGCATTTAATCTGTTAAATTACTCAAAAAATAAATTTTACAAATAAACGCTACAAAGTATTGAAAAATAAGGCTCTTAACGAAATAGTTCAACAAATTATGAAGCTAATGTTATCACAATCTTCCCACCAACATGTACACATTAGGAGTCAACACTTTACTGGTCTTCATAACAAAGACATTATACTTACATTAACTAATAGATTGTAATAATAAACATTAAATTAAAATAAGATTTATTTATTCTGTGTTTTAAATAAAATAAAATGCTTCCCACTAGTATCACTATGATTTCTTTGCCAAAATCCGCAACACTTAACTTGAAAATCTAGTGAGTAATTGAAGATTCAGTTTACAAGCTAGATGTGAATAATATTGCACGTATGATATTGCCGAAAACTATTACTGGATAAGAATAGCAAGGGGAAAAAGCCATAAACACTTTTATGAAGATGTTTAGAAATATTTTTGATGTATTGTCATATGAGGAATATTTATTTTCAATTTGACTTTTTTATTCTTATTATATATTCCTATTTCCCCAAAAAAAAAAAATAAAAATAAAAAGTAGCTTAGACATATGAGTACAATTTTCGAGAAAAATTGTATGGCAAACACTACACCTCAAAACCTTGATTCATTTAGGAGATACAGGGTGTTATTCAATTTTGGTTGCTTTTTGTATTGCTCTGTAATATACCTTTTTTGTTTGTGAAACTATTTTATTTTTGTAGAGTTTTTGTACATAGATTTTCACTTAGAATTCAGTGTCGTACACGATATTCTTCTATAACGATTTTTCAATTATAACACAAACTTATAATTTTTTAAATGGAACATATATTTTTCGATTTTTCAAATCTGCTTAAAATTACCTTTGAAATGATGATTAATAAATGTCAAAAATAATTGTTTTACAATTGAACTGTTTCTAGACAGTTAAAAATATGCCATGGATGTACTTGATGTAAAAAAAATAAACGGTAGGCTTATACCAACAAAAAAATAATTTACAAAAAACAGTACATTTTTGGAGTTTATACCTTGAATTTTTTGTTCGTGTATTTGGGTATCCATCATTTGAAGGGAAATTTTACGTAGATTGCAGATTTCGAATGTTCCATAAAAAAAGTATGTTTGTATTAATAACTTAATAACTTGAAGTTATAAAAACATACAGCAAACGTAGTTGGATTCTGTGTAAGAAATTGTATAGAAAACCTGTTTATCAGATATTTTCTCAAACAAAAAAGTTATAGACCATCATAGAAAACAACCGAAATTTAAAAATATCCCTCTTAAACAAATCAAGCTATCGAAATACGGTTATGGCTATTCAACTTTTTTAGAAAATCTGGTAATCCGCAACATTGTGCTTTGTAATTAAATTCAATTATTATAAGCAACTGATCAACGGCATTTGTTTAACTTGTCACCTCTACAAAATATTCCACAATTTCATGTATTTAATTTAATACAATCTTTCCAAATGTTTCTTCCACTTTACAAACGCGATATCAGTGGGTATCAATTGGTTTAAACATCATAAATTTAACATCATGCATAGTGCAAACAACCTACCTTCTTATCTCTGTTTATGTTGCCATTTAAAGATGTCGTAAATAAAATTTACTAACTGTTACCCCTTAAAAGCTCTGAGGATAAACTAAACTAAACTAAGAACAGAACCGCGACATCCTATCACTTTTATCTTCAAAATAAAAATGGTAGTTCCCAACACAATACCATCCAACAAAATTTTTACCTGTAGGATATGACTGAATCGATTTAAAATAAAAAAGAAATGGAGTGAAGAAGAATAGATGGGAAATATAAAACACTACGAAGAACATATCGAAATCCTACGGTATTCTCAATTCTACGACGCGACGTTGATGACTCACTAAAATATTTTGTATTACGCTGAATAATGCACTACCGTGAGAGAAAACTGGCGAGAGCAGTTGCTACATTGAAGAGTTGGTCTCTATTAATAATTAATATCTAATGAATGTATTAAATAATATAGTCTACATACTTCATGGTGGTAAAAACAGAGGGACCTTTCTGAAAATAAAATAGTTTTAAGAGAGAAAAAAAATCAAAATTTGTTTGGCATTATTTATATGCTTTTATAAGAGAAGTTTTACATCTATCGCAAAGTTAGATCAAGATCAAGATTACATAGAAACATAACGTTCTGTTTCAATGATGATTGTTGTAATTTTTTACATTTTATTCAGTCAATCGACAATCGTATTAGAAGTTTGAGGATTTTTAGTTAATAATGCCAGTCGTGCAATGTTGGTTGCCTATGCTCGACGGTCACGTGTCTTGTAATCATTTAGGAAGGTTCTCTACATAAATGTCAAAATATAGGGTCTTTGATAAGTAATCTAAATTAAAGGGGACAGTTATTTTAACAAGAAAATTTCATACAAGTTACTTACTTTTATTTTAACCTCGCATTGCACTTATGCCTTCTTAAGGGGCACGTATTTTTAATTAATAAAATTATATTGCGCTCGAGAAGCGTACCAGTGCGAATTTACATTATTTAAAAAACAGGCACGGCACTGGTTTTTTCATCATATACTTTTTGAAAATCTTCTTCAGTACCTACTTGAAGAATTGAGTGGATTTTTGAAAATTTCCCTATATTTTATATCCCACCTGCAACATTTATGTTGCATGGAAATAGAAAATAATGCTCAATATACAGGGTGTTTCTGAAATAAATACGCTCCTTGAAAAGGGTGGTAGAGGCCACAAAAATGACCAACTTTTATTAGATAACTGATGGTAAATGCTTCTGTTTTCGAGAAAATTAATTAAGAAAATTAACCATAAATGTAAGCCTACCCTGTGCATCTTGTGCACGTGCGTCGAGTGTTGCAGTATTACTTAGCCGGCATATAAAATGTTTTCTGATCAAGAACTAGCAGATTAATGTAGGGAGAATGTCAGTACAATTGAAATGAGACTTGCCGTTTGTATGCGGTCCGTTACCGTAAGGGTTCAAGCATTAAATAACTATGATTTTCAGCCCCGTGTGGAATTTTGCCAGTAGTTTCCGGATTTTACAAACATGGTGCTTTTTACGGATAAATGTTGTTTTACTAGACGGCATACAAAATTTTCACAACATTCACTATTGGTGTGATGCAAATCCTCACGTTGTACAGAGATCTCGGTTTCAGCAACGGTTTTCAGTGAATGTGTGGTTTGGTGTTTTTGGTGACAGAATTTTGACCGTCGTTTGGAAGCATGGAAACAACTTTGAACAATTTTTGTAGGGCATATCGTTTACTGGGAAGTAATTTGTTTATTTGTTTAATTTTTTGTGTTACTTTTAAACGAGATTTGAATACATTTCAGCATTTTCGAACACAAAGTTTAAATTTTCAACCGCACTTTCGCACTGTGGCGCGCGGCAGCTTCGAAATCAAAGGTATATCAGTCTGCCGCACCAGGGACGGCTTTAAATTTGTTTAAGCCTTCATGTGAAATTTCTTTTTTTCACTTTAATAACGTAAAGTTTTAAACAATCACATAATTCATAAAAGTTGCTTATTTTCGCGCCCTCTATCACCCTTTTCAAAGAACGCACTTATTTCAGAAACACCTTATATAAAGTTGCAAAAATTTTCATAAAGCGCAAGAATCTTATAAAATACCAAACAATACAACATCGCAAAGGTAGCAAAATAAAACCTTTTTTTCATGGCACACATTTTACATAACTAGATAGATACGATGGCAGTGATATCTGGTAGACGTCTTTTATAATAAAGGAAACATGCCAAGAGTCGATATGATAGAAAAATCATCTTCCCTACCATTATGCCAGAGTTTTAGCAATTATTTGGCTATTGAAGATATACCATATATTGATATGCACCATCCACACGATAGGGCATTTGTTTACTTTGACAAATCATTTGCAAGTGACTGCATTACCTGGTGCCGGTTTTAAAGATCAAATTTTACATCACTGTAACGTAAGAAAGTGTTTTATTCGACTAAGCAAAAATATAAAGGGTTTTCAACTTTGCGTTTATTTGATTTGTACACACTACATTTACAGTGTACCATGCAGTTTTTTAGAAACATAAACATTACAACTGAAATAAGAAGGTTGTCTAATAATTGTCTTAGTATTGGTTGTCTAATAATTGTCTTAGTCTTTCCGAAGTCAGTTGAATATGCAAAAAAACGCCTGGTAATAAAATTTAATGAGTTTCATAGGCGCACCTAAAAAAATTTTCTGCTAAAGTTAAAAAATTATAATAATTTGTTTATAATGCGTAGAACATTTCTATTATATGTTCATTTGGCCAACAACATATTTTAATTAGTTATGTCCTCAAACTATTTTATTATATAGATGGTAAATTTAGTTTTGTTCCGTTTCAAAAGGTCTCCAAAATGCCATGTTGTGATAATATTAGTAAACAAAATATCTTTCTTATTTCTTTCTTTCGCAATTGTAATATGATTGATTGATAGAAGGTGCCTTTAATAAATTAAAATTACCTGAATCACACCAAATTCCGCATTGCTGCACTGCACTGCCGGCCAATGCAGAGTTGCTACGTCAGCGACCGAATCTGGTACATATTATCAATCTGTTGGTTCTTCAATTGATATCGGAAAAACTATACTTGTTTGGTGATAAAGTTACGGGCCCTAACTGGTAGATATCACGAAAAATCTAAATCTTGCTTAAAAAACCACATTTCATCCTCCCCCCTAATTTCTAAACGCCTCTATAGACACCAAGAGACATAACGCTAGGGGAGACATTGTAGCAGATCGCGGCGACAGTAGTAAAATAGGGAAAGATGCTCAAAATATCAGACGCCTAAGCGTCACGTTTTACGGCGAATATAAAATGAGTCTTATTGCCCTCCGCGAACCGGATTTTATGTCAAAAAATCAGACATGTAGCGTGCGTTTTTAGCTGTTGCAAATTGATTCCGGACGCCGGGAGACACATCGTACATCAATCTTTTCGGGGGAACCACCTCCGGGTTTCATGCTCGTATACGTTGGATACATTATTTGGGAGAGGGACGCGCACATATTTTACCTCGACAAGGAATCGCCCTTAATACGCGCGATGATGCACCATTCGGCATGAATAGGGGGCGATCTTAAAATGTCAAACCCTCATGAAAGGAGAGAACGGATAATGAGAAAAGAAAATATTTTAATGGACTGTAATTAAATGTTCGGTATTTTAATATACATATATGTGAAAAGCAAATAATTTTATTTATTTAAATTGACCTTGTATCGGGGGTTGCTTTTACCCTGGGGGTGGATGCCACCCCTTCTCGGAGGTGAAAAAGGTTTCATTGAAAATAATTCCGGGATTGAATATATAGAATTAGGTACTCATAATTCTAAGCAACTTTTGTTTTATAAAGTTTTTTCTGAAAGTCAAAACTTTTCGACTTATTCGTGAGTGAAAGTATACATTTTTTAACAAAAAAAAAAACACTTTAAGACAGTTTTTCACGAATAACTCAAAAAGTAAATATTTTATCAAAAAAATCATTCTTATAAAACTAGCTTATAAAAAAAACAAAAAAAAATGGTAAGTTTATGGTGTCTGTAGACCCAATACAAGCGGAATAATAGCTTGTTGAAGTTGGTTCCTATTCGTCAAACGCCAAAACTGAAAGTTTGAACATGAAATAACAAAAAACCAATGCATTTTTCAGGGAATACTCATAGAACCTTTTTTAAAGTGCTTGAAAACATCTTTATTTTTTATAAGTCCCTAGCATCAAACCTAAGCGAGTTATGACGGAAATAAAGTTGGTCCGTATTATTTTTGGCGGCAAAAAATGTGAAAATCACCCCCTACTTACCACCCCAATTGAAAATAATCGTTAACACTTTACAATTTATTTATGTACTTGTAATTTGTAATACGCTCTAGAAGTTTGACCAGTTTAAAGTGCTTAGTTTTGAAAAAAGTTGAGCTTAAAGTGAAAAGATAATTTTTGTATTTTTGGAAAAATTTTTCTTTTCTTCAAAATAACTCAAAAACTATTAATGATACGCAAAATTTTGTATAGTATAAAATTATAGGTTTTGCTTTTCGAAAATTTTGTTTTTTTTGTTTTTCTATAGGATAAAAATTAAGTAAGATATGGTCGTTGAAAGTTTGCATATGTTCGTAGATAGCAACTTGTTCAAGCCCTTTCAGCTCAAACCCTTACAAAAATAAGGGCAGAAAGAAAATTTAACTAACTTGATCTTATAGCCCTTCAAAAAACTTACAAAATGGTTTGTTGAATAGCTTGATAGCATAAAAACTAAGCGAGTTGTGGGTAAAAAACCAATCACATATTTTTGCAGACATCAGAACACGTATATTGAAGCATTGATGAATACACATTATAACTATATTTTAGGCATAAACGCATTTACTTTTTTGATTATTTATATGTAATTTGCAATAAAAAAAATTTTGTTATAAAAATACAAAAAATTAAAATCCATATAAAAATAAAATTCTTATTTTCCCTATTTTTGATTGCAAATTTTAATCAGTAGGGTTGTTTTAAGGTTTGATAAAATAAATACAATACATTTTAAATAATAAATAGATTGTATTATATTTAGAACAAAAAAAAAAGTTAACTATAATTGTTCGATTTTTTTTGCAAGGGTGGTATTTATAAAGATTGAAACTTATAAATAAATAATAAAAAATTAAAACAGTAAAGAAATCTTAATTTCTTAAATTATTCCAAGTTGCTGAATAATATTTTTCAACATTATTTTTTAATGATTACTGTCATAGGGGATGGTTTTTAGGGATTGGCAATATTCAGTTCATCATAATTACTTATTTAAAGATGATTTCAACCTATTACAAGCTCGGATCTACAATTCTATAATTATTTTCGAATAGGGATAGCTTTCACCCCTAAAAAATAAAAAGCAACCTCCGGCACTGGGTCAACTTTGAAGTAGAGGGTAAGTATAGTACGATCGTATACGATGCAAAGTAGAGCAAAAAATTGTCGGTCTTTTATCAAAGGAAAATCGTGTCATCATTTTTAGGAGGCGTAATATGAACCGTTTCAAATTTAAAATGAAATTGAATGTAAAATCTGAAATACCGCCGCATACGCACTGTGTTCTGGTACTAGCTGTAGTCGGCCAGGTGCATCGAGTGTACGAAGTGGTCGGTTATACATCAAATACTAACCTGGCGAGCTTGATCGTAGAGCAGGGAACAATAAACAGCGGCGCGTACAGAGGTGAAATGTAGTACATATGTGGAATTTAAATAACGAATTGGATTTATAATAAATTACATTTAAAACAAATAGTTTATGAGAATAAAGGGATTTTTGTAGGAACAGGGTTCCAGACGTGAACTGATCTCTTCATCGCACCCCATTACGATTCTTTTTTTATAAGGAGAACGAAGTTTCAAAGCAAAAACCTTGTATAACAGATATACTATAAATATTTACAGAATGAAAACAAAATATAAATCCTATGATATGATTCTATCAAATGAAAACACTAACAACAATTCTCTACCAATCTCAACAAAATAAGTTATTTTTCTATCAAACAAGAAATGTTAACAAATTATAAACAAAATATAAATTCTATGATTTATGTACTGTACGCCAAACTGCATTTTTCTCATCTTCAGTTAATATTAATTTCTTCTTTGCACCCATTTTTTAGGTTTCTTAACGTCTCCTTCAATTTTCTTCTCTCTTAAAATTTTGAAAACAGATAATTCGCTTACTCCAGTATATCTAGAACACATGTCCACCAAACCAGTCTACAGTTTCATGGGATGATCCTTTTCTAAAGGGTTATAGACATTTAATATTATCGTTTTTTCTCTGTAACTAAATATAGATTTTTTGTACCCACAGCTGTACACCCGGCTCGCGAACATCCAGGCACCGCCTCCATTTATCCATATAACGACAACAGAGCAATAATAATACAAAAAACTTCACTTCACTAGCACAGAAAATATAATAGCATTCACGATTCACAAACAACAGCCCGAAACACACACACAGCACACAAATAAAACACTAAAAACACTTTTGTTACGGAGCACAAGAAATATGATTTCACTCACAAATTCTCAAATAATAGCGCGAAACACACATATAGCCCGAAAGAAATATAATTGCACTTATAACAGTTATAACCTCACAAATATCGCGAGCGAGAAACACGCAGCACCAATACAACCGAAACGAAACTGACCACGTCAGGCCGGCACGCGCGCCGCCGCAAAAAACACAAGACACAAGTCATATGAGGGATAATGAAGGGAGTAATAAATGTATTGTTGTCCTGCTGCCCAATGTGCGAAGAAGATGCCTTTGTTTTTCATTTTGTCCTTCATAAATATATAACTGTTAATCCATAATGCATAAAGAAATTATTCAATTTCCAAAACCCCCTATAAAATGTGTTGCACTGATTCCCTTGACAGGCAATGATTTATTACTTTGCATCGAATACGATCGCACTATAGAACCTAAATCCAAATTTTGGTGCAAATCAGTGCTGTTTGGGAAAATTATGCAGTAACGCCGTATTTTACCTTCAATGACTGGACTATATTATTTAGTGAATTTGTGCACGGTAAATTATTAACAATTTTATTAGCTCACTATACAGGGTGTAAATAAATAAAGGCCAAAAAAATCAAGGGGCGATTCCCCGTTGAAAAATAAGTGAAGATGAAGTTGCAACCCTATGAAGATACAACCAATTAAAGAGGGCGCCAAAAAAGTAGTTTTTATTTTTTCTGAAATGCCAAAAAGTGACAGAAATGAAGCGAAGTAGACGTTGTCTGCTATCGAATGGCGCTCAGTAAAATGTTAAATATACAGCCTCAACAATTCGCTATTTTTAATAACTAAAGAGCCTACCTATAACATATTCTGATATAAAAACATTCCTGACATTTTTTGGGGGTATCGTTGTGCCTTCCTGTCGACGATTGTGTTTTGTTTTATGTACCTAATAGATACGACGTCCATATACCCATTTCCTTCTATCCGACGCATTTAATTACGACATAAAACTCCAGGAAATGCTATGTAAACATTTTACGACTCGTGCCCCGTGATACCACCCACAAATTTCATTTAAAAACGTTGCGGTTCCTCTGATTAGACAAAAAAATCTGAATATAAAAAGGGAAGAGGTGTCTGTACTGATACTACGGCCAAATAGAAGATAACACAGATACCAACCTATAACAATACCGTTGTAACGGAACTGATAAATATTTACACGAGGATAATTCTTTTAGTAACATGAATATCCAAATCTAATACAAGATATTAGAGGTCTTAGAACCTCTGTATTCACTACACAAAAATGTTATTAAAAATGAACTTGTATAAATAATAAATAAAATATTGATTATACAGGGTGAACATATCCCCTAAATACAAATACGAAATTATTTTTTAAATAATTAGTCGAGTTATGTACCGGGTGTCCCATTTTAAAAAATACACGTGAATATCTCTAAGGGCTTAATGAAAAAAATTTTGAAATAAAAGTTGTAGGGTTTTGAGGGGGACATCTAATGGTGACCTTGACCATGACCTTCAAGGTCATTTCAAGGCCAATTTGATTTTTTCAAATGTAAAAACACATATTTTTGACACCAGAAATGAAAAGAGCAGAAAATTTTACATCCGACTATGACCTTGACAATGACCTTCAAGGGCATTTGAAGGTCATTTTAATTTTATGTTGCAAAATTCATTTCCGTCTTGCCGAATAGTATACTCGGGGGTTTTCGAGGGCGCTGATCGCGAATATGAAGTCAGAATTTGAAAACGTTCAAATCCAATATGGCCGAACAATTTTTGGTAAACATTTTTAATATTCATATGGATTAACACTTTGAAAATGCTTCAACCTACGTTAAAACTCAAGGTCGGGCCGAGTATTCGACATATCCGCCGTATCGGATTTAACTATTACTAAATTCTGAGCTAGTCTGAGTTCAAAAACATTTGAATAAAAAATGCATGCCGTTAAGGGTTAATGGGTATTCTGGAAGATTATGGCGAGCCCCACATATCAAACAGAAAAATATGAACAAAAGTAAAGTTTTGCCTGTAAAATACTAGAATGACCTTCAATTGACTTTTGAAAATTAAGGTCATGATCAAGGTTATATCCGGAAGCAAAATTCTCTGCACTTTCTATTTTGGTCTGAAAGATACCAGTTCCGATTTGAAAAATGAACTTGACCTTGAAATTACAGTAAAGGTCAAGGTCAATGTCATAGACGGACGTGAAATGGCCCACTCTTCTCATTTCTGGTCTTAACAGTAGAATTTTGCAACAAAGACTAAAGTGACCTTCAAATGACCTTGAAGGCCATGGTCAAGGTAATAGTAGGATGTAAAATTTTCTCTTTTCATTTCTGGTGTCAAAAATATGTTTCCATTTAAAAAAATCAACTCGACTTTGAAATGACCTTGAAGGTCATGGTCAAGGTCACCATTAGTTGTCCCCCTCAAAACCCTACAACTTTTAAATTTTTTTAAGTTATAATAAGGTATAATAAGTCTTTTAAAATGCACTTTAATTCTCATTTACGCTGCCACTGAGCCACCCGGAATTAGCGTGGTAAATTATATCAGTGCACTATCAACGTTGCCTTTGCCACTTATTACCTTTTTAAAATAAGTAGAAAATAATAATACTAGTACGTAGATACATTACTAATATACTAATAAAAAACTAATCTGACTGATTTGAAATATTTTTTATCGTTTCAATTTTTTATAAACATGTTATTATTTTTCGCAGTGTATGAATTCAATTTCTACTACCATCACTACGTTACATAGATAGGAACGCATTTAGGAAAATTAAGACAAGTAATATTAAAAAGTTATAAAATTCTAAACAAAATACGGTATGTTTCTACTCTTTTTCCATACTCAGCTCCATCAGCAAAACTATCGGTGTTAGACATATTAAGTTAATTGAAAATAAACAAAACAACAACAAAATTAAACCGTGAATAGTTTAAATTTAAGCAGAATCCGATCCTGTTCCTAACGCCTATGAAATGCAACCAAGATTAGCCTCCGCTGCTGTTAAAATTTCAATTAGCCGTGTCTGAAAAGCTGTCACTACTAGTTAACTTCACACCTGGTGTAATATGATGGGATGGTACACCAGTAAAAATCAAACTGCCACTTTAATTGGGCGAAACGGGCTTCGTTCTATTTGTGAAGTGTATTTGTGTACCTAGTGTAAGTGTAACCTTATAAAGTTAATTATTTCAGTGTTTATTATCGCTACAGCGTATTTTTGTGTTTTCAAGTTTTTATGTGATATAGAAAAGCATGTATACGAATCAACAAAGAGCTGATATGGTTAAAGCTTTGTCAGGAGCAAAGAAGACAATATCAGACAAATTATTCCGACTTAAAAGTACCGAATAAGAAAATGTTTGTTTCAACATTTAAGAGATTACAAGAGCTCTGGTACGTCATTATGCTGCTAATGTTGGACGTGAATTAAGAAACTCAGAGAGTGAGAAACTTAGAACCAGAAACTTTAAACGCCATGGAAGAGGATCCTGGAACCAGTACTCGAAGATTAACTACTAGATTTCAAGTATATCATATGTTGTAAAAATCATGTGAGTAAACAGATTATTTACTTATTTTTGTATAAATTCATTTATCATTATTTATTTATTACTGTTTAAGTTTTCTGTTAGATTAGTTGTCAGGTACTGTTTCATAGTTCATCTTATTTAAAATAAGTAAATTTCCGTTTATGTGGGATGATAGAGCTCCTGGAAAAGACCCATTTAATAAAAGTAACGCGCCAAAGAGCAGTACTTCACAGCAGGTGAAAATTTGGTTTTTAATAATATTTCCTTTAAATTATGAGACTTGGCACGAGCTCAGTTGTTTGAGGTTATACTAGCTTGTCCAGCGGCGAGGTATGAAAATTATTTAAAAAAATGTAAAAAAAATCAGATTTCGCGACTGAATTTGAGAAAACAAACTTACGATATGTGTATCTAAAGGTCAAAGGTAGCCTCCGTATAAATATGACCACCCTGTATATACTTATGTAAAATTAGCTTTTGCATTAAACCTGTAATTGTGAACTTTTGTTTATCATTTAATTGTAAATTTACATGAAAACATGAATTTTAAATGACTGAGTTAAAACAGTAGATACACTCTAAATTTATAGTTTTGTAAGTATACTTATATTACAGTAAAAATAGTGAAAACAAATACAAGATTTGCACTAAAATACATTGTAAATTGTTAGCAGTGTAATGTGAGAACGCATGTAAGAAATAAATATATAAGAAAATACAAATTCCGTAGCACTGTCCAATATTTAACAAATAAACTTTTTTTTATCTCTGTACAATTACAGTTTACATTGGGACATTACTACAGCAGACCTAATTAAGAAGTCATATACATTTTCACGAAGACAATGTTAATTCTTAACGTTTATGCACGTATTAAAACACAAGACGAATTTATTAGAGATATGTCTATGTCTTTTAAAAGCCACGGGACCATTTTCTCTCGTAAAACAACTTCAAACCCACAGACACCGATTTCTGCACAATTTGGCGCATTAAAACGTGTTCGCAGCGCTGTTTGACAATTTTACCGGCGTTCCAACGTCATAAATGCCAGCCACTACCATAAACTACGATCAACAACAAAACGTTTTAATTTAGTTTATCTATTTTTCCGACAAGTCCAGCTATTCCAATCACCTAAATCAATATCTTTTATATGCATATTTCCAATAACGGCTAATGCCCGGCACATAACATGCCTACCGCAAAAGCCGATGCAACGATTTTTTACAATGTAACGGACGCACTCGCTCAATTTAAGAGCGAACTAAAAAGAAATAACAAAATAAAAAATAAAATTACAGTAATTGAAATGAGTTACTCGCTGCCAGCAATGCACATTGTAAAATTCTGAATTAAATGCGAGATCATAGTCACGTCGTAAAATATTTGTAAAATTACTTCGACCTTAATGTAATTTTACATGTGAAAGTATGAAACTACTGAAGAATTTATGAATTTGTCCTATTTTAATACCTATAAAAAGCAGTGTCCTTATTTAAAAGCAAAATAAATACTAAATTACATATAACAGTGAATGGCAATACTTCCAAGTTTAACTGTATTGATCATGGTGTTCCGCAGGGTTCTGTTTTGGGGCCCTTGCTTTTCGCAATATATCTTAATGACTTTTGCTTTGCTATCGCACCTAATAAGTGTGTACTATTCGCAGATGATATCACCCTAATTAATATGAATAAAGATTCCTCATGTGTAACTGAAGCCATAAATTGGTTTTCATTTAACAATCTTAAAATTAATATAGATAAATCCCAGAGTATAACGTTTACCACTACTCCAGGGCATGTAGAACATAAATTTGTTAAAATCCTTGGTGTTACAATTGATAATAAATTGACTTGGTCTGACCATGAATAAAAGGTTGTCTGGGGTAGTTTTTTTGTTAAGGCAACTGAGAGAGGTGATTAGCACTGATACTTTAAGATCAGTTTATTTTTCCCTCTTTAATTCCATCTTGTCTTATGGTATTGTGCTATGGGGGGGTTGCTCTAGCGCTTTAAAAGCCTTAGAATCCAAAAAAAAGCCATTCGTATTCTGTCCAACGTAGGTTATAGAGATCACTGTCGCCAACTTTTTGTGAACAATTATGCCCTTGCCATCGCTATTTGTTTATAACTGTTTATTGAATATTCACAAAAATATTGCCAGGTACACGGTTCAGTCGGATATACATAATTACTGTACTCGTACTTCTAATTCTTGCGGCTACCTAGATATCGCTTAGCATTGTCTGCGAGAAATTCCTTAAATTTAAACATGTACAATATCCTCCAATCGCATGTAAAATCACTATGTTATATCAAATTTAAGTTGTGTATAAAGAATTATTTGTTGTCAAAATGTTTTTATTCCGTTAGTGACTTTATGGATAGTGTTCATGACTTTTAGTGGACGCTTTCACTCTAACGTTTATTACGTTGTAAAGCAAATTTTATTGTTAGATCAATGTGTATTTCTATATGTATGTCTAGTGCTTTAGTTGTATTTTCTTAAATTGTTGTTTTTATGATTGTGTGTTTCTTTGATGTTGCTACTATAATAAGATATATGTATTAATGTAGACCAATAAATATTCTATTCTATTCTAATAACTTTAATTTACACTAAAAAGGTACATTCTTGCAATTTTTCTCTCGATTTTAATTCTCCCACAACAAAATAGAATAAGGGAATACAGGTATGTTACTTATATTTACTCACAGTTTTTAATTCAAAGGGAATTATATTTGTATGATTACGTTATATCTCCAAAATAAATGTATAATTACATTATACGTACTGTAATGCTGTACAATATGTGTAAAATTACATTATACTCGGTGTATATTTTCAATTCAAGTGGAATCATCTACGTATAACTAAATACATTTATATCTACGAAATAAATGTATTACATAATATGCACAGTAAATTATTTCGGAGTAATTATATTTACATATTCCAAATTAATATAAAGTTATATTATATTTATTGTTAATGCTTAATTTAAGGAAAATTACATTTACATCTGTAACATAAATGTAAAATTACATTAACTAATATTATATTGCATTTTATTAAACAAATGTATTTAAGAAACATGTAAAAATGTTCAGAATTGTAAAATGTAAAAAGTATCAGAATATTTGTAATGAATGTAATACATTCGAAACAAATATCGGATTTCGATTGAAAAATAAAAAAATTTTTTATTTTTTTCGATTTAACTCATATTTTGGCTATAAATGGGCATAAAAAACAAAAATCTTGAGTACGAATCCGGAGTCAGAATTGTTCCTACATACTTCAGTCTTCAGAATATCATAAAAATCTGAAGAAATTCTTCATTTCCCCGAAAACAAGCACCCCAAAGGGAATAAAAGACTACTACGTTAACGTCGTTACTCCTGGGTAGTGCTAAAAGTAGTTAATAATTATATAGTATTTCGATCTTAAAATGACCTTGAAATCTGGTCTTGAGGTTAAGTTCATATCTTATTGTAAAACTTCCCGCGCTTGTAATTTCAGAGGTCAAAAAGAGGGTCACATTTAAAATTTTGAATTTGATCTTCAAACGACCTTGAAGTTAAGATCAAGGTCATTTTCAAGATCATGTCAAGATAACCCTCTTTTCACCCTATAACTTTTGTATAAAACATTTTTTTTTAAGTGATCCCAACAAGGTACTCCGTTGTCGCAGGATTGTTTTTTTGTTTTTTTTTATGGCCATTTTATGGTTAAATAGAAAAAATAATAAGAACAAAATTTTTCTATCGTTTTTCAATCGAAACGGGAAATCGTGGTAAAAAATGGGTGTTTCCATAAAAAAAATCAACTTCCGGTTTAAAAGTCGTCTCGGTGCCCTACAATTTTTATCTGAAATTTTTTTCGAAATAATCCAGTCCAACCGAGATATTATTTTGTCATAAGATAAATCACTTGGTATATTGTGTATAAAAATAAATTTAAATGTAAAGTTTCAAATTTAGTATAAATTATATTTGTATAATTACATTTATATCTGTAAAATAAATGTAGAATTACATTACATAGATTTATACATAACTCGTATTACACTGCGTTTTATAATTTATAAATAAAATATTTAAATAACTTATGTAAATTTACAATTCACAATATTTTCATCAATATCAATGACAAATATATGATTTTAATACCCTTTTCCAATGCGATCTATGTAAAATTAAGAAAATATTTTTTAAAACATGTTAGTTTTTACAAATAAATAACGTGTAAAATTCTAGAAGAGAATAACACCATACCATCGCATCGTGTTGAATACCACACTTGTCAATATTGGTGAGACGTTTTTTTTTAATAAGATAATCACGGAACACGGTTATTAATTAGCAACAAATTTGAATGAATCACATACCACAAATACAATATAAAATCCTCCGGCGCATTTTTACAATAGCTACAGGATATATTATTATTCAAACTGGCCACCAATTATTGATCTGGGATTTACTTTGAAAAACACCAATTTTGTTCTTAATTAGTCAAAACAGGCTCCCGCTTTTTTGTGTCTAGTATTTTTCAGCGGTTTTAATACCTGTAAATAAAATACTAGAATAGAATTTTTATGTTAAAGTTAGGTAAGTATTAAATTGAAATATGTATTAAATAAGTGAAGAACATTTTTATTATTCAAAAATTAAAGGGAATATATTCGCTGTAACCATATTTTCTCGGGAAATCTGTCCATTTTAACAACTCAATTTCCCGCTCCCGTTGTCTATCTCAGAAAAGAGCAAGAGATTTAAAACATGTTTTAATGTGTCGCTAATAAATCCCCTTTGCTTCCCTCCCATTATTCTTATTCCCTTCCTCCTCAACCCAATTTACGGCTTTATGTATTTTTAACAGCTTTCAAAGTGTAACGTCTTCATGTCTATCTCGTTATTG
The DNA here is from genome assembly GCF_000390285.2 of Anoplophora glabripennis. Taxonomy (NCBI): domain Eukaryota; kingdom Metazoa; phylum Arthropoda; class Insecta; order Coleoptera; family Cerambycidae; genus Anoplophora; species Anoplophora glabripennis. The sequence goes on along the minus strand of NW_019416717.1, from coordinate 296,842 downwards.
GGCTCCGAGTCATCAGTTTATTAAGAAAGTACATTAGAATAAAACAAAGTTTGTGTAACATGAACTAACAATGACACAGTCGGGCGCGTTATCAGAAGGTATGTAGATCGTGCTTCGTTATTATTTTACGGAAAATTACACACTAGGTTATTGATTACGTTGACACCATACACATAGGATAGAGGTAAATTTAAATCTGTTATATTTTGATCACAAGAAATAAGGTAGCTTCCTTCATCTGCACAGAATATTGGGGCACCCTGTATGTTAATGTAAACAACTCAAAATGTAATAAGTAGACATCGGAAGTTTTGTGGCGATAATAATCATAAACAGTAGTAAGCTAGTAAGCGGCAATGCACATTGTGGTAGCAAAAATAGATTAAATCTGTGCAAATCTCAGCAAAAAAACCTGGATTGTTCATCGGCACGCCAGGCCAACAGGGCAGGCATTAGGGTACCGCTAGATACGTATCGAATAAATTGATCGATGCGAAGCTAAATGAAAATCTCGAAAGAAAAACTTGGCTTAATAGTCTCAAATTCTGTTATTTTTTTTTACCAAAAAGGAGAACCGTAAGAAATCTGTTATTTATTTACTCGGTGCTCACATGATTTATTTTTTTTGTTAATTAGACACTTAATTCCTTACAAAAAATACGAAAACGCAGTAGAAGAAAAAAAACCGGTCGAAATTAAAAACACTTAGGCGCCACGAACAAAATAAAGCTCAAACGTGGCCCGTGATTTGTGTCTATATTTTTATAGGCACCTCGCAAGGTTTTATATCGCTCGATAATCCCTCTCCCTCCCTTAAACCGTTCCGTTAAAAGCTAATACGCCCTTTTATCTGAATCTTATCCTCTAAATGGGATTCACTTCGCAGTGGTCAGTCAATAGTCTAACCACAAATTTATAACGCGCCCAAGGTAAACAAACGGCATGACCACCGTTATAGAGGCGATAAAACCCCTGCTCTGGGTCCTATCGACACGTCCATAAGTAGGTAAGTACTGCATAAAAAATGAATTAATTTTTCACGTTCTAAAACGAGTTAACAAATCATTTTTAAAATGAAAATATTGTTTTTACTCTTTATTAAGGTCAGTGGAGGCTGGTGCCGGGGGGCTCTGGGGCGTCGCCTCCCAACGGATTTTCATAGTAAAAAAATTAATTTAAAGTTTAGTTTACAATATTATCTACATAATTAAATAGATTAGCCTTATGAAACACTTTAGGAAGGAAATGTTAAATTTTTAATGTGCAAAAGTGAATACGAGAGCTACTCGTAGCTCGACATCTGTAAAGTGTTTACAGCGGTGGTTATGGTTACCGCCGCGCAGTAGTGAAAGACGGAGTGGAAGTAGCGCATATTTACTATGCAGTTTGGCAATTTTTCCGCCCTCCCTGGTATTGGAAGTCAAGCCGTGTAATATTTATAATGATTTTGGGTCCTGTTTTTGTATTTCAATATTGTACTACCTATCATATTATTGTAATGATTGTTTAAATAGAATTTATATGTATACTATGTGTTATATATTTTTCTCAATACCCCAAAATAGTTTCTGTAACATAGGTAGGTACATAAATATTTATAAAAGTACATATATTTAAATATTTATTTAGCGACCACCGGTTGTTTCTTTTTTCTTTTTAAATCTGAATTAGGTCAGAAAGTATGACAAAAAACACTATATTTTATTAACGTTTCGTCGTTTTTATTACCTACGACATAATTCGTTTTCGTATAAAACACATCAATTTTAACATTTTTTTATGAACCACAAAATTAGTCAAATTATGTACAATAAAATACATAGGTAAATAGGTAATTAGGTAAATAGGTGCCTACATTTGTTAAAAGTATAGACCTACGTGTTCCAGTCTATTGAAGATGGCAAGAGAGACATTTCATTTTTATCAGTACAAATACAGAAAATGGGGTTAAAACAATTACAAATACACTGAAATTATAATTTCTTAAATATACAGGGTGATTCAGAACTTATCAAAAAAATAATTTTTTTTGGATGTACACGGAACTCTTACAAATACAATTTTGTACGGCACTGGAAACTGGTCCACTGTAAAACCTTACCCCGCACAATGCACCTGTATGGCGGCAAACTGTGATAAATATGGAGAAAAACTTTCGCAAGGAAAGAGATGAATAGAAGCACCTATTTTACATTAGCAAATTCAACTGCTTTTGCAGTTATTGTCATTATTAATTAATAAAATAAATTTATGTTTTTAAATAATAAAATAATTTGAAATACTTAATGTTACAACTGTTCGAAATTTTATCCACCGACGTGTAAACACATTTGGGTCCGTCTTACTCAGATTCTACGAACTAACACAAATGTTGTCTTGCTTCACCATACACAATATGTTGTCCTGCTTCACCATAAATTAAAACGATATCCAACAACTCCGAGTACACACGCAAGCCATTTTTGACACTAACTACTAAAAAACTATTGTAAACACCACAGATACCAGGTAAACACTAACGCAACGACGATTGTAAAATCGGATTTTAGTATTCGCAGTCGCTGAGGCCACGTGGCTCTCCTTCTTTCCTAAAAGTACATTCTGGTTTCTGGGCCAAATTTTGTCGGCCTGTGTAATCATTCCCTTGTAAAAGACTTTTTTTATAATCACATTGTCTTCCAAGTATAACGGTTTCATCAAGCCTGAAAATATAAAATACTTCATGCTCTCCTAGTTGTTTTATTTTGTTGATAATCGTAATTGGTTTGATACTTCTCGCTTGTTCTGAAATACCTTCCTTTTATATAGTTACAATTAAATACACTTTTAATATAATTTTTTCCGTGTGCTCAAATCAAAAGGTAAGTGAAAATATTTATACTCAAAAAAAAAAATAAAGACCTCCAAACAACTAAATCCGTACTGAACCATTTAATGATGTGCCAAAAACCACTTAAATTCAATTACCGGAAAGAGTAAATATGAAATCTATGCACGAAGAAATCGCCTCGAAAAAACGCCCCACTTACACGAAGGTACGCTCTTCGAGTAAAGTGAATCTCGGGGAGTTTCTAACGCAACACAATCGCGTCCGTGAAGGCCCTCGTACCCGTTAGGGAATAATAAAGTTCAAAGACATCCATATCAGTCACCGGGCACAAAGATATTTAGGTAAGGCAGGGCTTTGATTTATTAAAACCGAAACTAGTGCAATGATTGATGGGCCGAATGATCCTCGAACGTATTACTTGGCCATTCTAAAGTTCAAAGAATCGAACCAATTAGGAATCCGGTGGGAAGCTAATTACGGTTTATTGTTAATGCGAGTTACTTTGGTGCAACTCCTCTCGGACATTCGATGCCGGTGCCGGCGAAAGAATGTATCCTTTCGAGGTGGTAAAAAAAGAAGCAATTTGCTCCGTTGTTAAGGTTTATCAGAGCGTTTATCTGTCAATCGGATGCGACTATGAGGACAGCGCTATGGATGCGGATTTGTCACGTAAATGTAAGTTTATGGGTCAACCGCAATTCGTAGTAAAAACCGACCTCTTGTAACCTTGTAACGATTTTATATTCTTTTTTTTAGATGTGCAATTTTACCACTGTTTTGTTATAAGAAGACAAGCCTATTTCTACATCTCACACGATGATGATGAGTTTAGGAACAAACAGAATATTTTAAATGTGGAAAGTTCAAAATTTGAATTTTAAAATTTTCAAACTTCTGAAAATACAAAAGTTCTTACTATACTCGACGGACAAAATTATAGATAGTGATTCATCGCTAGCTCAACGAAAATCCATTGGCGTGTCTGCGTAAAAGGCAACAAGATATAGAAAATATTGAAAAAACATAATAAAACATAACATCTAATATTTTTTACGGTTTGCTATAACCGGCACTTTGATCAATTTTAATTATTACAGCATTTTAAAACGTCCCAGTTGTGTTTTTTTAATTTATAAATTTATTATAGCCATGGAATTAGACCCCTCGTCTACGCTTATGCTATGACATTTCTCAGGTCGGGCAAATCAAGTCCGTTTACACCCACTAAAAAAGCATTTCCCTATTCCCTACCAAGTGCAAAAGACAGAGATAAAATATAGATCGACGTTCAGTGTAACTCAGTCTATAGACGATTATAGATTCTACCGATGTGCATGGCGAGCGGCACAAAGATAAATAATATTGAACCGTATAGAAATCATTTTATATTTTATACGCATTATGGTAATAGTGTTTTTATATTATGTATTAGTCACTCTTTATAATTTCGGCCGCCGAGTATATGTGTATGGAGCCTTTTGGAAAAAGCGAGATTCCGAAAGATCTGCATTTCTACTAGAAATACTCAATCTGAGACATTTGCGTTTTACTGCGGTTAAATCCAGTATAGATTTATACTTAAGGAGGTATATCGTGTTTACTAAAATGCACAGATGTACTTGAAATTTATATAGCGTATTACCCAGTGCTCCCTCTGTGCGTAATATTTTTTTGATTTTTTTTTAATCTAGATTTTGAGATATTGTTGTTGAAAGTTGTTCCTTTTAACATAGGTTTATATGGCGAAGATGGACGCGCGGCTCTTTTTTTGCCCACAACTGAGAAAAAAAATGTAGAAATTGTGAAACAAAACTTTTCCATAGATAGTACACAGTATTATCTTATTTGTGATGTAAAACTAATGTAAGTTTTGAACATAGTACAGCTGTATTAATTAGAAACAGAAATGAATAATTGCATTTCTGTCTGACTTGAGAATTAATGTGGCAACGTCGCAATCAGCTGACAGCAAGGAGGCAATACATTTGAAAGACTTGATAGAAACGAAATTAATTTCAAACATATACATTTTTCATAAATCCCATGTACATTGTTATCAACAATAAATTATCAACAACAGATGATTTTTTGTAATGTTTTTAAAAACTAGATTAATTAAAAAGACTAGGAAGCTGTGATATATTTATTGGAATAAAAAATACAGTTGATAAATCCTTTTAATATATTTAATGGTTTATAAAAACACCGTAATCATTACCCAGCAATATTTAGGGTTACATAAAGTTTTCTTTACTTGATTAATATACCTAATTAGTAATATTTGAGATAAAAGCATTTGTACGGAATAACGAAGGACAAATGTTTCTCAGCAAACTTTATAACTAAAAAATTAGTTATAGTTGCAAAACTTTTATAACATTACTAAAATAGATATTAAAAACACGAATAGTGAGTAATAATGTAATTTTTATCATAGAACCTTCAAAATTGCATCCAACATTTTCTTTGACTTGGACGAGAGATGGGCGCGAGTGTCATTTAATTTCTTTAGAACTAAATTAACATAATTATTTTCTCGTCGTTTTACCAGTTCACATGATTTACGGATTTTAAATAAAGAATACAAATCTTCGCGAGGATAATACGATATATTTGCTATATATAATAATTATATTTTACATAGTTTACACACAATACATTTTTGAACGAGTACGCATCTTTACCCGAATTTGACGCACAATATCTCCGATGTCCGAGGTCTGTAGGTTCACAGTGTGTACAACTGCTAGTCAATTATTAGCGCTGTTGCCACATCTACATAGTCTTTATGCGTTCATTAAATATTATATTTTTATGTTGTTAATTAGTCAATATGTATGCTATGTGCATATGAGTAGATTTCTTTGCTATATAGATAATATATTATCGCAAATAATTTCAATAGAATTTAATTTTTTTCAAAATGGCAGCGGGCTTTAGCCCCAAGAGAAAAGCATTGGACCCCCCTGCGCTCCTCATTTCCCTCGGACCCCGATATACCTCCTTAAATGTGGAAAGTCCAAACCTGAATTTTGAAATTTTCAAACTTCTGAAAATACTAAAGTTCTTACTATGTGTATGAAGAGACTTTTGGAAAAAGTGAGATTCCGAAAGATCTGCATTTCTACTAGAAATACTGAACCTGAGACATTTGCGTTTTACTGCGGTTAAATTCAGGATTTATGGATTTATACTTAAGAAGAGTTTCACGGCTTAACTTGATTTGAAATTAAATCAAGTAGTAGTAGTCTAAAGTCAAGTCAAGTAGATACAGTGGAAGTGCAGCAACGGCATTAAAGAGAAAATAGTGTTATATCTCAATTATTTTCTACATTAATTTTAGGTAATACAAGAGGTTTTATTTTAAGTTAAAAAGCATGCTTTTCCAATATGAAGCAAAATATTTTGCTACTTGAAACAATTGTAAAATAAATGTAATGGCTTTACATGAGTATTTCATTAGATTTAAAATAGTACAATAGTGCAGCCAATGTATATCATGAGGTAGTAACAGATAATTTATGAATTTGATTTAATTATTAAGATTTTTTAAATTTATTTATTACAGCATTTCAGCAGAAGAACGTATTTGTTCTAAAGAGCGTGTAATACCCAACAAAATTAATCATAATTTTTGTTTCTTGCATCAGTGAGAACAAAAAAAAACAAAGAAAAGTGTTTCATGTTGCCCCACTTCCCCTATCTCAAGTAATTTAGCAACCCTTTGAAATTACTTGACTTCTTTTTCAATATTATATAGTGTGAAAAAATAGCAGCCAAACTTATAAAAGAGGTTTATAAAGGGTGTTCCAATCCCAAAAGTAACCCAGGATTTGAATTATGCGCCATTTTCAGTTGGTAGCATTGTGCAGTCTCACATGTTGTAGGAAACGGACAAAATGGAGCACTATACGTATGAGCGAGTATGAAGATTCTGAAAATCACAACTACGGAGAGTATGTAGCTGAGACTGTGCACAAATTACGTTGAATTTTTGGTAGAAGAAACGCCCCGACTATACATATACATTTTAGAAATTCAAAGATTACAAAAACTACTTCAAGATTCCTGTAAATATCATGGGTTTTTATTCTAAACTGCCGAATTATTATAAAAGAAACACATTTAATAAATAATTAACAAAGTTAGTGGAAGGTTTTTTTTATGGAAAGTTTGTTTCTTTTGTGTTTTACGTCAAAATATCAAACAAACAAGAAACTACTTTTAAACGCGTAGTTGTTTATTTGTAAACCGTTCAGTTCCAAGCGACCATTTGTTGTAATAGCACTTTAATCCTGAATAAAATGTAGGTAACAACATAACAGTCATTCTTTATAGGAACGCCTTACAAGCATTGTTTAAGCCACGACGGTGCTTTTATTCGTATTTAAAAGCGTTCGATAGGATCCAAAGAGACCACAACAGGGATCGTTACCACACAGTTTTATACCTCGATATTTCAACCTTATCTTTATGGATAAAATAAAATTGTAGGCAGTGGATTTTTTATGTCAAAACGGACTGTTGGCCAACAATTACCGCAAGGACGTATTCACGTCACTTAAGTGGTCTCGAGCGGGGTCCGTAGGTAGTTTCTCCGGTCCCCAAATCTGAAGAACCGATACTCAAGAACTCAATATGATAAATACATTAGGGCCTTGGGGTGGTCCCCGGCTGAAAATGGCTGATATAACACTTTTAGTGTCTGGAGTTACTGCCTTCGGAGATACGTTCATTTAATGTTGAGTTAATTGCCCCCAGATCAATTTGTTAAGAGCCTTTTTAGTAATAAACACGGCTTTAATGCGGCTGATATATGGCGCGTCAGAGACGCTGATATGGATGGGTTATGGCTTAATCGATTCCTATTTCCTAAAAAGATACGTCTAGCTCGCTAACGGATATTCTCGTGTCGAAACTCCCGAGTAAAATTAGAATGTAAAATGGTCTATTAATAATTGAACGCGTCTATCTGTCACGAAGGCGTGTTTTGTGGAAGACTGGACGCGGCCAGACATGCAGGTGGTAACGAACGTATCCTAAATATTTCTAAAATTTATCCGTGGGACCGGAAAATTGGCAGTCTCGCGCTGACAAAATAAACAAAGCGTTCGGTTGGGAAATCGTGACAAACCGCTTGGGACAAAATATACCTAATCTTCTTGTAAACAATAAAATGTCGAAAAAATCTACCGAAACATTCTTTCATGGCGCATATTCACATGCAAGTGTACCTGGCCTAATGAATTTCACTAATATTTTATGTACAGGGTGATTCACTAAATTTTTACCCCCCCCCCCTTTAACTTTTTTGTTTTAAGAGTTATAAAAAAAATGTGAAATATAAAAGTTGCACGTTTTTGTGAATTTTTCGAAAACAAATGAAGTCCAAACAAAATGGCCGATGATGTTAACTTTGTCAAGTTAAATGGAACACCCTGTATATTTTTACATATTTGAATAGAACGTTCCCTGTCGAGCATCGTCATGTAGGGTTTGTTGGGTCCATCGCTAACAATAAGCGAGATACTATTAAAAAACGAAAAGAAGGTTTTTTTATTAAGAAAAATAAGATATAAGGTTAACACCAAAATACAAGGCTTTATTTTTGGTCACCATTTGTGAATCACCCTGTATATAGGTACAGGGTGATCGAGAATGATTGACCGTGCCGCCTCATACTGATTTTAGATGTGCAGCATACCAATTTCTGATACCAATACTAGAATCATGAGCGCAGGTTGAGGGATTTTAATGGTAAACAAATAATTACGTTCAAACATCAAATAAATTAGGTTACTGTCAAAATGGAAATTCATAATAAAAATATCAATTATTTAACAAAAATCAAAGTTATTTCACAAATTAAGCAATACTGATGGACCAATAAATGTTATTATTATTAAAGAGGATGACAGAATCAAATGTAGGTTTAGCCTAACTTTTCCAAAATTCTTATTTCATTTACAATTAGAAAAACGTTTAAATCAAAGTTTGATGTAACAAATTTTGAATAACAACTCTAAGTGCTTCAGCGATTTTATTTTTAAAGTTTTGAGTTAATTTTAAAAGAGAAGCACTATTGTGGCTGCATTCTTGGCATCTAAGACGATTCAGCTATACAGCGATACGCTGCAAGCTGCTGTTTTTCATCAAAGCAAACTGCTGTATGCTTATAAGACGACTATTTTGCAGTTACTGCTTTCACACTTCTGAATATCCAGCGCAAGCGAACCAGCCAAAAAATTTATGCCGAACATTTTAGTTAGCTGTCGAAATTCAGGAAAAATGTCTTTTGGAGCAAACGTTTGCTTCAAGCAAATGCAAGCAGTTGGAAGTGCTTGATTATGTTAGATGGTAGGATTGTCTGTATGACTGAGAGCAATAAACAACAGTTACATGCAATATGTAATAACAGAGTAATTGGAATTTTTTCACATTTTATTGAATATTTTACCTTAAAATTACATAAAATCCATAAAAATATATATATTTTTACGAAAAATGTTCAATATGATGTCCATTGTTGTTCAAGCAGGTATTAATTCTTCTTTTCATATTATTAAATACATTCTGTAAAACATTTTGTGTAATACTCCTAATTTCGTTTGTAATTGCCTCTTGAAGTTCTTCAATCGTGAGTAACTGTTGAGCAAATACTGAATTTTTTAAAAAACCAAATAAATAATAGTCTAGGGGTGTAAGGTCAGGGGAACGTGGTGGCCATCTATCTCGACTAATTATTCGATCATCATAATACTCTCTAATCAACTCTAAAGTTTCGTTAGAGGCGTGAGCTGTTGCGCCATCTTGCTGAAAGTATCCATGATGGATTTCGTGAAGTTCCTCAAAAAATGGTAACAATATTTGCTGCCGATATACCTGCCCAGTTACATTTTCACGGAAAAAATATGGTCCGATTATTCTTCTACGTGACATAGCTACCCAAACACCAAGTTTAATAGCGTGCAGAGTTGTTTCACGCAAAATATTAGGGTTTTCTGTGTTCCAAGAGCGATAATTTTGGGAGTTTACGTACCCACTTAAATGAAACCACGCTTCATCCGAAAAAAAATGTTAGATCTAGAATATCGTCGTCATTCAGATTTTCGTTAAACCAATTACAGTATTGCACACGTTTTCCAAAATCTAACGGAAGTAGTTCCTGCACAACACTAACTTTATAAGGATGAAAATGCAACTTCTTTACTGCTTTATGGCATGATCCATATGATATTCCTATAAACAATTTAGGAATAATGATACAAATTTTAGAATAAATATTTGTTATTAAATGTTTGAGCAGATAACCGACGTAGTGATTTGGTTGGACTAGCTCGTAAGCGGTTTTCAACATCTTCCAAGACTTCCTCTGTAAGAATAGACTTTCTGCCTGGAGATTTTCCTCTACAAACACTTCCAGTGTTATGGAAGCGTTCCACTAATCTCTTCACGTGTCTCGAAAAAATATTTTCATAAATAATTTCATCATTTGGAAATTGTTCTTGAAATTGTAAATGACACGAATTCATCGAATATTTCCAACCATTATCATTGTTTTGTCCACTACGAAAATAGGTCTCCAGAAGAAATTTATCATGTTCTAATGAAAATGCCACGTTAACCTAAATTAAAAAACCGATTAGGTTAGGGAACAACATACGCAATAAATTAATTACTCACGTATAATATCCACCTACTCTAACTGTAGTATTGAAAAATACTGTTTTATAATGTCGCAAAATATATCAGGTAACAACAAAATCTACAAAATAATATTCAAGCCAAAAAATCCGTGCGCCCATGAACAGAACGTCAAATTGTGAAATCGTCACAGAACACCATGAAATCGCACGGAAAAAAAAGTAATTTTAGCAAGCGGAAATCAGTTTTGATAGCAATTGAGACAGGGTACGTTCAGAATCCGGTCAATCATCCTCGATCTCTCTGTACATTATTTTAAGGCGCATATACGCATGTAATTGTACCTGTCCCAATGAATTTCACTAATTATTTCACTAATAATATTTTATGAACACATATGTTAAAATAGGTAGAAAAACTATTATAATCGATCTAGCCATGATTAAAAGCTTTTGACACTGCTCTTTTAAAACGTAACCTTTTCCAAAAGTTTGATATTTATATTTTTTTTTGTGTTAATTTTTAATAATCCCATATGCTACCTGATAAGACAATCCCAAATAAAATGTGGGAACAAAAAAATCTCTTTGTAATAGCAGTTTTTTACGTGATTAATGATTGTCAAGGGTGATAATAGAACAGCAAGAATACAGGATTATTTCTTTGAACGATTGCAATATTTATAAATTTCAATATATCAGGTCTGTGTTTTTGTATTAATTATATTTGGATATATCAATAATAAGAATAATTGAATTCGTTACAATAAAATAACTGGCACAAAGCTCTATTTACGAATTTCCTCGTTAAATTCTTGTCTTTTGCGCAAACAGATAACAGTCTACTAAATCCGTGGCGAGTATATAAACAATATATTATTGTCTATAAATAAATTTGTTTTTTAAATTGTGATATTCGTATGTATTAGTAGTAAATTTCCCCTAATATACAGGCTATCTTAGGGTGATGGCCCATTAGAATATTTCAGAGACTACTTGGATTTCAACTTTGAAAAAGTTAATAAATAATAATAAATTAATAATAACTAAATAAAAAAAAATAAATTAATAATAAATAAATAAATCTAACCGTTTTAGAGATAATCGGCGTATTATAATTTTTGTTTACATTACATTTTGAAAACACAACTTTTTAAATTCAAATGGAATGCCCTGTATTTTTTTGCACCATATTATACAAAATTAAATTCTCTATTTACATATATAGGCATCGTAGGGGTTATAGTTTCGATTTTCTCAGATATTTGCGGTTTTTTTTCCATTCTCAATAATTTTATATTAAAAATATAATAAAACGTACCTTGAAAGACAAATATCGGAACTGTTGTTCAGTATTCTACAAGTATGAATTATTTTAAATTTATTTTATATGCATAGAACATTCTCCTATAATCAGTTATTAGTTGAATTTCTATGATTTGGAATGTATTTTGCAACTGAAACAGAACAATTAAATTAAAGTTTTTCGATTATAAGTTGTCCAAATGTAATTTAAAAAATGGTGATTTGGATAGTGTTCCAAAAAGCAAGTGAATGCTACCAGAACGAAGAAAAATATAAAGAATTTTCGAAACGCTTGCATCTGTCAAAATTTTTATAAAATGTCAATTATCTCGAAAACGATTAGATTTAGGTACAAGGAAGCTTAACATTTTATACTTATTTCTAATGTATCTTGTCGATAATGTAATAGCATAGGGCTTTCCATTTAAAATAACAAAGTAGATAACTACTTCCAGTATAACCGGAAGTGCTACAACAGTGGCCGCCTGTATATTTCAATGTAACTTCGTATAAAGTGACGGAACTTTTGCTGTGTAACAGTGACTGAATGGGTACATTACGTTTTTTCTATATTAAAGAAAAAGTAACCAGTAATCAATTCGCAGAAATGTATGATGTTGAAAATTGATTGTTTAAAAAATGTGGCAATTTATCCCTAAGAAAAATAGAAAAAATCCAGTCCTATTATACCAACAGCTAAAAAAGATCCCACAAACTATCGTGATATTCGCAACGACAGCGACCATGCCACATTACTAATGGCCACTTCTGATCAACAACGCGTATAGAAAAAGGGCCCATAGCAAAAATTTTTGCGGCCGTGACTTTTTCATTGATTTAAGAGGCCATTTACAATCACAATTCGCTATATTAAATCGTAATAAATGGTGTGGAAACTGTGTAGACAAAACATAACTGTTGAAACAATAAAATTATACCGGGTGGTTAAAAAATAGAATAAGTTTCTAATGCAGCTAGTTATGTTTAAAAATGAAGTGTACCTATCTGACTCTCAATAGCACTTGGGCATTGTTATAAGGAACACTTAGTTTAGCTGTCAAATAGAAAAGTATTTAAATTTGATTAAGTAACAGACGTGTTCCACATTGTTATGTGTTATACTTGACTGACCAGATATGCAACTGTAGGTTATAACCCGATATTGAATTGTAAAACTGAAAAGTACTGGGTCGTAGTTCGAATTTTATTGTTCACCGGCTGCATTCAGACTGTATGAAATGATATCCTTATTCTACTAAAGAAACTGTGAAAATTTGCTTACTTTTATTCCATATTACATTTTGCAACAGGGGATGAGCATAAAAATTTTAATAAAACACCTAAAAGTCCAGGCGAAGTTCCAAACATGTTGAGATACATTTGATTTAATATTTAACATTTATTTAATTTATTTATAACAATTTGATTACCTCCAACCACCACTGCTTAACAATGTAATCTATATCGTTGAAGATGGTGCTAGCTTTATAATTTAAACTATTAATTGTTGCAAGTTGAAACCTATTCCACATATTTCACTGCAAAATCATAAAATGTTAGACAACGAAGCGAATGCTCCAAATGCATTATGCGAATTACAGAACTCTGCCCGATAGTTACGGCGCTGTTTCCAGACAAACGACTAACGGACCGCTGGCCCCATTGTTTTATTAAAATTAAAATTATGTGCAAGCCAGTGTGTTCTAGTTTTCACGCAACGAGAGGCACATAATATGAACAGTTTTTTTTTAATAATATTTAATTATTAAAATATCGTTCCTCTCGCTTTCCTCCGACTTTCACTAATTTGATTTGCATTACCTCAGACGTGCCGCAGTCATAAAAAAACATGTAAATTTTTTGTTGGAACCAATCGAGATATTTGAAATTTTCATTCATAGCGTGGAAGCTTTACAACTGCTAACCTGATTTTTTACTTCGCTTTCTAATAAGAAAGCACTAGTTAATTGTCTACCCCTTGTCCCCTTGCTGAACATTTCATAATTTGCTTTATTTGTTGTAAGTTATTAGATATTTGGCAATATCAATACTTTTTTGTAAAATATATTTAAACTTTACTGTGCTTTGTATTTTAATTAGTCGAAATCAAGGAAGGATAAGGTTTCTATTTTCAATATAGGTAAGTATCTTTATTTATTTGTAGTTAAATATACTATTATATTATAGCAACTTAAACTGATTTAATCAAGTTGTGGTATCAATTTTTGTGTTCACTTTGACAAAGTACATCATTTTTCGTTAAAATCTCGTCATGATGTATTATTAGTTTTAAATGTAGTCCTCCAAATACTTGTATTTAAAAAATGTATTTATTAAAATAAACACCTTGTATATTACATCGAAAAGAAATTGTGGTATTATCAAATTAAGCAGTTAATTTTTTGTTTCTTTAAAAAATGCCAAGTAAAATTTTCCAGTTTTTGGCAGGAAGGACAGTGGAATGAAATCATGGTAAAAAAATATTGAAATCCAAGTATAATGCTCAAAGAGAACACAACTATACAGGGTGTCCTTAAAAGATCCGAACCCCTTCCCTCCTCCCGATAAATTATCGAAAAAAATTAAGATAAAAGTAGGAAAACAAGAAACCAATGTGCTGGTGACACTGGATTCGACCTTGAATTTAAGTTTCAAGATCAAACTAAGGGTAACTTAAAAAACTTGAATGGAACATTCTATTTTTTGCTAGTAATTTAGAGCGCCAAATTTTACGTCCGAGGTTGGGGTCAAAAAAAGTAGGTATGTCCTGACAATTTGGAAGTCAAACAAATTGTTATCTAAAAAATTCGACTAAAAAGCAAAGATTGTAGCATTTTGAATGACAAATTAGACAATGACCTTGGTTTCGACCTTCACCACAAGTTGCAAAGGCAAATTAAGGTCAACTCAATATCAAGTGAAATACACAATTTGTTTTATGCCAGCAACGGTACAGCGTCAAATTTTATGTCGGAATCTGGGTCAAAACATTTTTCCAGGATGTCCTTAGAGGTCAGTTTAAGGTCAAATTCATTTTTCACAAAAAAAATAATGGAAATAAAAGTAATAGAATCTAATAAAGATATTTAACTAAAATTATTAATATGATCTTCCAGTTCTTTTTGAAACACCCGATATAAAAGAATACAAGAAGTAAAAGAAACAAAGCGGTACTACAAGAATATATAGAGCCTTCATCAATGATTACAAGCCACGTGACCGCCGAGCTTATGCAACCAACATTTCACGGTTGGTATTGTCAACTAAAAATCTTAGCGTCAGCAATATTAATGATTCGTTTACAGTGAACAATGACAAACTGTTACGTCTTCAATTGGGGTAATTCGACACTGATTGGTTAAATAGAAAAATTACACCAATCCCAGCAGGTGCAATAGAATGTTGTGCTTTTATGCAATCTTTTCTTATTGTTTTAATTTTACCGAAATTTAATTGCCAACTTGAAGGAAATAAAATTAATTTCCAAACAAAATTACTGGTCACTAAATTACTTAAATTCGACAGAAAACATCAGGATTAAAAGAAATTTTTTTTTTAAAGAAATACCAATATTTAAAAATCTGAATTGGCTGAAAACTACAGTTTTTAAAAATCTGAATTGGCGGAAAACTACAGTTTCCTTGACTAACTTGAGTGGGTTGTGGTGAAAATATAACAGCTGTCATGTGAAACATAATTCAACATTCCAAAACATGAATTTTGAATAGCCACTTTCCATAAACTGGACTCTGGTACCAGGAGTATGCACACATGGATAATCCGACGTTAATCCCTTGTTACATTCTGCATTAGACAACTATGTACATAATTTCGAGATAATTTTTGCCGACACTACGCCCCTGAACACCAAACGAAATCTCAGGTGTGCTGCGCGAATCTCAATACGAAATTCTTTAAATTAGCTCGTTATCTCGCCACGCCGCGCCTATCACGTGCCTAAACTGAAACCGGAGGGGTCGCCTGAAAAGTCGACGTAATTCTAATGTGTTTCTAATAATTCCTCGCTTAGCTGAAGCCAAACTTTAATTCCAGGAAGTAGATCGGGGAGGCAGAACGCGTAAGTACCGAGAATTATCATTTCAGTACGGCTTCCTTCTCCTTTAATTCCCGCTGATTTTCAGGACGAAAATGGCACTCCGCTGGTTCACTTACGAGCACGTTTACAATAAAACATCCTGAAATGATCATTAAATTTTACGAACTGATTGTTACAGAGGTATTATCGGTCTGGCGTAGAGATTTACGGATTGACTTAGTTTTTAGCTACTTGACTTGACTTGAAGTCAAGTCATGCCAGTCTAATGTTAAATTACGTTATATTTGGCAGTGGCATTATTTAGGTATTATTAAGTAACTTTCCAATGCAATCAGAAGACAAAAATGAAAGTGTACTTAAACTTGAAAGATAAAAAAATTATTTAAACAGAAAATAGAAGTATTTTTATTCAGATTTACAACATACATAATAAAGAACTCGTATTTTTGTAAAATCCTACTATTTCTGAGAAAATTTTAGTGTGTCGAAGTACCTTAAAAAGAGAGCGATATCCTGAATATCCCCGTTGAATTATCTCGTTTATTTATCATAGTCATATTACGTAATAGTCTTTCTGATATCAACTGAAGAACCAAGAGGTTGGCAGTATGTACCAGCTTCGATCACTGACGCAACAACTCGGCATTGAAATATTTGAAAAACTTGTTCCCATATTTATTTAGTCATACCCATATACAGGTCTGGTCGAACTAAACGTGGAGGTGGTAGAAATGTATCCGCCCAGGTGAAGAATGCGCGCGGGCAAACGGCGTACACAGACAGCCGAACTGGGCGACTGGGCAATAAATCTCAGCTGTTGACAAATTGCCTAGCAGTGCAATGCAGCAATGCGGAATTTGGTGTGATTCAGGTAATTTTAATTTATTATAGGCACCTTCTATTAATCATTCATATTAAAATTGCGAAAGGGAGAAATAAGAGGGACATCTTGTTTACTAATATTATTACAACATGGCATTTTGGAGTCCTTTTGAAACGGAACAAAACAAAATTTACCATCAATATAATAAAATTGTTTGATAAACAATTAAAATACAGGGTGTTAAAAAAAGAGTGTAAAATATTTCAGGAGGTAATAGTATGAACCAAAATAAGCAGAAAAGTCTTAATAAACATGGGTCCGCAAAGTAACGGTTGCGGAGATATGGACCACTATTCGTTTTTCAAACATTTTATTTTATTAGGAATAAACCGACAAAGGAAGCTTTTAACAAACAAAAAACAAAGTTACAGAAGATGTTCAAAGTGCCCTCCGTCCATTTCCAAGCAGGCACGACATCTTCGTCTCAACGATATTCGAACTCTTTCGAAAACACCCTCCTTGGTTTGGATTTCTTGACACTTTTGATTAATCCGTAGCTGCAGCTCTTCCAGGCTATTTACAGGAGTACCATACACTAATGTCTTCAAATATCCCCAAACAAAGAAATCTAGAGGGTTCAGATCAGGCGATCTTGGAGGCCATAAAACAGGTCCGGCCCTTCCTACCCATCTATGTGGAAAAGTTTGGTGTAAATGCTCTCTAACGGCCATGGAAAAATGAGCTGGAGCACCATCATGCTGGAACCACATTTGTTGCCTCTGATTCAAAGGAATGTCTTCCAAAAACTCATACAGTGTGTTCTGCAGAAAGTTGAGGTAAGCAGCGCCTGTTAATCGGTTTGGTAAAACAACAGGACCTAGAAACCTGTCACCTACAATACCCATCCAAATGTTTAATGAAAAACGTGCCTGATGTCCAGATTCTATTAGAGCATGAGGATTTTCGTCGGCCCAAATATGCGTATTGTGAAAATTAAACACTCCATTTCTTGTGAACCCGGCCTCATCAGTAAAAAGAATGTTTGCAAGAAAACGAGGGTCTTCAGCATCATGACGTAGAAACCAGCGGCAAAAAACCAAACGTGCTTGATGATCATTTATTGGATTTAAGGCCTGTACTCGTTGCACATGGTATGGATAAAGCAGTTGCTCGTGAAGGATTCTCCAAACAAGAGGACCACTAATTCCTACCTCGGCTGATATTCTCCGCACACTCGTACCTGGATTCTGCTCTACCAGTGCTAGAATTTCTTCTTCTGCTCTAGGAGTGGATACCGACCTTGGTCTTCCGGATAAATGGCACTGTTTGCTCAAGGAACCGGTATCACGCAATCTTTGGTGAATTCTTCCAAACATGCGTTGTGAAGGAATCTGGCGATTTGGATAAGCGTCAACATAAAGACGTCGCGCTTCGGTGGCGTTCCCATTAGCACGACCATACATGAAATGCATGTCTGTTAATTCTGCGTTAGAGTAACCAGCCATAGCGAAAGAAAACTTGTGCACTGAGAACAACTGTCAAATACGTACTGTTTATTTCACTAAACATCAACCAACTATTATAAGAAAATACACAACGTTTTTGCAAAATAAAAAAAGGGGCTAAAAAACATAAAACATTCCATATCTCCGCAACCGTTACTTTGCGGACCCATGTTTATTGAGACTTTTCTGCTTACTTTGGTTCATACTATTACCTCCTTAAATATTTTACACTCTTTTTTTAACACCCTGTATGTTGTTGGCCAAATGAACATATAATAGAAATTTTCTACACATTATATACAAATTAATTGTTATAATTTTTTTACATTTAGCAGAAAACTTTTTTAGGGACGTCTATGAAGCTCATTAAATTTTATTGCCAGGCGTTTTTATACATGTTCAACTGATTTCGGAAAGACCATAATACCTTGTACGAAATTTGAAGCAATAGATTTCTGGACGTATGTCGAAATGAAATTATTTTCTTATTAAATCGAATACCAGAAGGTATTCGATATACCTTGGTATTCGATAAAAATAAGAAAATAATCTAAAATTTTTTACAAAACGAAATTTTTCTCGAAGTCGGTGTGTATAATACACAAGATGTTACACTATTCCACCGATAAAATGTACAGGTGATTCTCAGAGTAATAATAAGAAACAAAGTTCATATAAATCCAGATCCGCAAACGTTTTGTTTCTCAGATACAGAATGACAATTTTTTTTAATTAATTAATTAAATTATTTTTTTAGTTATTTTCATATGTGTTAAACGTTTCCTTGTAACTGAATTGATACCAATGATCCTATTTATAATCAGTTAACCAACAAATCTCATTTTGATGAGCACTGTGCTGTTTAAGATGGAAAAAAAATGACATCAAAAAGTTAGAAGATAAAAAGTTGTATTTCCTCAAAAAACGAGTCACTACTATCCGGGTACTTCTACATACTAAGAAAAACAACTATAACATTGATTTTGGAAAAGTGACAAAGTGATTACATTATTATACAAGCTTGGGGTTGCTTTTTTTAAAGTTAAATTGTCAATTAAATCTGTCTATTAATTTTCTTACGCCCTAAATTAAAAAAAAAACATATTTCTAATCACATCAAATCCAAATATGTGACTGTAAGAAAAGAAAAAAAGAGATTTGGAAACAGCGTCGAAGAAATTCGGGAATTCCTCGGTAGTTTCCTTTGTTTTCGAAAGCCAAGAAATCACACGAAACTCACCAAAACGGGCACCGTGCTACTTCCTTATTTCAGGTCGTAACAATGGGATTTTATAGACACAGAATGGGCGCGCCATAAATAAAAACCACGAATTAAGCCACATTATGGCGGATATCAAAAACATATTCGTGATAATTACGTTTTACAGCCCCGAAATTAGCCAGCAATTAAATAAACAACTTTAACCAGATAGAAGGTATTAAATTAGGCGTCGCAGTTAGACTACAATGAGCGCGGGGCCGCCGCCGCCGCCGCCGCCGCCGCCGCCTCCACCCCCTCCCGTCCATTAGTCGGCAAAATACATCGCAGTTTAACTTACCACCTTTCGCTTTTACCCATTATTTGCCGAAATTCTTAACGCGAGTTTACGTGGCGCAGAAAGGGGCGTTAAACTTAATGTATCTCTTAAAACAACACCGTTACTTTACAATGTAAACAAGAAACGGCAATTAAGCCGCTTCCTCAGAAGAAATTCCGTTTATATATAGATATTTGGTCGCCCGATATTTTCAACCGCCCGATGCTCTCGCTATTTGTTTGTCCCATTTTTTTTGCCCTAAGACATAGAAATCTCCATTGAAGTTACATACCCTAAAAAATATAAAATATGAAAGGCCGGACAACTTTGCGTCTCATAAATTTAGGGTTAAAATTAAAATGTTTCTTTCATCTTTCATTGAAACAAATACGCCAAAACTTAAAATCTAACTTTACACTTCGTCTGAAAGCGTGTGTAACAGTTTGCTTGGCCATAATTTGACAAAATTTGATCTACAAAAGTTATGCAAAATGTGTGAAATAAAACGGAACGATTAACAAACATTTTTAATTTAAATGTGCTATACCAGTTTGCTAGAATTAGCAAAAAAATACAGCCGTTATCACATTTGCCTTTTTTAATGTTAAATTATATATAATACGTAAGTATATTTTAAAAAAATAACGTTTAAATATATTTTTATCAGAACACTTCTGTTTTTAGAAGAATCTGATAGATTCTGAATATATTCAGAATGACCACGAGCAAGTTCAATCAGATGATTCAGAGCGATCTGATTTGTACTCAGAAAATTTTCCTTAAACTTTTATAACATAGGTATTTTTTCCGATCTCAGTTTTTAGTTTGTTTTTACATACTTTGAAATTCGGTTAGAAAACACTATAAACGTTATTTTTTTCTTATATGGAACTAATAAAAACTAAGATTTTGTTGTTTTAAAATATTATATTTAACCTTTTATTCATTTGTCTCAAGCACAACTAATTTTAGGCTTCAGAACATCCCGAAATGTACCAATATCCAGAATATTGTTATATTTTAATAATATCCGAAATGTTAATTTCATACTTATTAAGGTTTCCAACAAAAATATTTTAATAAATATTTTTTCAAGTATTTTCATTACGAGTTTCTTCAATTATAACAACTTTTTGCTTCTAGAAAAAACGGAAAACCTAGTTTTTAATGAATCACCCTGCATATATCATAATTTTATAATTTTTAAGGATGGGTCTATCTTTTGTAATAAAGGAGATGTGGCAAAAGAGTGTGCAATAAACTTACCAGGTCTGTTCAGAAAATAAGATACATTTAGTGATACGCCGTTGGTAGTACTGTGTTATACATAACCTCCTCTGTAACCATATGTTCTTGGAATGTTGATATCTCATTTAGTTTTCGTGATATTGTTATTCGAATGCAACATGTTTAAATGTTAGTGACGATTTTTGAAATGATCGATTTTCTGGAACATTATAATGTAAAATTTTGCGTGACACTGGGGAAAACTTTTACGGAAACATTTCACTTTAAAACAAGCTTACGGAGATAATGCTCCGAATTATACGCAATCTCACCAATAGTTTTCACGATTTAGTCAGTCAATTGAAGATGATCCTCAACCAGGAAAGCCTTCGACTTCAACTGATGACTCCCACGATCAGAAAGTCGAAGATCTGATGCGTGCAAATCGCAGCTACTGACAGTCAGAGAAATAGCAGAAGAGATTAGTATCTCAATTGGGACATGAAATTTGATGACCGAACAACAGAAAGAAAATAGTGTGATCGCTTATAGGCAACTCCTTGAACAATCCAATGTCGATGAAACATTCATTTAAAGGATCATAACGGGAGACCAAAGCTGGGTTTATGACTACGACATTGAGACAAAAGTTCAATTATCACAATGGATTGGCAAAGTATCTCCACGCCCCACGAAAACACGTCAGTCTCGATCCAATGTCAAAGTGATGATCACGGTTTTTTTTTTCGAGTTTAATGGAATTGTGCATTTTGAATTCTTACCTCAAGGTGAAAAAGTGAACCGTGTGTATATTATCAAGGCGTTTTACAATGGTTACGTCCACAAAAAGAGACCCAGAGTTGTGGCGAGACAACTCGTGGTTTTTGTACCATGACAATGCGCCCGCTTTATTAGTTCGACAAAAATTAGATTACTGTCTCCCTCATCTCACCCTCCTTACTCGCCAGACCTGGCTCCTTGCGAATTTTTCTTATTTCCGAAATTAGAACCAGTGCTGACGTCGTTTTCAGACTATTGATGACATCAAAGTAAATTCGCAGACTGTAAATGCCATTTCAAATGAAGCTATCCAAGACTACTTCGTGAAATGGAAACATCGCTGGGAAAAGTGTTTGAATGGTGAAGGAGAGTACTTTGAAGGAAACAAAGGACAAGAATGCATAAAATTAATAATAAAGTTCGGTTATTTTCTAAACAAACCTCGTATAACAAGTTAAACAAAGACACTTAATTATCTAGGAACTAACAATAGGTCTTCTCTTTCTTACAAATTAGCCACATCTTTTTGATCATATTTCTTACTAGGGACGATTGCAATAATTTGATAGATGGAAACTTTACATCACTGCAATTGTAAGAAAATCTAATCTATATCTATAAGAAAAGATGGATGTTCTAAAAAACAACTTGTTTATTTTTAAGCCTTCGCGAAGTTCATTTGTTTGGTCTAAAATTCTGGCGCTTCAAGAATTTTTATCTCCAAAAATTATATCTGCAGGCACAGTGCAAAATATAGAGGAACACGCAGTACATATATATTTAATTTAAAATATTAGGTCTTCTACACATTTTTTTAGTTTCAATGTGTCAATTTTTCAAAGTGGTCCCCTTCTTTCAAAATTAAACTGTTTCTTTTACTTACTTAACTAAATAAGTATATTGTCTCACTTTATTTGTGGCACCATTTCCATGGTTTCGATTTACTATTCCTTAAACATTTAAACAAAAAAAAAAAACAAAGAGTTAAAAAATCAAACAAACAATATTGTGCCTCGGATCAGTCTACAGTTAGATTAGGTGAGAAATCTCACACTGAGAAAACAGATAAATTTTAAATACACATATACCACGAACCCCACAAAATAAACACACCATTCTGAATTAACGCATGTTTATTTCTTTTTTGTATTTTTCCAGCAGTTGTACGCTTAACAAAACAAAACTACAGAACAGTATCGTTAGAACCGGGTCTTGAAGTACATTAAAACAACTTTGTATGTATGTGTTTCAAGCAAACAGACCTCGTAACAGACCTTCAAACGTAATTTTATCGGCCGATACTTCCATCGCGCCTCCCTCACTATTTGTTGGTCGAATTTCGTGTAGCTGCAAGATATATTTAAATCAATTTGGCTGCAAATCTCGGCAGAGGATCGGGCTTTTAAGTTTGTTTAGTTGAACGATTTCGTTCCGAGGAACATTTACATATCTAAATTATACCCGTCCCGTGAAATACCTGTAGGATATAGAGGGGGGGGGAGGGGGGTGGATTCGTTCTCTTTTTTCTTATAGATCGGATAGCGCTGGGTCCGCTTTTGGGGCCGAAAATAGTTGATGGCGCTAATTAAATAAAACGATACTGTAATTGATTGACGCAAACTGAATTAAAACGTTTTAAAAGCTTTTGCATATCGCGGATTTGTGCAGCGAGGAAGTTTTAATGTGGCACGAATGCATATTATTATCGGTCTAGTGCAGCAGAAATTTGAGGATATTTGAACCATAATACAAATACAATGAAGTGGGAAAACTCGATTGGTAACAATATTTCTTGCAGACAGAATATAATACCTGACTGACTCACCACAATAATGCGAAGAAACATTTTTGGAACCGCTCACGCTATGGATAGTTCGGTTCGGACAGGTCTGTTTTAAGTTTATACTCGCTATACATAAATATGTGCGATTAACAGACACACTCCACATACTCTAGACAAACTGTCTTTTAACAAAAAGAAAATACAGTTAAAAGCAGGAATAATAAATAACCTAAAACATTTGTTCGCTAATAATTTTGCTTAAATAATAAATGACACGTCTCCGTATGGAAACTAAAATATACAGGGTGATTCAGTTATAACGTAATTAATTTTAACCACACATTCGGAAGTCCTAATAGCGACAGAAATCAAAACAAACATTTTACTGGACCTTTTAATAAATAACCAAATTACCCCTTAACTCCCGTTAACTGGGTGTCCTACTTCGAACGTTGAAGCGAAACAGCTGATTTCCCAGTCATCTTGAACTTTGCAAAATCATTTGGTTTCAAAATCACAGTGCAGTGTATCTTAATACAGTGCTATAGATGGATGAGCGAGTATTGTTTAGCCGTACTGTCATTTTAAATAGGTAGGTACCATACTACTCTTTGAAAAGTTATGTCACACAATAAGGTATACGTACTATAAACTGAATAATTAATTGAACATATTACTAAAACAAACATTCAATTATAAAACATGGTAAAAACGTTAACAATATTAAAAAACTAAATAACCTAATATTTGAAAATAATTATTATCCTTATACATTTGTTTTTATTAACAAATAAATAATACGTGTTAATATTTAACATGTAAAAAAATATCTTACTCATTCATGTGTATGGGAAAAAAGTCTGTTTTTGTCGTTCACTATTAAAAACACAGTAAAAGCTAGGTTAGTGACCAATTACGGTAAGTCAAGATTCACTCTCGATAAACATTTGTAGGTCAGTGGTCAAGAGCGGTCCGAAAAGGTTTTTTTCAGTGTAAATATGCATTTTAAAATTTTTTCTCGCGTATTCGTATTCTACTCATTTTTACCTATCTTACCTTAAAATTAATTAATGAATCGCCCTGTATAATAACCTAAAATGGAAGTAGAAAGTTTTGTTTGGTAACAAAAAAGCGGACAGCGAACTATCTGCGGCTGTAACTATTC
The DNA here is from genome assembly GCF_000390285.2 of Anoplophora glabripennis. NCBI lineage: Eukaryota > Metazoa > Arthropoda > Insecta > Coleoptera > Cerambycidae > Anoplophora > Anoplophora glabripennis. Next base: position 272,186 of record NW_019416717.1, on the reverse strand, counting down.
ATCTTAGTTTTAATAAGCACGACTATTAATTTTGCAGGTTCAACGGATTCGATTAAATGAAAACATCTACTGATTAAAAAAGTCTTCTCCAAATTTGTAATTATGATATATATCCACCTCAAAGTCAGAATTGCTTGAATCTTCTGGAAAACGATGATTAATTTAATAATATTTATTAGCTCGAAATATGTGAATAAAGGTATCAATATATACAGCTACCCCAAAATAATTAGAATATAGGGAAAATATTCCCGTCTAGATATTCGAGAATTGTTTTGGGAATGCCTCTGCATGATGTGAAATTCTATCGACGGCGTGTACAATCTTGGAAAATAAGTTAAAGAGCAACTTTACCTTTACTTGATGTTAAGTGTTCGATCTGTGATGCGGCTTTAATCAGAAGTAACAACTCAATATCACTGACTTCTCTGACACACTATTTTTTAAATATTCTCAAAGATAAAAGGAAGTCCAAAGAATGAAAAGGACATGGAAAATTACATGATATCAACCCAAGAGCATCCACCATGTAAATACCAGATTTCCTGAGGTACACCGAGAAATACTTCTTCAAGAAGAATTGGTAAATTATTTTCCAGAAAGTTTAAATAATGTTGACAAATCGGTTGGTGTGACAATATAAAAGATCCTATTAAAATTTTTTCACAATGCCAATATTAATGGAGAAGCCATTACTCTCTCAAGGGATCTTCAATTGTAAGTGATTGGCCATTAGTGACTGCACACTCTGTATGTGTAGCGGATGTCCAAATGGCTCATCGATAATTCCAGCATATTAATAGCTATTGCATCGCACAAGTTTCGTCAAATATCTAGTGTGCCTCAAGGATCTATACTAGGACCCTTACTCTTCGTTTTGTTTGTAAACGACATCATGATCTACAAGTACACCATTGCATAGACCCAATTACATAAAAGACCTTGGAGTTACATTTGAACCTACATTATCTTTTACAAAACATATAGACATAATTGCGTCATCTGCTTTCAAGAATATGGGGTTCATAATAAGGAATTCCAAAGGCTTTATCAGTATTTCTACACTACGATTGCTCTACACTACCTTTATTCATTCTAAATTAGAATATGCATCAATAGTCTGGAACCCAATTTATGCTAATCAAATTGCAACTTTGGAAAGAGTACAGCGTAGGTTTATGAAATCAGCTGTGTACTTATTAGATGGTACATATTTCCCCTCAGGATTTTCCGCATTATCTATTACTTGAGCGTTTCAATATTCACATTCTTGCTAAAAGAAGATCTGTTTTTCAAGTAATGTTTTTGTATAAAGTTCTACATAACATTTTGGACTGTCCAGGCGTTTTAAGTAATATTAATATCAAAGTACCACGACTATCAGCTAGAAGTAATAATGTTTTTAGTCTACCCGCAGCACGTAGCAACATCCTAGTAGCATCACCATTGTATCAAATTGTTTCCAAGTACAGTGAGATAGATATAGAGATGTTGATCTTTTTTATTGTTTGGCTGATATAAAAAATGCTTTACTGAATGTAATCATATCTGTCTTTTATAGTTTGTTGCCTTTTTATTTTGTTCTTTATATTTGTGTTATTTGTAAGTTTGTATTATTTTTATTTTTATTCTCTATTTTTCCATAGTTAATTTTTCTCTTTTAACTTTTTTATATTTTATTACTAGACTTAACATATCCCGTTATTGAGCATCGCCTGTTGGATGTGTATTTTAAATAAATAAATAAATAAATAAATAAATAAATTAATTAATTATTGGTGTTGGAAATGGTGCACAATTTTTACCTTTGGATTATCGTCACTCCATTCAAAGCTGTTGTAGGGATTTATTAATTAATATGTATTATTAATTGTTCGTAAAGCACTGTGTTGTGCAAAAGTCATTATTTTTGTTTTAATTCCAAAAGGTGCATTGATGCTATTCCGATGCAAATTAATATGCTATGGATTATAGATTTCGAAACATTGAATTCAGTACGTAGATTCTCATCAACAATATTTAAATCCGTGGACGAGCGTATTCTCTTGTATAAGCTAAAAATAGTACATTTTTGTCGAAACCTTGAGGAACTTGTAGATCAGGAAACTTTTCAGCATATCGCCTTGCTGATGCCAAAGAATTACAACTACATTCTCCATATACCAAATGCATTACAGTCAATTCATTGAAACTGTAGTGATTTTACGAAATTTATCTTTATCCGACTTAAAATAATTCATTAATTCTTTATAGTCCAACCAAATTACACTTGGAGAAAAAAAAAATTGTTACCTGAACTTTTATAGGTGGAAATAGTAAAAGGGTTTATAATAAAGCTAAAAAAAATAAATGCGTGAGCAGGGGCGGCGGAGGGTTGATTTGGGTGGTTGAAAAGTTATGAAAAATTGTGTCATTGGGATGTCTGGCGAAAGTTGACGTCAAACCAAAAAGTATTCAATACAAAAGTTGTAGATCATGCAAAAATCTACAACTTTTGTAGAGGTCACTTTTTAACATAACCTCAAAATTTCCGAGAAAAATGCGAAAAGCAGTTTTTTTTTCTGATTTTTCGTTTTTTATTTCTCATTTCTGCAAAAATAATTTAATTTTGACGAAACTTGGTGAACGTATACCTTTCTCTGTCTTAAATAACGTCAAATTTATTTAGATAAAAAAATCAAGAAGTTTCTGATATTAATTTTTTTCGGACTGAAAAACTTTTTTTTTTTCAAAGAAAAATTCAACTTAAAAAAATCATCGTACAGAGTTCTGTAAACAAATTATTAACAATAACTGAAAAATTCGTTGCCGCAAGTCATTTTTTACTTTTTTGCCTTTTTGAGCATGTTTTTGAATTGTGATTACGATTTTTTTTATTTCGCCAAAAAGTATATGTCAAAAAAATGATTACCAGCAGAACTCTGTACGATGATTTTTTTAAGTAGATTATTTCTTTGAAAAAAAAGTGTGTCAGGCCGAAAAAAATTAATATCTCTGAAACTTCTTGATTTTTTCATCTAAATAAATTTGAGGTTATTTAAGACAGAGAAAGATATACTTTCACCAAGTTTCGTCAAAATTAAATTATTTTTGCAGGAATGAGAAATAAAAAACGAAAAATCAGAAAAAAAAACTGTTTTTCGCATTTTGAAGTTATGTCAAAAAGTACTTTTTTGTTTGACGTCAATATTCGCCAGAAATCCCAATGATACAATTTTTCATAACTTTTCAACCCCCAAATCAACCCTCCGCCGCTCCTGCTCACGCATTTATTTATTTTTTCATTTATTATAAGCCCTTTTACCATTTCCACTTATGAAAGCCCAGGTAACAATTTTCTATTTTTTTCCCTCTAAATAAGTTATTTTGATCGGTCTATTAAATTAACAACATTAACATCCTTACATGACCACATGCCCTAGTTTTTAAGCGGGACATCCGTACGCATTGCTCAAGGAAAGGTAATTTCTAAACAAAAGTCATAAATCCAATTGAAACGATTTTTGATGGCACGCAGGCCTTTATTTTTCGCGACAAATAATTACAGTCTCGAAATGCTTATCCCTCGTAAATTCCTTAATGAAAACGGCAGGAGCATATTTTTAATTATTAAATCAAATTACTTAGAAGTTTCCATTGTACCGGAAGCAGGCGGCCGACAAAATAAATATAAAAATAAAAGGTTTTTGTGCTCTCTCAGTGAGTGGAGGTATGCAAATGGTATCTTTGAACTTTAATTATAAAAGTAAATTAAATCTCCGGTATATCGCTTCTTTTATGGAAAAATCTAGGTCGGCCGAATAAAGCGTGGAATCGAACTAAATGAGTTTAAGGAAATTATATTCTATTAACGGAATGTCATACTCACATTTCGATAGATACGTACCGATAGGCCTCTATCACCCATCCCTGGTAGATAATGGCGCGCTTTCTTTTTGTTTCAATTTCAACGTGGGCGATTCAAATAATAAGAATTTTTAGGGCCCCGCTGCGTTTTTGTCAGGAGACTAGAGATGGGCAATACGGATCTTTTTAATGATCCGCATGATGCGAAATGTATCAACATAAAGATCCGCAACAAAAGATCCGCATCACGGAATCGTATTCAGTGCGGATGTACAAGTACAATTTGTACTTCCTCACTCATTCCCGTTTCATATATTGTATCTCGTATCACACTCTGTCGCGTATATTTTCTAATTAAATTCCAATATAAGAAAGAACTATCGCATTACTTTTTCAATCTCTTTTTTTCACAGTAGCAGCAGTCAAAGCACAAATTGCTTTTGTGTTTTATTTATTAATTTATAAATTAATTTAAGGGGAGGTAATTACCTGTCAATATACCACACGGAAAGATTTGCAAATTTTTTGCAAACATCTATAAATTCATTTTTTAGCAGAACCAAGAATATCAGCAGAAACGAAGCAGTAATATATTTGAATTCAAGTTGAGAAAGCAGTAAATTATTTTTAAGTGAAATGAATTAATGTTTAAATTTATTTTCGGTCAAAGGATTCAACATTTAAATACGAAATACACTTTACCCTGACAATACGAAACACACATCACTCTGACAATTACTTTTTACGTTATAAGTTTGTTTCAGACTCCACAATTTCATATAAATCATTTCAATATTTAGTTTCCTATGCACTAAACTGTTTCTAATGCATCGTATCTCATCGACCTGTATCGGACACGAGAATCAGTTGAGACCGATTCATTCCCAATTCGCATTGATGCGGTGATGCGAATATACGAAATTATTTTTTCATCGGGATCCGCATGAATCGATTCCCACTAGAGATCCGTATGATTTATACGTATGATGCGGATCTTGCCCACCACTACAGGAGACTGCCAATCATACGGATAAATATGCAAAAATGTGGACACGAATTATTAGAAGCAGCACTTTCTTGGTCATATCTTCTTTATTAGATCTAGGTATTATAGTTTCCTTGTCCAAATACGTAAACATGTTCCATTAAAAAATAATTTTGTTTGCCTTTTTTAGAACACCTTGTACATACAGTGACAAAAATTGTGAAAATTTACATTTGTAATAGTTATCATACACAAAAATTATAAATGAATTGAACATACGCAGGATGATTCACAACATATCCAAAAAAATTTGGGAATAGATGCGACATGGAAAATGGAGTCAGAAAATTGTTGAAGTTGCAGTATTTTTAACCTTTACATCGCTGGGCTACTGTAGTCTAGCGTCATTCGTCCACGTGGCCCCAGACGATTCCGAATACCGAAATCCGATTTCAGTATTATCGTTGTTGCGATAGTGTTTACAGTAAATTTTCAAGTGTCAAAAATGGCTTATGTGCATATCAACTGGGAGCAAGACAACATTTGTGTTATGATGAAGCAAGATAATATTTGTGTTAGTGGTAAGACGGGCCTAAATGTGTTTACACGTCGGTGGACAAAATTTTGAACAGTTGTAACATCAGGTATGTCAAATTATTTTGTTAATTAAAACCACAAATTAATTTTATTAATTAATAATAATTAATATTAAAGCAATAGCGGCAAAAGCTGTTCAATTTGCTGATATAAAAATTGGTGTTATAAAATGTTATTTATTTCTTTCCCTGGGAAAGAAATTCTTTCAATTTTGTCATTTTTTATTACACTTTGCCGTCGTGCCGATCGCCGACTGCATGCTTTGCCTTGCGTAAGGTCAGGTTTTACAGTGGACCCATTTTTAAATCATTTTCGAATTGCCCTATTTTTACAAAACTGTATTCAAAAATTGTTTTTGGATAAGGTCTGAATCACCCTGTTTGTAGATTACATTGTGTACACTGAAAAAAATACTATCCAATATCAAACTAACCTGTAAGTTCAGGTAAGATTTAAATTTAGATTAATTCATTGTTTTTTGTTTTTTGGTTATTTTACGTTGGCCTATTTAGTTAAAATTAAACAAAAGTAAATCTTACACATTTCAAGACTTAATATTAAACTTTACGAGTGGTCAATATTAAATGAACTATATGCAAATGCCCTGAAATAATCAGTTACCAGCAAACTTATTCAACCAGTTAAAACAAAACAAATCTGTTTAACTTTAATAATTGGTTGATTTGATTTGAACGAAACTTAAGTTTTTTTCATGTGAAAGACTAAAATAAAGTTTGCAACGGAGAGCGCAGGTCCAGTACCCACAAACTACTGAAGCAAGCTCATACAAGCTTGTCCTTATCCGTGAAGTGTAACTAAAAGAACAACAATTAAAGTTATATAGTTTTTATATTTTGTGGAGTGAAGTGTTTCTGTTATTTTATATTACCTAGTGTGCCGTCAAAATAACCAATGATCTAATAGGTAACTTATTAGTATGGCCATTAAAGCTTTTCACCTCCGAATTCTTTGAAACTGAACCGATCGACTTGAAATTTGGCAGATAGTTAGAGAAAAGGTCACTGAACATACCGCCGATTGACGCTGGAAACCGATAGAGAATCAAATTTTGAGCTTTCGAAGAATTTTTTAGAGAAATCAATAATTTTTTAGTTATTCATGAAAACTTGGAATTTTGAGTGAAGAAAACACTTTTTCAAAGTATTTTTCGCGAATAACTCAAAAACTACACATTTTATTTAAAAAAATGTAATGAACAAAAATGTAGCTTATAAATAAACAAAGAAAATCATTTTTTAAAAAGTGTTGTACATCCTATACGAAGCCAAATATGGTTAGTGGAAGGGGACTTGTTTTTTTTTTTTTTTGGGGGGGGAATACTCAAATCGATGTATTCAACGTCAAACAACGGAAAAAGTATTAATTTTACGTGTATAACGTTCCTGGAGTTTTTTGTAGTACTCAAAAAGACCTTCAAAATGAGCACTTATAAAAGTTAATTAGAGCAAAATTGAAGGAGTTATCGTCAAAAACAGCTGGGTTGCTCATATTTTTTAAGGAAAAATGTAAACGGTAAGTAAACGCTGTACCATTTCCATCAGAATTAAAATTAATCGTAGACCTTTTACAATTAGTTTTGTTTTAGTATTTTTCATACGATCCTGAAGTTAGACCGGTTTAGAATGCGTATTTTTTGAATAATGTACTGTAAAAGTTGAAAACGTATTTTTCATTATTAAAAAAAAAATTGCCTTATTTATATAATAACTTTGAAACTATGAAAGATACGTAAAAAATGATAGACAACAAAAATGTAGCTTTTCTTTCAACAAATATTTTGCTTTTTATTCCTATAGCATAAAAAATAAAGGAGGTATCGCCGCTTGAAGTATCCATTTTAGTGAAAAAATGACCTGTCTCGAGCCCTTCGATCCTTTCCCTTTAAAAATGAAGGACTTAAAATGTTTTATATGCAAACGATCTTACAGCTATTGAAATTATCTTTAAAATGCTTTTTTGTAGGATACTATAGCTTCAAAATTAACCGAGTTATGGTAAAAAAACCAATGACATTTTTTCGGAGTCTTTCTCATATTTGGAGCAAAATGTTAGGATTCAAGTGCGCGTCAGCGTGTATAAAAGTTTATATGCCGCGTAGCAATTTTTTTTATGAATGATTATATTTAAAAATCGATTAGGTATAATAAAAATATTTTACATTAATATTGGTAAAAGGGTAGTTTATAAGAATTGAAAATGGCAAAAGTAAAATATTCTTTCAGAAACAATATAAGGGAATTTTTATTTTAAATTATTGCACAATTATTGCATTCCAAGATTTAAAACGTAATTTTTTATCATTTTTTTAGCACAGGGACTTATAAGGGTTGAAAAGGAATTTTTCTTTTAAATAATTGCACCGTTGAAGCATTCCAAGCTTTTAAAACGTAATTTTTTTTATCATTTTTGTCTATACAGGGGTGGTTTTTGCGGGTTGAAAGGGAAAAATTATTTTATAAGCTTTAAGGTAACTTTTATTTTAAATAATTGCACGATTTAATCATTCCAAATCTTTAAAAATTAATTTTTTATCATTATTTTTTGCATAGGGGTAGTTTTTAAGGGTTAAATAAAGGGTCGAAAAGATCAAATATATCATAAAACTTGTCCGAGAACATGGAACATTATTTAATCTTTGTGCTTGAACAAAATTTTGATCAATAAAATGCTTAAAACTTAATTTTCACAATTTTATTCACTTAGGGGTAGTTTTTACCCCTAAAAAACAAAAAGCCTCAATGGGGCTTATGTCATTTTGAACTTGAGCCTAAGGTGAGCCTTATTCTAAATTTTCATGCAAATCCATGCAGTTTTAAAGAATTCGGAGGTTACAGCTGATTTTCAGCTTCAATGACTGTACTATACAGGGTGAGTCAAAAAACCGCTGACAGACTTCTAGGGTAGATAATACATAAAAAATTAAGACGAAAAGTTTTAATAAACATAGGGTCGCAAATGCCTCCTTAACGAGATACAGGACGTCAAAGTTTCTGTAAAATTAAACATTGTCTGCAATAATTCCAAAATGCCTGAACATATCTATTTCAAATGTGCTATGCGTAGTTAGCACCTTAAGACCAATGTTTGATGTACTGCTCAAAATTTTATGAACAGCAGTGGCGTAGAGACGGGGTCAACGTGACCCTTTTTTAAAAATATTTTCTACGCCACTGCTAATTTTGTCAAACGGGCGCTATTTTCGTGTAAAGTGTTCAATTGTCTATCGAATTGGTCTCTTGCAAAATTTGGATTAAAGCAACCATTTTTAAGAGAAACACCTTTGTAGAAAATTTGTAATTCCAATTTTATTTTCATTCATTTTAGTTTCGCATAGTAGGCTTGTGCTATTCAAAATAAAATTAAACATCGCCTGTCACTAATGTCAATGTGTACAAGTGAGTTAAGTAAACTAGATTATAAGCTTCTTTTTGTCATTTTTACGCTTTAATTTTACAGAAACTTTAACGCCCTGTATCTCGTTAAGGTGGCATTTGCGACCCTATGTTTATTAAGACTTTTCGTCTTAATTTTTCAGGTATTACTTACCCTAGAAGTCTGTCAGCGGTTTTTTGAATCACCCTGTATATAAAATTTCTAAGAGTATTTAAATAGTAATTTTAACGTGTGTCCCTCTTCCATTAATTTGCGATTCCCTGTAGTCTTATGTCATATCACAGTGAATTACATTTTATACAAATAAGATCATTTAGCAACACATTGTGTTTCCATAACTCACTGAGGAGATGATGTCTTATTCACAACGAAATATCTGCAATAATGCTATCTCGGATCACCGGCACATAAAATTAAATATCAGATCGCACTTAAGACAGAATGCGCGATAAAACGTAGTGACACTCTTAAACCGAGCACATTATATGCAAAAGACGCAAACTTCCTGTTGAAATGTCACACAATAATTTCGTCCGAACTTGTTCCTACACGACTCGCACGTATAAAAACGGTGTGGGTATCATATCGAGATAGTGCCCAGACGTAAATGATATACCGTTAAATGAAACTAAAATTAATGTAATGAACCTCGAACGATATACAGGGTAGCCCATCGAAAACGTACCGCAAGGCATTACAGGGTAGTAATGAACTTTTCGGCAAAATCCAAAAACAGGTAAAGTTTGTTTCTGAGGGAGACAACTTTTGGCGCATAAAGCATAGCAAATTCTTCATCTTCAACCCCCTAAATGGGGGTGCCATCACCCCAAATTTTTTTAAATGGGAATGGGGGTCAAGTGCGGGTCATTAGAAAGGTCTTTTAATTCTCTATACTTCGATTCTTACTTTTTGAAAATCGATCCATTATTTTAGAAAATATGCAGCTTTGAAAATACGAACAACATTTTTGACGAGAAATGCGAAAATCGATTTAATTTTACTTCAAAACTTACGGTATTAGCTTGGTAAATTCCTTCAAAAGAATTCGCCTTTTTTTTTTCTGATTTGCGAATTCTTTAGCCTGATTTTGGTGAGCAAAAAATTGTCCGCTTTTTGTTTCGTATTTAGATAGGCCACAAGAAGTTGCTAGATAACTGTCTTGTGACTTGTAGTTGAAGAGTACCAATACTGCCGAGTCTTTTAAATTGATTAATTATGGTGTACTCAATTCCAGAAAGAGTAGAAATTATTGAGCTTTTTTTCAAAAACAATGAATGCGGAAATCGGGTCGCCGAACTGTTCAACCAACGGCATCCTGAGAAACATGCGTCTGGAAAAATTGTTCGCGAATTGGTGGCCAAATTTCGCGAAACTGGCTCCGTTCATAACAAAAAGAGGCAGGTTGAAAATCCGGTACTAAATGAACCTACGGAAATAGCGGTATTGGGGCAAGTGGCAATGGATAGTACGCTGAGTACAATGCAATTGGCTACTGCGACAGGAGTGAGTCGTACAAGTGTCCAACGAATATTAAAAAAATACAAATTCCATCCTTATAAGATTCGGCTAGTGCAAGAGCTAAATGAAGACGATTTTGATCGTCGTTTGCAATTTTGCGAAATAATGACTGAACGAGCGATAAACGATAATTTCCTCTTTAATGTGTGTTTTTCGGACGAGTGTACGTTCTTCTTGAATGGTTTAGTGAATCGCCATAATTGTCGTTACTGGGCTGATACCAATCCAAGGATTTTCCATGAGACACACTCCCAACACCCCCAGAAGTTGAATGTATGGGCAGGTATTTTTGGAAATTCCATTGTAGGTCCTTTTTTCCTTCCTGGAAATTTGACAGGCGATATGTACTTGGATTTACTACAAAATGTCATCGACCCAGCTCTAACAAATATCATAGAGGACGACCCTGCTTACAATGAACACGAACTGATTTTCCAGCAAGACGGAGCTCCTCCACATTACTCGCTCAATGTGCGCAATTACCTAAATGAGACGTTTCCAGGACGCTGGATAGGACGAAGAGGTGCAATTGAGTGGCCCCCTCGGTCACCCGACTTAAATCCTTTAGATTTCTTTCTCTGGGGGCACATTAAAAGCAAAGTTTACAGCACTCCACCTGATACCTTGGAAGATCTGCGAGGACGAATCATTAATGTATGTCGCGAAGTAACACCGCAAGTGCTCCAGAATGTTCGACAACGGTTTGAAGACAACCTGTATCATTGTATGCAAGTTGGCGGACAACATTTTCAGCATTTACTTGACTAATACCGTAAGTTTTGAAGTAAAATTAAATCGATTTTCGCATTTCTCGTCAAAAATATTGTTCGTATTTTCAAAGCTGCATATTTTCTAAAATAATGAATCGATTTTCAAAAAGTAAGAATCGATGTATAGAGAATTAAAAGCCCTTTCTAATGACCCCCCACTTGACCCCCATTCCCATTTGAAAAAATTTTGGGGATAGCACCCCCACTTAGGGGGTTGAAGATTTTGGTATGCTTTTTGAGCCAAAAGTTGTCCCGCTCAGAAACAAATTTGACCTGTTTTTGGATTTTGCCGAAAAGTTCTTTACTACCCTGTAATGCCTTACGGTACGTTTTCGATGAGCTACCCTGTATTTAAGAAAGCAATGTTGACTACAAAAAAAAATTCAAAATACACAGTATCTTTCTGAGGAATTAGGTAGGTATAACGTCCTTAAGCTAAGAAAAAAATAAATTCATGATATATTTTTGCACTTTTATGTCAAACGAAAACTCTTTTTTTTTTTTTCTTTTAGAAGAGTGGACAAAATTATGTGTATGTAGATGCTACAACTGTTTCCATAACGAAGAAATTATATATCATTTTTATAAGAATGGTAAAAATTTTCAACCGACATCCACTTTTTTTATAACACTAAAACAATGACTGGCATCAAGAACTCCTAAATAAACGTAACTTTTGGTGTATCATCAATTCTCATGTTCGGAAATGTAGAGAAAATATTATAAACTAATTGGTATCAAAATATAAACTTTATTTTACACTCCACTGATAATTTGTTTCCGGAGAACAGAAAAAATATGGTTTAACCAGATACTCTGACTGTCTTTGTAATTAAAAAACTATGGATCACTATAAATAACGATGGTTTAATTTCGAATGCGCTGTAAATCATTCTGAATTTGTAACTACCTTTTTTGTTAAGAAAAATGTATAAATGGCATCATATCCGTAGAGCTCCTGTTGAACTCATGTTTAATGTATCATCCACTTCCAGGATCGAAAGTGTAGAAAATGTATTATGCAAACTTTAATAGGCTAAAAATGTACATATTTTTTACATGTTGCAGTACATATATGAAAATTTTGATTAAAGCGAATAAAAAAAATATGAGTTGAAGTAGATGCTATGAGTGTTTCCGTAACGAAGAAATTATGAATAATTTTTGTAATGTTTTAATTTTGGAAATGAAGTAAATTATTTTAAAATTTGCAACCGACCTCCATCTTTCTTATGAGACAAAATTAACCAATAACATTATATTTCTAGATCTTCCGAGTGTAATTTTTGTATCTGTATCCTCATTTTCTATGTTCAAAAGTGTGGAGAAAATATTATACACTTTAATAGGTAGAAAATACAGGGTGATCCACAACTTATCCAAAAAAATTTGGGAATTGATGCGGCATAACAAATGGAGTCCATATCGTAAAAAAGAATTGTAAAATCTTATATATAGAAAATATAGTTTCCCAGAAAAAAAATATTGAAGTTGTAGTACTTTCAAGCATTACATCTCTGGGCAACTGCAGTCTCTAGAGTCATTCGCAATACGCGTGGAGAGCCACGTGGCCTCAGCGACTCGAAATACTGAAATCAGATTTTACAATCATCATTGTGATAGTGTTTACAATAGTTTTTTTTTGTAGTTATTGTCAAAAATGGCTTGCGTGTACAGCAACTCGAAGTTAATGAATATCGTTTTAATTTATGGTGAAGCAAGACAACATTTGTATTATGGTGAAACATTTGTGTTATGGTGAAGCAGGACAATATTTGTATTATTTGAGCAAGACGGGCCCAAATGTGTTTACGCGTTGGTGGACAAAATTTTGAACAGTTGTTGTAATATAGGGTATGTCAAATTATTTTTTTAATTAAAACCACAAATTAATTTTATTAAGTAATAATAACAATAGCGGCAAAAGCAGTTGAATTTGCTGATATAAAATAGGTGCTATAAAATTCTATTTATTCCTTTCCTTACGAAATTCTTTTAAATTTTTGTCCGTTTTTATCACGCCGCTGTGCAGGTCGCATTGTGCGGGGTCAGGTCAGGAATAGACCAGTTTCCAGTGCCGTGCGGAAGTGTAATTTTTAATCATTTTCGAACTGCCCTTTTTGATTTTTTCTTTACAAAGTTTTCTATTTGTCCCCTGTACATTAATTTTTTTTTGATAAGTTCTGAATTTCCCTGTATATACATTTTGATATTTACACTAATCGCAAAAAATTAAGGAATATTTAAAAATCCCAAATATTTGAGTGATCTTGACAGAGCTGTAACTTGGAGAGAAATGGACGAATGTAGAAAGATTAAAAAGAAAATTGAAGCTTCAAGTTTCTAGTTTTCGAATCTCGAGTTTAAAATTGTTTTGCGTCAGCGGTTTTTGAGTAATCATAAGAAAACCAATGAAAACAAAAATTGCAAGTGCTGCCTTTAACAAATTCTGTGGACTTCAATAAATTAATTTTTTTGGTAATTTTCATCGTAAAGCTCTTGTAGATAATTTAGTTCCCCTCAATTTGAGCGGTTCTGGAGCCGTGTATGATAATTTGTCGCCGAGTTAAGTATCGTCGATCAAAGAAAAAAAGTCATTTTTGAGTTTGGCTTTTGACTCGGGAAATAGTGATCGTACAAAAAATCCAAGTAAGGTTTTGAAAACTGCAAAGTATTATCTACAAGTTATGTTATAATTAATTATTGGTTTTTGATGAAAAAAATATTTTCGATGTAAAAATGTTGAGGCATAATTAGGGGTATTTAAATAACTTGGCATAACTTTGCAAATAATGGATAAACTAAAGATCTTGACTGTAACTTTTCAACCTTAAATTGCTCAAAAGAATCCCTGACAGTTTCAAAAGCGCTTCAATTTTTTCCTAATAAGTACCCGGTATGTTCAGTCGTTTTTGCTGAAAATCGATGTAACCAGAAATTTTTCAAATTTTATTCATTTTTTGATTTGAAAAAATCTTTCTTAGCAATAATCCATATTTTCATAAAAAAAAATGTTAATTATTGTAAAAAAATTTTTTTAATTTTGGTTCAAAAATAATTTTTGTAATAAATTTTTTGAAATATATAAGTTTAATTTCTAAAATACAGTAAATTATATTGAAATTTGCAATTAAACTGGTTTAGCAAAAAAAATCAAAATTAATATATGAAGTATAATTAGCGTTTTTAATTTCCATGTTCGTTCAAGTTTACTTAGTTTTCGAAAAACGAAAAAAAAATATAGTTTCACGTAATTAGTTAATATTGTTTTTGTAACGAATGTGTGTTTATCATTTCTTAGCTTCGAAAGTGAAGTGAATTATTTTGAAATTTGCAACTAAGCTCCACCTTTTTTATGCGGTAAAATTAATGAATGGCATCATCATATTCCCGCAGCTCCTGCGCATTTTTGGCGTGTCATCTTTATTTAATGGCAATTAAAGCAATATTTATAATATTACAGACGGAGTCCCAGACGCAATTTAACAATAGAATTTTAATAATTTTTTATCTGGTTTTTTGTCGGAGGTATCTCGGCAAACACCCCGTTGAGTTATATAACTTTTTTCCTCCTAATAAATTTATGCATGAAACGGCAGTAAGCGGTAAAAAACTAATTATAAATCATAATAGGACTTTAATTAGTTTAATTTTGAATGTATAAGCTACACCACTGACCTCACCCTGCGACTTTTCAGGCGTTCTCTATTAATCATAAAGGCTAGACAATAGGGCATCTATATATGACGGCCGATCTCACCGCTATTTTTCCATACCCCCATTGATGGGTATTTGTTTTAAAGAGGTAATTACAGTAATTAATATGTAATTACTTTAGGGAATTCCTGGTTTTTTTATTGTGCTGCCACAAAAGCCATCGGACGAGTATTAGTCGATGATGATACGGATTATTAGAGAACCGTCAGTTGTTATCAATCAAGCTCTAAAGGAATCCGTGCGCTATGATGAGCTTTACAGCTTCTTTGTGCCAATAAAAAATTTTCATTCAAATTTCGGAGCCATTGTGTGGCCATTATGGAAACGTTATAATTACTATAATTATAAATTGAAAATTATAAAGTTAGGTATACGTCGCAGATTTCTATAACATACGTAGATAAAATCAGCAAATGGTAAGTTCAATAACTGTATTTTACAGCATAGTTATTTTTTTATGTAAGTTTTACGTTATGTACAAATACTACGATTTTTTCAATAACTGAGGAACAATTTAGAACTTTTTTTTACTAAAATTTCAAGTAATTTTGGCCGTCAGTTTTACAGAAATTAAGAAAAGTTGAGTTATTTTCACTCAATTTCACTCAATAATGTCCACCCAATTGAGTGAAATTGATTGAGTTACGATTTAAATGTAAAATGAAAGTAAAAATTCACAAATTATTTTCAAATTATTATTTATTGTTAAAAGATTTTAAAAAGAATAAAAAGCATTTGAATTTATTGCAATATTCTCAAAATTAAAAAATATTAAAAATAATGCGGTCGATAAAATTACAATTTTAACTTCCTGAAATTTTATTATATAGTTCTTTTTTATTATATTTATTACTAATTTTATAAACATAATCAAAATTAATTCAAAAAATATTAATCACAACCATTTTCAATAATAGATATAAATAATGCAATATAATACAATTTAATTTAAATGTTTTTCTATTTTTATGAGAAATAATAATTTGAAAATAATTTATGAATTTAAATCGTAATTAAATAGCTAACAAAATATTGAAAAAACAAGTTTACTTTGCCTTAATATGTAAAAGAAATAACTTTTTAAATGAACGATAGCTTCATTTATTTATTTAATAATAGTAAAATAATTCCGAAATTGTAAATTAAAAAAAAATAATTATAAAAGATGCATTTTTTCTGGGGTTCAGGGCTATTCTACGAATTCGTAAATATGCGCATTGTTATTTTTTCGTCGAGCTACCCCAGTTTAAAAAAAATAAGTTTCTACGATGAATAGAAGCCGAGATATTGCAAAATTTACAGCGCGCACTTATTTGAACTTTGGACTTAACTTTTCTCGCCCGCGCGACCGCTTGGACGAGCATCCCCCACCACCACGCCGTCGGCCACCAGACAGTTTACTTAGCGAGTACCTTCTCTTTAAAGGGCTCGTGAGTCGTTAATTTTCCACATTTTTCAATGCAATTCACGGGAAATCGTAGTTTACGTCGTAAACTTTATTTTGCGAAATATTCAAGTCTTAATATTTATAAACAATTGCGCTACGATTTAAAAAAGAAAAATTCTTATCTTGGCTCCTGTTGGTCGTAGAGGGTACTTTTTTTTATTTTAAAACTGTATTTTTTTGCCAGCTATCTATTGCATCTATTTTCGGTGAGATAGCATAAATAGCAACAATGTTATTCAAATTGTTTATAAGCGAATGGTTTCTTAATGCACAATTTGAGAATGTTAATGTCAAAAAAACGGTGATATTTTTTAATAGGTCGCTTAACTGCGTCTTTAAGATTACAGTGACGCTTTCAGAATCATGTTTTACTGAAAATTAACGTCTGTACAGAGGCTTAAAGTTCATAACTTTTGGAGCCTCCGCTATAAACAAATAGAATTGTGCGAAAACTATTGCACCTACAGCGCCCACTTTTGGCACACTTTTAAAGTATGACAAAACCCTCAACTTGTCATAGGTTTTATAAAATTTTAACAATAAATGCGATAGTTATAAACAAATGAAAAAATGGGCACTTTTCTTGTTTTTTTGCAATAACTTTTTTGTTTATTAACCGATTTTAATTTAACCAGTCTCATTTTGTAGATAATTTTACTCCCTATAAGCTGTCTGAGAGTCACTTTTCGCTAAAATTGATGGTTTTCCCTGCAAAGTGAAAAAACTGTTTTCCTCACTTATTTGTTTAAATAGAAAAGTTAGCTAATAAAAGTTTTTGACTCACGAGACGAGAGATGTCTTGTATTATGTTCCTTTAGACAATTTTACAATAATCTAGCGGATAAGACTTTTTTCGAGTTTCTCTTTTATTTTCGCTAATTTTCCTGGTGTATCACTCAAACCGATTTATTTACATTCCCAAATACCGTTATAACGAAAATAATGTAAAAATTAGGTACGTTTCTTATATGTTTAATACTCACAAAAAGAACTCTTGTATTTTCTTAAAACTTCAGTAGGTATACTATATGAAACAGTTGTCCAAGTGCTTGATATATCAAAGATGGTTTCGTTGGAATGTTTATTTTTTATTTTTTTATTGTTTGAAGTTATTTATTTGTTGCAAAGTATTAGTTTTTTCTTATTTATTGGGTATTTTATTTTTTTCCTAAGCATTCAAAATGAGAATCCAGTACATTAGACAAGTAGAGTGAGTCTATAAATTTGATTTAGCTAATTTGAATTTAGCGTGTACTTTTATACCCAGTTATCAAATTTCAACTCAATATTTCAGAAACAGCAGCAAATATCTCGGATTTTGTTTTTGTTATACAGGATTAGTCAAAAGTATGCAAACCCCCAAAAATCTCGGCGGGAAAGCATTTTTGGGATAAATGGTGAGGACAAAAGTAGAATTCTACATGATATTATTCTTAAACGTGACCTTAGGTCAATGATCAAGGTCAGGTAGAGGTCAAGTTATTATTCCGGCTGTCACTTTTTATTTTCGACGATGGAATAGAAGACTCACAATTTTTTAGTGATCTCAAGATCAAGGTCACTAAGGAGTACCATTAGGTCTCTACTCAAAGACTGCCACCCCCTCTGATTCCGTAGTTAAAAATAAAAAATTACAGTAAAAATCAACATTTGACTTTGAACGGACCTTGACCATTGGCCTTGAGGTCACGGTCAATATCATATTCGGATGCAGAATTTTCTGCTCTTTCCATTTCCGGGGTCGAAAAGGAGGGTCGCAATCGAGTTGATCTTGACATAACCTTGAACCTTGGACATGACCTCAAGATCAAGGTTACCATTGGATGCGCTGTGAAAAATGCCGAGACTTTTATCCTCACCAAAAATGCTTTCCCGCTGAGATTTTTGGGGGTTTCTATTCTTTTGACTAACCCTGTATGAAGAAAGGTAACATTTTTCTAATTTAATGGTCAATGGTGGGAATAATAACGATCCACCCTCTGAATATATAGGGTGATTCAGTCATAATGTCGTTAATTTTAACCACGTATTCGGAAGGCCTAATAAAGACAGAAAATTGAAAAAAAAAATTCACTCCTTTTAAAAGATAAGTAAATTACCCCTTAACTCCTGCCAATTCAGTGCCGTACTTTATATCACATTCTCTCACCGGGAATGCACCGGCGGATTATAGAGTGTTCGAATATTGAAGCGAAACAGCTGATTTCCTCAGTCGACTTGAAATTTGTAATTGGTTTCAAAAACAAAGTGCAGCAGATCCTGACTTTATTATCAAAGTGCTATGGATGGACGAGTGTTGTTTTAGCTGTACTGACATTTTAAATAGGTAGGTACCATACTACTCTTTGAAAAGCAATAAGTTCTACGTACTACAAACTGAATAATTAATTGAACATAATACTAAAAACTCATATTCAATTATAAGACAGTGAAAACGTTGACAATATTAAATATATGTACTAAATTGTAATAACCTAACATTCAAAAACAATTATTATCCTTATGCATTCGTTTATTCGTTTTTATTAACAAATAAATAATACTTAATATTTAAAATGTAAAAAATAGCTAATTCATTCATTTATCTAGGTACAATAATCTGTGTATTCCTTGTTGTTCACTATGCATTAAAAACAAAGTGAAAACTAGGTTAGTGACCGAATAATAAGGTAGGTTCACTTTTGATAAATCTTTGTGGGTTAACGGTCAGGAGCGTTCCGAAAAGGGGAATAATGATTTGAAAATATTTCTTTCTGCGTAAATATGCATTTTAATTTTTTTATCGAGTACCTATTCGTATTCTATTCATTTTTCCCCTGTCTTCTTTTCCAATTAATGACATGACTGAATCACAATTCTGAGGAAAACAACAAAACCAAAAACTAAACTCTAAAAATTGTTAATTTTTCATTCATTTAATACCGATATCACACTTTTTATCATTTTACCAATACCAGTATTGTGGAATAATAGTAATTAAATAGCCTTAGACACTGGCAATATTTTTAATAATAATAATAATAATCGTTTATTAGTCCAACAGAAGTAATTCCAATTACAGAGCTAAATTAACTGGTAGTAAATAAGCATAAATTTAAGACACCTGAATTACAAAACAAAACAAAAAAATCATACATATTAGTAGAGGTTTTACAACATACAACCTAAAGAAATAGAGGTTACTTAAATAAGGAATAACATCGGTTAATTATTGACTTGGTTAACTATACTTGAGCACAATGTTTTCACAGAACAATAATTTATATCACAAATACTACATATGGTGTTGAAAGTCTTACATACAAGTCTACACATAAAAAATACTGGCGATTTTAGTGGCAAATTTGTATTAGCCCTAGGCAAATAAAAAGTAGTGCGATTTCTTGTCTCATTACGGGGAACCAAAAAACTGAGTTGTTCAAGCAAATATGGACAATCAACTTTATTATGAAGTAGATGATACAGAAATTTTACTGAATGACATCGTCTCCTGGTGTCTAATGTTTGGAAATTAAACATATTTAACAAAATATTGTGATCAAAACCCTGTTCTGGATTTTAATGCGATACACCCTAACCTAATTTTATCAAGGGTATTGTTAAATTGGCAAATAAGTAGAAGTAGAATGACATACCCATATATGACTTCTGATTTAGAAGATGACACTATTTCTGTCAGCTAAAATTAAAATAAAGTAGATTTTTTCGAAAAATATTTGAAATTTTTAGATAAATTCTGATGGCCTAAATAATTTTAATACAAAATCAATACTTTTTTATTTTTTTAAGTTGACTTTATATCGATATGAAATTTCGAATTTTGTCAAAGTTATCACTCATCAGTAAAACAAAATTTTTTGGTTTCAACTTTTACGCAGTCGTTATACTTTATATACGGGTAGACCAAATTTTATTATCACTACAGAGATCTCAGGTATTATTAGAGATACTGCTGAAAAGCTCAAACGGACAAAGTTGTACAGAATTTAAGGCAATTGCATGCAATTAATTTAATGTATTGAAACAAATTAATTCTTGTTTTGACAATTATTAAATAAAAAGTAAAAATTGCTCTTTTCAAAATTTAGCATCCAACAAACATACGACACAGGTGGCAACGCTGTACAATTTCTTTACTTTTCAGCGACGTGACTCCCAGTGATAGGAACATGAAATAAATATTTCCTTGGTATTTGAAGATTTATTAAATTCCCTGATAAATCCAGGATTTTGAGGTTTTCTAACGAGCGTTCAAATAAAAACGTGGTCAAGTTGGTTCTGAAAATTTTACGTAGGGCGTAGCCTATAGCAAATGAACTTAAACGTCATCTGTCAAAGCGCTATATCGCCGCTATCAATTTGAATATTTCCGTTTTAAAAAGCGTTTAAAATGGTGTTTTCTCAAGAACAAAAAGTGTTTATTTCAAGTTTAAGTTTTATTTAAGTTTAAGAGTCCTACTTTAGAAATGGACGCAAGATTGATGAAATATGGAAGTATTCTATTGAGGAGTGTTTCATAGAATTTCAAAATCAATTTCCCGGCGTTGTTGAGTACAAAATTTTTCAAAGTGCAGTTCAGCGTTGTGTTAATGTTTTTCGTGAAACGGGCAGTGTAACAAGAAAAGAAGGAAGCGGCCGAAGAATTAAAAGAAAATGTCCAACAAATAATGGAAAATGCTCCAAGAACTTCTGTACGTGTTTTGTCACAAATGGTGGGAGTATCAGTCGGTACCTGCCACACAGTGCCACGTTTGTTCTCCTATCGTTTAACTTGTCAGCAAGAACTTCATGAAGTTGATTTTCCGCGACGGGCTGTATTTTGTGAATGGTTTTTAAACAACTACGGTGAACTTCATAATATCACCTTTTTTTCTGATGAAGCCTGGTTTCATTTAAGTGGTTACGTAAACTCACAGAATATGAGAATGTGGTCTTCTGAAAAACCAGATAACTTTTTTGTCGAGGGCCCTCTACACGCTCAAAAAATTGGAGTTTGGTGTGCTCTCAATCGAAGGAGGATTTATGGACCTATTTTTTTTAATGGTACTCTTACTGCGCAAAGGTATAGAGAAGAAATTATCGCTCCTTTTGTTAACCAGCTGGAAGAAAACGAAACTACAAACTTTTACTTTCAACAAGATGGCGCAAGGGCACATACGTCAGGCGAGACGATGAATATGTTGAGGGAAGTTTTCCAAAATCGACTAATAAGTCTCAATGCTGAACATGAATTTCCACCGAGGTCATGTGATATTACGCCGTGTGATTTCTTTTTGTGGCCTTACCTTAAAAACACTATTTTTGAACTGCCTATTCCTGATTTAAACCATCTGCAGGCTCGACTTATAGACAAGATTCGTGAAATTAACAATACCCCGAGCATCTTAGAAAATGTCTTTAATTATTTGAGGAACAGGTGTGAAAAGTGCTTGGAACAAGGAGGGGGACACTTTCCGCAGCTCCTTTAATTGTTTGTTATTGATATCACGTCATTAACGTTATTGAAACTGACAGCTGCTATACAGCTCGTTGAGAAATGAGGTTAAGTTGGTCGCTATAAGCTACTCCCTACGTCCAACGTGTCAGAGCCAACTTCGACCACGTTTTTATTTGAACGCTCGTTAGATACATCTTAACTTGAAAATGATGAAAACTTTGATACCTATCCTTTGTTATTTCCAAATTGTTTTCAATTTCTGATCCAGTTGAATACGATATCTTCAAACAAGTGTTCAAGACCTTAAAATTGAGGTTAAGTTGATATAAAACTGAAGGAAACGCTTCGCCTCGCCTTAACAACGTACTAGTAAGGCTACTACCTAACTATTATGAGTTATGACCCTGATCCAGAAGAATAGGATACGATTTTTTTTCCATCCACGCATTCTTTTATAATGGCTTCACGCCGAATTATTATTAATACTCTATTACAAATCATTCAAACACGATTACATGCATAATTTTCAGGAGCAACAATTAACAAACCCGGCGTTGTGTAATACGCCTCCGTTAAAAATGGAAGTAATTATTATCCCCGCGGATACCATCGGGTGTGGGTGAGACTCGGACTCGAGAAAGCAATAGCGTTGCAGCCTCTACACGCTGCCCAGCGAAATATCAATATCGACTGCAATTCCTATTATAGGTGTGAACAGATACCTACAATACTATTATTGATTTTTTTAAGTGCCTTGTGCGCTATAATCTGTTTATAAAATATGGGTGTGAGTGTGGAACAGCCTGCACCGGTATCATTAACAACGCACCGTGCAAGATATATACGCTGCATTATCTTTTTTAGAAACAGTATTAGTCAATAGCGCTGCACTTCGGGGGATATACCGACGGAGTCGTGAACTGAAATATCCGCAAAACACCATAATTATTAAAAGGTATCATTCAATAAATCTACCAATTACAAGAATATTTACGGCGCTAGGCAAAAATTGACGTAAAGCGCGTGAGGAAAGATAAGAAATATGCTTGCTCAACTAATAGTGAGCATATTGTTGTAGTAGTAGTATTTATTGATCTTGTTCTGCAGACAAACAATATATAACAACACAAAATAAAAATATGTATAACACACAAACACATCAAAGGTAACAATTAATCAAATACAAAATACAAATCATTAAAATACAATACTATTAAAATACAAACGAGGCGTTTTTTAAACATACATAAAAACCTAATACGTTGCGATATTTTAATTGCGAGTGTTGCGAGAAACAACTAATACTAATACGTTGGTAAAAACTGGTAAAAATAAAGAGAAAAGTTTATATGAATTTGTATGCGTTAAAATTTTAAAGTTTCGTTTAAAGGGTGTTAAATTTTGTTTTTTTTTCAAATCTCAACAACTATTTGGCGATTCTGATAAAACTTGGCATGTTTTTATTAATAATAATAAATCATAAACAAAAAATGTATAATGAAAAAGTATTACAAATGGAAACACATCATTAACGTATACAATGAAAATCAAGAATCCAATCAGGGATCCCTGTGGAACTCCCTGATGCACATATTCATAACCTGAATCGATTAAATGAAACATTCGAGAACCTTTGTCGGGTCGCACAAGGTTACAGTACAGCGCTTATCCTTTTTATTTTGGTTTACTGTGTGACCAATTAGGAATTTCATTAACCCCGATATTAATTTATCTAAATTTTTGTCCTATGAAATATCGTCCAATGTCAAATTTGTTGCTACTTTTTGAATAGCACTCCTATATTGATCTAGTAATTCTTTAGTAAAACAGTTCTTTATAGTAGATACAGTTATATTCAAAAGAAATTTAGATAAATTTGAAACGAATACATTGAAGATGAATTTTTCGAGACAAAACGTCTGAATCTGGTTCGGGCTGAGGCAGTACAGTATTGGGGGTCATGAAGGCTTGCAAAAAATGTAAAAAAAAAATTCAGGGCCGTATTTAAAAAAATGTTGATAATGGTGCTGGAAAGACGAAACGTTACATATAAAAATTGATTATGCCAGTCAACAGAGGGCAAAAAGTTGCCATGAGAAAGTGTGTTTCTTTTTATTTTTCAATATTTCCTCAAACAAGGCTAAAATAAACCAGATTTCCAAAATTTCGTTTTTTTTTTTTCGAATATTTAGAAAACTAATTATGTTAGCCTTGATTTTTTAAAGGCATATAATGTTGGTCCCCTGATTACACAACTTTGCCCCCATTTAAGCTAGTTCGTATTTCTTACCATTTTCGAGATCCCTGTAGTGAGAAGCGAATTTGTAGCCTGTATACTGTGAAATGTGAATGTGTTTTATTATAGATGAAATGGATTACTATTCCTTCGAATCTTTGAAAGGATTCAATTAATTCTTCATTTAATCGCGACTAGTCAACGGAGCATGTAAGGCAGAACAGCATCAGCCATCATTGTGGATATATACTGTGATATGAATGTGCATTATTATGGACGAAATGGATAATTTATTATTCAAATGAGGTTTGGAAAGCCTCACTGAAACTAATTGCCCGATTAATTAACTGAGGCTTAATCATAACTGAAAATTTTGGAGACAGGTTAATTTATTTATCGAGTCGTTCAGTTGTGTTTAATTTTAAATTATTACATCGGTAATGATTTTATAATCAATGTTACCTTGGAACTGTATACTATGATTTATATTAATTAAATATATATCTTAAAGCAACTATATAGTAGGATCATATTCGATGCAAAGTAATAAATCATTGCATGTGCAATAAATTTAGTTTCTCCTAATAAAATATTTCCCTCGGCAAGTTGTGGGGCAAGAGAGTTTTATATGAATGACCCTGTATAAGAAAGACCACCCTGTATGTGGTTAGGTATACAGGAATGGCCAGAAGTACGGTATAAAATTCATATCTTTTGAATGAGTTAATTTTTTTTAAAACGCCGAAACACGCTGATTTTGATTTTTCCCATCTTTGGGTTATATAATAATTAATTTTTCTTCAACCCCCTAACCCCCAGCTACCCCTACTTTTTTTTTTCAAATGGAAACATAAGGCATGAGCGGGCTCGTTGAAAAGCTTATAGAAAACCGAATCCAGCCATACCAAATAAACAAGTTTTATTTTTTCAATAACAAGTTTTTTTTCAGTTAGAAATTGAAACAACTACATAGATAATTTACAAAAATAAACTCAATGTCGCAAATGCTGAAAATGTCCTCCGTTCACTATTTGGCATTCTCCAAGACGATAGTAAAAGCTGTCCACAGCATTCTGAATGACTTCAGCTGGTAAATTATGCATCTCCGCCCTAATCTTGTTCTTTAAATTCTCAATATTATCCGGTCTGTCCTGGTAGACTCTTTCATTCAAATATCCCCAAAGAAAATAATCCAGGGGTGTTAAGTCGGGGGATCTTGGCGGCCATTTAACTGTACCCCGTCTACCAATCCAGCGATTTGGAAACATTTCATCTAAGTATCTTCGAACATCAATACCAAAATGTGGGGGAGCGCCATCTTGTTGGAACCAAATTCTTTCATTCGGTATATATGGATCAATTTCATGAGGAAAAATCACAGCTGGAGCAGCTATCAGGTCAAATGTTAGGAAATCCAGGTAGCGTGCGGCAGTAAGATTTTCTTACTGCCGCACTTATTCTGTTGTTGATGATACTTGCCCATACATTAACTTTTTGAGGATGCTGCGTATGCGATTCGCTTGTCCAGTGTGGATTTTCTTGGGACCAAAAGCGATAGTTGTGCCTGTTAACCACTCCATTTAAATAAAACATAGCTTCATCCGAAAAAAACACTGAAGAAAATTAAATTTTATTTCACTTGTTAAGTAGGTGTTTTATATAACCCTAAAAATCATGCTATTGAAAAAATAAAACTTGTTTATTTGGTATGGTTGGATGCGGTTTTCTATAAGCTTTTCAACAAGCCCCCTCATGCCTTATGTTTCCATTTGAAGAAAAAAGTAGGGGTAGCTGGGGGTTAGGGGGTCGAAGAAAAATGAATTATTATATAACCGAAAGATGGGAAAAAATCAAAATCAGTTAACGTGTTTCGGCGTTTTAAAAAATATAACTCATTTTATTCCGTACTTCTGGCCATCCCTGTATAGCAATTTTGTAAACGGTCGAATCAAAAACGAGTTTACCTAGCCAAATCGTTTCGAGTATCGCAGATTAATCCCGAAAGTGAAGCGCTACCGCCTGCCCATTTAAAATGTATTTATACGAAAATTCTCCGATTTCCCATTAATATATTATTTTTATCTAGAACGCGCCCCGTCCGAAAATGAAGTTGCAAAACTTTTCTGTGTACACTGTCCAATATCAACAGCGAATAAATTAGAATACATTAGCGAGACGACGGGGTAATATTCGGGCTCTAACAATGAGTTTTTAAGGCGACATGCTCCCTCCCCATTATATCGCATAAACACGCCATCTAATACTGTTTGCTCCTTCGTTCCGTCGACACCAGCGCTTTTTTTCGGCGGCGGCTCACGCTCTTTTTTCGGAGCGAGCGCTTTGTAACGGAAAACCTCACCTCCGTATCGGTTACATGCAAATACACTGCGAAATTTAATTAAAAAGCCGCAAATGAATCGGATCGGATGACCTGCTGGTCAAAAAGAATATCAAACAAAAATATACCGGAGTCCGGCGCCACAGTTGTAATATTGAACGCTATACGCTGCTGTAAATGTAATTCACTTCTCACTTTGTGTGTAACAAGTCTCTAATAAACTGGTCTGACAGTTCACTAAACCGACAATTGAAGGTCTAACATATTAATACCAAATTTTTACACATTTAAATTTCGTTTAATTTTCAGAAACGTACGAATAACTGCGTATACGAACTGTGCGAGAATTCGCCGATATATACGCGTTTTACTTTGTTCGCGTGGAGCTCACTAAAATTTCCGTCAGCTGTCAAGAAGCGCAAATCCATACCGCGAATAGTTCGTATGCAGTTACAAGCCCTGTTCGCGATCTGTTCGCGATCAGCTCCAAAAATGAAGTTTTGCTGCTGCTCGCCAAGAAATTGTCGCTTTTATCGATAAATACGCGTTTACGCTAAACAGGCAAAACTCTCGCTTGAGCTGTCTATAGTATTCAAAACATTATAAACGTCAGTAAAGTCGTCCACACAACTGACAAGCGTTTTTTTTTTCAAAACAGAGTAAAAGGTAGGTACAAACGGATTTAGAAACTTTTGTAATATGTCAACTGTCGTTTAGAATACCTAAATCTTTTGCCAAATGTTACATGCACTATCTTTTATTTATGTATACATTTAAATAATTCAACATTACATAAAACTTCCTATTTCTGATATTTTTCTTTATGACTTGCAGTTTTTCCATCCATAAATGGGGTAAAATTGCAAAAACATTGCAGCTATCTTGACCACACTGAGGTTACCAACCATCTACGTGAACAAAGATAAATTACACTAATGTTACACGAGTTGCACGCGATCTTAAAGTAAACATATTGCAAACAGACCGCTGACGTTCGCGAGGATACAGATTCATTTTTGCTTGCACAAGTTAATTGCGAATAGGCTTGTAACTGCGTACAAACTGTTCGGGATATGTTTGTCGATGGATACGCACCTTCATACTCTACATATCCAATTAAGATGAAGGTTCGCGACTTCTACATTGACCATCAATGCTAAACCTTTCATTTTTGTAATAAATTCAAAACTTTTGTGAAAGAGAGGATACACACTAAAGAAATGCCCCGTAACGTAACACCGAACATGTTACGTTACAGCTAGTGGAGACAGAAAATTGGTACGTGTAACAAATTTGACACGCGTAACTAATCCGGGACGAACCATAAGTTGCCGATTTTTAGTCGTCGCATCAAAGGGATGCAACGTACTTTCTGCCACATGTTGAGATGGGGTTACCTTTTTGACCGTAACGTTGCCTGTTGCACATGTGATTTTGTTTAATTATTTGTTTCGTCAGTCTTTTGTATATGGTCTGGGGTCAGTCTGTTTTCTGCAGTGACTAGGAAGAATGTGTTTTTCTGTGTTTGTGCCATGGAGTGGGGTAAAGAAAAGATTTCCGGAGATTTCCGTTTCGTATTCTTCAAAATTGCAATTGCAGTGACGAATTCATTATTGCAGTCAGATTCATACTGCGAGTTTATGTTCCTGTGTCATCTCGTAACCTTATTTTGTTACGTTACGGAATGAATGATACGACCAAAACCGTCACCTTTTGCAATAGGCCATAACATGTTCGTTGTTACGTTACGGAGCATTGCCACAAGTGGATACCCGCTATTAGAATACACATTTTCTTTTTTAAAGAATATAGATTGCCTAAATATGAGTCGCCTTAAGAAATATCGATATATTTTTTAATACTTGAAATGGTCAGAATACACCAAGTAAGAAACCATGTTACGGGAGTATAACTGTTTTATAATTTTCTCATACATGTAGATATACTAAAATATTTATCGATACTTTAAAAGATGGAGATCTCGATGGAGATTATCCACTAAATTCTGTTCGCACCCGAAATTTCCAGACAACTGTTTTCAAAATGTTATGGTTTTAACCAGTATTTATAAGGTTTTCTTCTAATTTTTGATTTCTTTCATATTTTCGTGGGAATATTAAATTTTTAAGATTTTCGTTGAAAACATTCTGTTGAAACACATTTTTTTTAGTCTCCTGGCAAAACTTTGAAAAGATTGTTCACAAAAATAGTTCATTTTTAACCGCCACCTCATTTTCAGTGTTATATTTGACAGACTAGTTACGAGACATTCTGCAAAACATAAATTAATATACGGGGTGTCCCGTACTCGATGGTCATACCTTAAGGTCGTATTCCTTGGACAATTTTAAGTCGAAAGTGCCTTATACACTTTGTCCAAAACTCAATAATTAAGGAGTTATGGGGCAATATTAAATTTAACAGTAAATAAATCTGGTAAAGTAAAGAGCATGTTGAATAAAGTAATGTAATGTTTTATTAATTACAAAAATTTTTAATGCTAACAGAAATTTAATTAAAGGTTTGGTTGAAAATGTCCCCAGCTGCCTCAGAACACATTATCTTCTAGACGTAGCTCTCTGAAGAGTATATATTTAGAATTATGTAGCTCATCTCTGGTTTGTGGTATATTTGAATACACTAGACTTTTCATGTGTCCCCAAAGATATCTAATAGTCAAGAGGCGTTAGGTCTGGCGAGCTCGGAGCCCAGAGAATTGATCTCTTCCATCGTGCTGAACGCAAATGTTAACTCTATTCTGAAGTGGAACATCCTCCAGTAATCCTGGCAAGACATTTTGTAAATAATTTAGATAATGCTCGGAAATACGAATGGCCCAATAAGAAGGTTATTAAAACACCACACCAAAAATTCACCGAAAAGCGATGTTGAAAATGCGTTTCCCCGATTTCCAAAGGGTTCTCAAGAGCCCATGAATGTGAATTTCTGGTATTCGTAATTCCATCTCTATTAAACGTGGCTTCATTGGTAAACATAATTTGTCTACAAAGCTGTGGGTGTGCAATCAACCAACGAAAAAAGTCAAAACGCGCTGCATAGTCTGCTGGTTGTAAATGTTGAACAGATTATATGTGATATGGGTACAAATCAAAATTGTGTAATGTTCTCCACACTTTCATTCGACTAACATGAACATGATTAGATATTCTTCGTATACTAGTAGAGTGACTATTTTCGATCATATTACCCTGTTTCTATCAACTGGCAATGCACATTTATGAACATTTGCTTATTAGGTATTCTTCGATTTCTGGCACAGTATCTGCAAATAAAGTGAATATCGGCATTATCGACAGTGTATAAGGCACTTTCGACTAAAAATTGTCCAACGAATACAATCTTAAGCTATGGTCATCGAGTCACGGGACACCCTATATAGTTGTAAATGTTATACCTAAAACAAAATGCCTACAGCTGAAAAATCTGCTCAAGAGAGAGTCCGCAGCAAAAGTGACAAAGACAAGGACCTTAATAATAAGGCAAGTACCTTAATGAGCTCCGTTGCTAGTCTGGTAACGGTGCACATATAAAACTCACGGACAAAACGAATTTGATTACCGCCCCTATGCATTAATAATTTTGATTTATTCAATTTTGTGTTGCTCTACAAGAAATGTTTAGCAAAAAAATCACTTTGATGAGAATTAGGCACACAAAAAAGTTCTGGTGTTTGGAGGTGTCTTATAATTTTATCAGTCTGTATCGCGCCTTATAAACTTTTTGAAATATGTATTGTCATCCCAAAATTTTCAGATTTGTTTCACATTGCTTGAAATCTATCACTGACAAAGCTTTACCCTTCGATGCGGTCAATAGGTACATCATAAATTTTTAGGCCCTATCTATCTAGTCGAGCATCCCCAACCCGCCACATGCGACCAAAACTAGTAATAAGTAATTAAAAGCCACTTCCTCATTTCATTGCGGTTAATTGAGCCGAATGACTGTAATTAGTTATCGTTTGCAGTTGACTTCGCAGTTATTGCTATACCGCATAACTTATTAGCATTAATACGGGGATAATTGTTATTGGTGCACATGTTGCTTTATGTCCGTGAATTCCGGGGATTTTGCTATAGAATCGGAGGCATTCAGATTGCAGCGCAGACTTGGGCCGAATGTAATGCAAATGTACGCCGCCCGAGGTCAGCCGGAGCGGTGATGTATTGATGAAAGCAAAAAACTAAGGATTAATTTTTTCTTTAGTTACAATTTGTATAGCCCGTGATAGGGGCAATTCAGAGCCTGGGATCCAGTGAAGCGGGACGCGGGGGGCCTATACTTACCGTGTTAAATAATAATCATTGATGTCATGAAATTTGGACGTAGGGCGTAGCGTATAGCAAATGAACTTGAACGTCTTAAACGACTTAATTTGTCAAAGCGCTATATCGCCGCTATCAATTTGAATATTTTCGTTTTAAAAAGCGTTTAAAATGGTGTTTTCTCAAAAACAAAAAGTGTTTATCATAGAGTTCTACTTTAGAAATGGACGCAAGATTGATGGAATATGGAAGTATTCTATTGAGGAATGTTTCATAGAATTTCAAAATCAATTTCCCGGCGTTGTTGAGTACAAAATTTTTCAAAGTGCAGTTCAGCGTTGTGTTAATGTTTTTCGTGAAATGGGCAGTGTATCAAGAAAAGAAGGAAGCGGCCGACCTAAAAAGCGGACTGAAGAATTAAAAGAAAATGTCCAACAAATAATGGAAAATGCGTCAAGAACTTCTGTACGTGTTTTATCACAAATGGTGGGAGTATCAGTCGGTACCTGCCACACAGTGTTAAAAAAAGATTTGCGTTTGTTCTCCTATCGTTTAACTTGTCAGCAAGAACTTCATGAAGTTGATTTTCCGCGACGGGCTGTATTTTGTGAATGGTTTTTAAACAACTACGGTGAACTTCATAATATCACCTTTTTTTCTGATGAAGCCTGGTTTCATTTAAGTGGTTACGTAAACTCACAGAATATGAGAATGTGGTCTTCTGAAAAACCAGATAACTTTTTTGTCGAGGGCCCTCTACACGCTCAAAAAATTGAAGTTTGGTGTGCTCTCAATCGAAGGAAGATTTATTGACCTATTTTTTTTTAATGGTACTCATACTGCGTAAAGGTATAGAGAAGAAATTATCGCTCCTTTTGTTAACCAGCTGGAAGAAAACGAAATTACAAACTTTTACTTTCAACAAGATGGCGCAAGGGCACATACGGCAGGCGAGACGATGAATATGTTGAGGGAAGTTTTCCAAAATCGACTAATAAGTCTCAATGCTGAACATGAATTTCCACCGAGGTCATGTGATATTACGCCGTGTGATTTCTTTTTGTGGCCTTACCTTAAAAACACTATTTTTGAACTGCCTATTCCTGATTTAAACCATCTGCAGGCTCGACTTATAGACAAGATTCGTGAAATTAACAATACCCCGAGCATCTTAGAAAATGTCTTTAATTCTTTGAGGAACAGGTGTGAAAAGTGCTTGGAACAAGGAGGGGGACACTTTCAGCAGCTGCTTTAATTTATTGTTATAACAAGTAGGGGGACACTTTCCGCAGCTCCTTTAATTGTTTGTTATTGTTATCACGATTATTCTTTAAAGTAAAGTTATATAGTCATTAACGTTATTGAAACTGACATCTGCTATACAGCTCGTTGAGAAATGAGGTTAAGTTGGTCGCTATAAGCTACTCCCTACGTCCAATGTGTCAGAGCCAACTTCGACCACGTTTTTATTTGGACGCTCGTTATATTTCCATTTTTCAATTATTTTACCCAATACCTGTATGCATAAATAAATGCCAAAAGTTGCACTTGGCAACAGCGCACGAATATTATTTGTAAGTTGGCAGTCCTTGTCATGTATACGATGCTATGTGATCGCTCGCACAGCTGATTGTTTTAACCTATAAAATGTTGGAACAGTCGGTAGAAAACAAAATTTGCGACCATCAGAAAGTATGAGAATAAAAAATAGCAAAAACAGGAAAAAAGCTGTTTAAGTGAAGATTGTGGATCCAGAACCTCCGTACACCGTTCGAGTGCATCAACTAATCTACTTAAAGTACATGACACTGCTCTTTTTGCAAAACACCTTTACGTATTTTAGATTATCTACAAACTGTGATCACAAAGTGATTCGCGTGGAAAAGTTTAAATATGATTTACGTTTCACGTTTATTACTTGGCGGACGACAAGTCAGAATTTTTAATGTTTGATAATTTATTTCTCTGTGGAAAGTGCGGTAACCTACTTTTTTTCTTCCTCTCATCTATTAATTAATGATTCAGGTAAATGTCTATATTGTGCAAAACCGTACTTATCAACTTCGACGTCACCTGTTACATAGGTGTTGTATAACAATGAAAAAGTAATATTAACGGTCGATAGAAGGAAGCACAAAAAACAGGCA
The DNA here is from genome assembly GCF_000390285.2 of Anoplophora glabripennis. Taxonomy (NCBI): domain Eukaryota; kingdom Metazoa; phylum Arthropoda; class Insecta; order Coleoptera; family Cerambycidae; genus Anoplophora; species Anoplophora glabripennis. The sequence continues at coordinate 239,448 of NW_019416717.1, read as the reverse complement.
CTTAGGTAGGAAATTCTGGAAGGAAGCCTAAATAGTTGAAGATAGTCAGTTGAAGTGCGAACAGTGTGGAGATCGGCAGTAAGACGATCGGCGGGCAGTGTGTCAAAGTAGTGAAAAGTTAATTGGATAAAGTGTCATTAGTTAGCAGGTAATATTATTTAAGTACTTTGTTGTTAATTGTTCTGTGTAATCTTATGACTGTAATGTTTATAGATGTTTCATGATAATAATTCTTTGTATGTTTAGCTTCCGTTGCTTTATCCTCAAGGGCATATATTTTTCTAAGGTAAAATTGTTATACTGTTATATTATTAACAATTGCTCATTATTTATTTCATGTTAAAATATGTATATCGTCGTGGGCGCCCCCGACTTTACAATAATGACTCCTTTGTTTTACAGCTAACTTGTTTTTGTAATGATGACGTTGTTCGTAAAATATAGATGTCTCATGATAATAATTCTGTATATGTTTAACCGTCATTGTCTTACACTTAGGGGCGTATATTTTTCTAATATAAAATTGTTACAATTATTATTTAAGATTGTTCATTATTTATGACATGTTCAAATATGTATTTTGTCGAGACCGCCCAGATAGTACAATAACGACTTCTTTATTTCACATTTAACTTGTTTTAAACAAGATCAGGTTGTTCTTTGATTTCTTGTGTCCACTTTATGTCACACGTCTATACGAGCCTTGTTGAGTTTACTAACATTTTCGCCCGTGCGGAACGAATCTGGATTAAGCTCGATTGCCTCCCGTATGGGACTCCAGTGTTATGAAGGATCTTCCGAAATCTCAACTATAGCTGGATTGCCTCCCATATGGGACTCCAGTACCTTCCGGCTCTGCCGGCTAACTAACACCAAACCTCTTCAGTTTTACTTGGAAGTGTGTATGACTAATATGAGGTAACAGATGACATTTAGTGACACATTAAATGAGACAGGTCTTATTTATCATTAGCAAAGGTTCTTAATTTATACCTTTGGTTAGCGGTTGTTTTGTATTTATATTTGGGTGGTAAGAGTAACGATCGTGGGTTTCTCTGCCATGCTCTTTCCCCGCAGGAGCTCTAGGTGAGCCTGGCACTCTCCTTTTATGTTTAATGGTTGTTAATGTTTTGTTGTTCTTTCTATTTGTCACATGTTTAATTTGAATTGTATGTAAATAAAGATTAGGTGTATTTACTCTGCTTTTGTTTTATATAATTAAACCATACATCCCCTCTACAAAGTTAGTAGCCAGTGCCTTCCGGTCAATTAAAAATGTATACACACAACGTAGGGATTCCTTATGACGATCACATATTTTTGGCCACAACTACGTTTACTTATTTTTTGTCGAACCTAGGGTTGTTATACTACAATATTTTTTTCGTCTTACCATTTGCATTTTTTTCACCTGTAATTCGATTGTAAGGGTATGCATTATAGCAAAGAACCTATGTTAAATATACAAATTTTTGGCATTAATAATAATGAAAAACAAACACAAATAGATAAATAATAATTCGAGAAAGTTCACAAGATTTCGCATTGCAAAAATAATGTATCTCGATAATACGAAATTGGCTGCATTTTTTCGTAGCACCCGAACCTCCTTAAAAAGCGTTCCTAAATTATTATGCAAACCACGTTATAAGGTTTTTTTCCCTTAAACTCCTTTACTGATTCCAATCACTTCACACAGCTGATTCCATAAACCTTCAGTTATTTTGCGTAATATTCTCGAATTGTGTTATTATCAGATGCTTATCAGAATTTTTAACTAGCAATAGCAGTTGTTTAAAAAAATCTTAAATTTAAATTTTACGTTAGTCAACGAAGATACAAACGAAACTTCGGGCATTCATAAGAAGGTGCAAACCCTGCATCAGGGAAGGCGGCAGACAATTTGAATATTTACTGTAATTTTTAAATAAAATTAAATAATAACAAAGATAATACGTTCTCTTGTGGCCGTAGTGACCAATAAAGTAACCGGAAATGACGGAAATTTCGAAAAAAAAAAAAAAATGAAAAACTAAGGGACTTTGTACTAAGACAAAAGTTGATTTTCTGAACGACATCCACGGTAAAATGGTTATCCATTATTTACCGGACACCCGATATATAGTTGTTTCGACTAGTTTCTTCATTTTCTTTGAAGTTTACTGCTTCTGTCGGAAACAGGTACCACAGGGCAACTTTCGAGTATCATCATTTTTGTTGCTGCAATAAAGACCAACTAGCAATCCGGAGTACTTTTTTTGCCGACACCCAACATCCACAAAGAATTGAGATGTTGCTTTTGTGGATCCGCAGTTTTAGAACACACTTATACTTTTCGTAATTATATCAGAAACAAATGATAATAAAACTCCAGATAATAAAATGTTACTGAATTTTTCTGTTCCGTTGTTGGATTGTAGATATCCAGCTTGACCGGATCAAATATTTGTAAATTGTGTATAAATTTGATTAAGTCTGTAAAATAATTTCAGATAGGTGCATTCGACACTTCTCCAATTCCATCATTGTTTTTATAAAGGGTAATTCACAATTTATCCAAAAAAATTTGGGAATAGATCATAAAAAATTGATTCAACGTACTAAAAAAAGAATTTGTAAAATCCTTATAGTTCCCGAGAAAAAAATTATTGAAATTATACATTATTATAAATTTACAACCCTTACATCGCTGGTCTCTAGCGTCATTCGCGTTGTGCGCTGTACGCAATGCGCTCTCCCTCTACGTGACCCCAGGTGATCCCGAATAGTGTTTACATTAGTTTTTCAAGTGTCAAAAATGGCTTATGTGTATAGCAACTCGCAGTTGATGCAGATAGTTTTAATTTATGGAGAAGCAAGACAACATTTGTGTTAGTTCGTAGAAACTGGGCAAGACAGACCCAAATATGTTGTAACAGGTATATCAAATTATTTTATTAATTAAAATCACAAATAAATTTTAGTATTTAATAATAAAAATAGCGGCAAAAGCAGTTGAATTTACTGATATAAAATAGGTGTTATAAAATTTTATTTTATAACAGTTTCCAGTGCCGTGCAGAAGTGTATTTTTAAATCATTTTCGATCTACCCTTCTTGATTTTTTTTGCAAAATTGGATTTGTAAGATTCAAATTTTTTTTTGGATAAGCTCTAAATCACCCTGTATATCAAGACCAAGAACTTCAAGAAACTGTTACTTAATATTGCGAAAACAGTTGAAACTGCTAAATGGAACAAATGAGTCTTACAACTAAAAATTGTTTCCAGCGTCTACAAACAAGAGAGATGATTCTGAAAAAAATATATCAGAACACAGCACAAGTGACACACATTTGAATGACAATCACCGAAAATATTTACCTATATAAGTACATATTAAAAAAAATAACTAAGCCACAATTTTTTTCCAGGAATTTATGTATAAATAGCGGGATATTTCCATTTGATATACACTGAGAAAACATTTTCGCTTAGCGTTTTTAATTAAATGTTTTTGTGAATGAAATTTGGTGCAATAATACATATCCCAGTATTCGAAAGTTCGAAGTATTGTGTAAGAAATCTAAAAAACTAAGGATATAAATTTTTTCCAATAAAGAATACTAGTTCATGTTATGTCTTTATTTTAAGCGATCATAAAACCAATTTAAAAATAGAGTACATCTACAGCAAATGTCCATATAAATTTGCAGTTTTGCTTTATTAGCAATTTTTCGTCAATAAATTTGATAAACACCTGCAATTTGACATAGTAAATAAAACAACATATATCCATTGTAAATATCAATTTTTGAAAAATTGTATTAGCAATTTAAATATTGGAAATGTTTAAGAAATCGGTAGTGTGACACTAGATGTTAGGAAAATATGTGTTATAGGAAGTGTAACAAATGTTCGGTCGTAACATCTGAGCGCAGGCGTCGTCCGATCAGAGTGATTTTAATGTCGTTGTGTAGGTCGGACATATCTACCGTTGAATAGAAGTTGGCCGGGCGTTCTCTTATTATGGTGTTGGCAATGAGGAAGAATGAGTAAACTGTTGACAATTTACAATAAACGAAAGTATACCAGTGTTAGGTACATTTTGAAACTTGTATATACAATTTAGATAGGAATAGATCTTACAGAAATAAGTAAGTGGATATTTTCATGAGTGTGGAATAACACCATGTGTGACTTCGGATAAAAAAAATCCTAATATAATTTTTCAAAAAATTGAGAAAATAAAAATCGAAACAGATTTAGGATTTGCAAGGAAATAGGTATACACCAGGAAAATTAGCGAAAATAAAAGAGAAACCGAAAAAAGTCCTATCCGCGAGATTTTTGTAAAATTGTCTAAAGAAACATAATACAAGACATCTTTCATCTCGTGTGTCAAAAACTTTTATTAGCTAACTTTTCTATTTAAACAAAGTGAGGAAAACAGTTTATTCACTTTACAGGGAAAACCATCAATTTTAGCGAAAAGTGACTCTCAGACAGCTTCTAGGGAGTAAAATTATCTACAAAATGAGACTTGTTAAATTAAAATCGGTTAAAAAAACAAGAAAAGTTACCATTTCTTAATTTGTTTATAACTATCGCATTTATTGTTAAAATTTTATAAAACCTATGACAAGTTGAGGGTTTTGTCATACTTCAAAAGTGTGCCAAAATTGGGCGCTGTAGGTGCAATAGTTTTCGCACAATTCTATTTGTTTATAACGGAGGCTCCAAAAGTTATGACCTTTAAGCCTCTGTACAGGCGTTAATTTTAAACCAGACCTAATTCTGAAAGCGTCATTGTAATCTTAAAGACGAAATTAAGCGACCTATTAAAAAATATCACCGTTTTTTTGACATTAACATTGTCAAATTGTGCATTAAAAAACCGTGCGATTTCCGCTTATAAACAATTTGAATAACATTGTTGCTATTTTTTCACCGAAAATATATGCAATGGATAGCTGACAAAAAAATACTGTTTTAAAATAAAAAAAAAGTACCCTCTACGACCAACAGGAGCCAAGATAAAAATTTTTTTAAATCGTAGCGCAATTGTTTATAAATATTAAGACTTGAATTTTTCGCAAAATACAGTTTACGACGGCGTGGAGGTGGGGGAAGCTCGTCCAAGCGGTCGCGCGGGCGAGAAAAGTTAAGTCCAAAGTTCAAATTGATGCGCGCTGTAAATTTTGCAATATCTCGGCTTCTATTCATCGTAGAAACTTATTTTTTTTTAAACTGCGGTAGCTCGACGAACAAATAACAATGAGTATATTTACGAATTCGTAGAATAGCCCTGAACCCCAGAAAAAATGCATCTTTTATAATTAAATTTTTTTAATTTACAAAAATGTCACAAAAATTATTGTTAAACGAAATATTAAGTAAAATTTCAATTTTGGAATTATTTTACTATTATTAAATGAATAAATGAATGAGTAAAAATTTAATTTGCTTGGTCTAGTATGTCCATTCTTAATAAAACATATTTGACTATCATACGTTTTTTACTTACTATGTAAATAGCCTTATAAATCGAAACATTCTGTATAATTTCGATTTATTTTAACTAACACAATAAGCAAATTTTGTCCCATTTAAAGGAATCAGAATGCAAGTCCGTAACGGTTCATAACGCCGCGATAGAGTCTTGAAAAAGCATCAATTATCGAGGCGATTTGCGCTTTGTTCCAGCAAAAAATTCGTCAGCATCAACGCCAAACAATTGTTCTAGACGAAACTGCACTCAATTATTTCCAGAGCCCACTCCGACTGCCAAGTTTCGCAACGCCGCCGCCGTTTCTGGAATTTTTGCCCTACGTGAACATTAAGTAATTACCCAATTACATCAGGGACCGGGGCATTTCAATTATTTCTATCACTGTTTCGTGCCGGCCGATATTAAAATTAAAATCTAACTTTCTACGACCCCCTCATCAATAATTTATATATACAAGGCCGGGCTAACATGCAGATACCCAACATTAAAAAAAAAACATTATTTCAGATATGGGTTTTTATAGATGGGATCACCGTCTTATTGTGTGGAATTTTATGGTAATTCAGAATTAATAATCCCTCGCTCTATGATTTGCGGAGCGGAGTGTAGGTAAACAATTTTCAGAAATTGAAATAATCGAGTTACCACATCCAATCTCGCGGCCTCTCTCGCTTTGTGGAGTGCCCCCTTTAGTACGTGAGATTAGCGAAGAATAGGCTCTATTAAATCAAAGCGGTATTTTGAATCGAATCATGACCGACTGAATTGTTGTGTTATCTATATAAGGCCGGGAAGATATCTAGCTGGGATCCACTCTTTGCCATTATACACCGCTCGAATAAGGATTTAAGTTTAAATTATTGTTTAATCAGAAAAAGGAAATCGACGGCTTGCAGAGCGGTACGTAATACTCTGATATTTGAATGACGGCATCGTGTCGTTTCCTTCAACGAAATTCTATACAAAATTTTATATAGGGTGCTTAAAAAATGTAAATTTTTAAAGCAGAGTACTCCTACAATAAGAAGAAAGTGACTTATAAACTTCCATGTGCATTTTTATTATTTGCACATTAATAAAGATATGGCAGACATGCCATTTTTGTATGGACCTGCCAATGGTAATGGACGTGATGTTTGTCGCCTATACAGGGTGGTCCCGAAGTAATGGGCCAAAATTCATGGGTAGATTCCCCAAGTAAAAATATTGCGATTTAGCCGAACTTACCTTGTCCAAAAGTTGATAGTTAAAGAGATACAGGGTGTTAAATGTAAAATATTATTTCAGTTTTTTTTAATTTATTCCTTAACAAATGCAAATATCCTCACAAAATTTTGGGGATTGGAGTTCTTTGAATAGAGGAATTGAAATTTGTTCACATTTTGGTTAAAGTTCATAGAGGGCGCTAGCTGCAGTAGATTGAATGTGTTAAAAACGACATAACTTTTTTGTACTTAAAGGTATCTCATCTTTGGTAAGAAATTCTTATTTTTCAACTTTTTTACACAAAAAATGTATACTTTATTAAAGTAGCTTTCTCGCACCGTTTTCGAGTTATTTGGCTATGAAACTTCCAATGCTGTTGCATTAAATTACAATTAAGTACCTACAGGTATTATTAATTTAGCGATAAAGTTTCTTAAGTAGGATTTGGACGAAAATCAAATAATTGACGTCTTCCACTTGTCTTATTGCTGACATATGTATGCTAATTTCTATTAAGTATTATTCGTATCTAATTAAAATTACATCTTAGCTTACAAATTAAATTGTATACTCGTATACATAAATGTGAGATAGAATACCGAGGTTTTCGTATTTGGAGTTACATTAAATCAGTTGTTTATGGAGAAACTATAAACACTTGAGAAGAACTTTAGTAGCAGGTTTTAAATGCTGCAAAGTCATTTCGCATTAAGGATTTATACTTTAAAACAAGACAATCTTTTAATAAACGTGTTGATAAATGTATTGAAGTTAGAGGTGGACATTTTGAGCAATTATTGTCAAAAAGGCATATTTTTTACTATTGTTTACTATTATACTGTGCATTACAATTTTTAATTCTAAATAAACCCTTGTTTTTGACATTTCTAAATTATTTAATTATTTCAACTATTAGCATTGGAAGTTTCAAAGCCAAATATCTCGGAAACGGTGTGAGACAGCTACTTTCATAAAGTCTACCTTTTTTTGTGTAAAAAAAGTTGGAAAATAAGAATTTGATACCAAAGATGAGATACCCTTTAAGTACAAAAAAGTTATGTCGTTTCCAACACCTTCAATCTACGGCAGCTGGTGCCCTCTATGAACTATAACCAAAATGTGAACAAATTTCAATTCCTCTATCCAAAGAACCCCAAACCCCAAAATTTTGTGTAGATATTTGCATTTATTAAGAAATAAATGGAAATAAACTAAAATAATATTTTACATTTAACACCCTGTATCTCTTTAACTATCAACTTTTGGACTAAGGTAAGTTCGACTAAATCGCAATATTTTTGCTTCGGGAATCTACCCATGAATTTTGGCCCAATATCTCCGTACCCTGTATAGTCCAGGAGAATTAAATTTTGGCAAGGCTGTTGCTTGACGTAGTTTAAATATTAGTAAAATTCGTCGAAAATAATATATATAATGAAAATATAAGTTTGCGCCAGGAAAAAAAGTTGTGCTATCTGAAGAAAAAATTAAAAACTGCAAAAATACTCAAAAATTACGTGTTTTTTCTCACATTTTCCAATATAACTTTTTATATATGCAGTTTACAGAAAAAACAATTACTGATTTTTGAAGTTTTTAATTTTTCCTGCAAATAGCACACTTATATTTTCATTGTATATATTACTTTCGACCGATTTTGAGCTTAATTCTCTTGGACTAATATGCTATTTAAACAACAGCACTAAAATAAATTCTAATTATTGTTTCTTCTGCTCCAATATTCACTAGACTTCTTCAGCGGCCCCGGAACAGTGGAAAATTTGGGAAAAACCCTATCGACTTTAGAAGACGTAAATCTGTTTCGAGATAAAAGAGCAATTTTGGAGTAAGGAGTAGCCTTACTCGGATTGCGACTGACGCACCTATTAACCACCCCTGCTGTTTGGAGATTCCTTAGACAACAACTACTGTATCCCTACCACATTCATCGGGTGTAAGCACTAAATTGTGATTCCACATTTCTCAATTTTATTTGGAAATATTTTAGCAACGCGGAGGTATTGGAAAAAAAAAGATGACGATACCCCTGAACCTCCATATTCCTAAAAATCAGTTAATAAAAATTTCTATTTCCACCCAGAAAAAGAAACACTATAAAAATGTACACGCTTTCAAAGAACAAAGTTCTTTACCAAACGGAACACAATAAAAAACGAGCTGGAATGTCACTGATATTTTTCTCATCGATATTCGTCTATCACTGAAGAATTCCTGACTGCTGTACGGCATTGGCGGTATTAATAATAATAAAAATCATAATCCAAAATAGACAGACAGATATTCCTTGAAATTATATCTTCAAGTACGAAATGTCAATCAGCTTTCGATTGCGGTTAGCCAAAACATCACCGAAGTGCTCCTAGTCGAGGTACTGCCACTCCCCTTACTATGCACAAAAGCATAAAAGAAATTATGAATCATTTTTCGGCGTAACCACTTGGACCATTATAAATAATATAATCGTGGTTCATGACTAGAGAGAAATTCTAACTAAGCGCTCGTGAAATAGTTGAGTCGCTTTCCATCCGGCACATTTTAGCTACAGTTTCGAATATTGTCATGATTGCAATAAGGATAAACCAAACAGGGGAAGTCTGCAGATTTACAGGCAGTAAAAGAGACATTAAAAAAACCATCAACTACGTTGTTATATCTTCAATTAGACAATATAGAAGCAAAGTAGTTAGATATTAGAAAAATGAGCTTTTTCGAGACTACTAATATTGTTTGATATTATCTTTGTACTAGTCTTCAATTTGTGTCAGCTCCGTAAAAAACATGATTACTTAATCAACGGTGCCCTATTTCATTTGTTCCATTATTGTAGTAAAATAAACGTCATTAATTTTATACGACTAATTCAAATATAAAAACGGGCAATTTGGTCAACCGTTAAGAAATATCTAAAAGGAATATTGAACCATTTATTATTAATGTCGTCGGAATAATGGATTGCGAACAGATGCTGCATTTTTTATTAGTTTCAATTTATGTTCCGACACTAATACCAGCTTTTACTACTTATACATTTTTTAAATTCTTTTGCAAAACGTCGATATGCGGTAATAACACTTCTCACCAGTGGCGGCTCGTTAGAGGCGGCTGGGGAGGCTAAACCTCCTGCAGTTTTTGATAGTATTGTAAAAGTTTTCTTTTAGTTTTTATAATTAATATTATTTAAGAAATTTTCTTACAAATCTATTTTCATATGCAACTAATTATGTACCTACTAAGAGAGATCTCGAGTACGTAAATATACGATTTTTAAATGTTCACTATTTTTCGCGCCCTCCGAATTCGCATTATAGTCGCTGGCAGCTAACTTCCTCAAGCCTCCAAGCCTTTTACTAGAGCTTTATAGGATGCGTAGCCTTGAAATGATGGTACGATTATCTACATTCGAGCTTCAGCAGTCGACACGGAGGCTTGTTGCCACCTTCCATCTCTTTTTAACAAACGAATCTTTCAATACAGCCCTCCTTCTCTACCACCTCGGCGCTCGCAGTTCGCACGCAGCTGTATCATACAACTGCGTGCGAACTGCGAGTGCGTAACATACAACTTGTATGTTACATTTCATCATTTCAAAATAAAAACTAAAAACATTGGTCATCTGTGATACGGTAGGCGCGTTTTGTTTTTAACTTTTTCTTAGGAATTTTTTTGTGAGACGATCACAATTAGTAAAATGTTTTTCATTTTAAGCCTCCTCTACCCAAGATACCACGAGCCGCCACTGCTTCTCACATGTATCTACCGCAATTTCAGAGGCAAGTTAATAAAATACAAGGTGTAACCTAAATACCTTATAATATTTAAGTGGGGTAAGTATTCCTAAGTTAATTCTAAGAAAAAAAGTTTATATAAACCTTTGTCCGGAAATGCTTCGTTTCTGAGATACAGGGTGTTGAAATTAAAATTCAACAAAATCATTATTACAACAGCTGCTGAAAGTGGCTACCCCCGACATTAATACAAGCTTCTGCCCTCTCATACCTGTTGGAAAATACCAAGAATATTTCTTATCGTTTCGCAGGAGCAACTTCATTTAATGCCCAAGGGATTCAGCAATCTGCATCTTTGCAGAAATTTGCAATTTCTCGAAAACGGTGGCTTCTAAGGTTGTTAAGAAAGTATACCCTTTTTGCTTAAAAAATGTGTAGGAATATGGTTTATTAATAAAAAATCGCAGAAGTCTTCTGTCAAAAAAGTTATGGCAAATTAAAGTTAATAATAATAACTTACGTAGCGCCCTCTAGGTACTACACAAAAATTAAAACCAACTTATGATTTCTCACCTCAAAAAACCCCCGTTACCAAATTTTGTGCCAAAAATTTATCTTTCGTAAGTTATTTAAGAAATTCGAAAATAAAATTTTAATTTCAACACCCTGTATCTCAGAAATGAAGCTTTTCCGGACAAAGGTTTATATAAACTTTTTTACTTAAAATTAACTCAGGAATACCCCACTTAAATATTTTAACGTATTTAGGTTGCATCCTGTATAATGAAATGAGACTAGGACAGCGAAATTTTTCGAACCTTTAAGATAACTAAAATACTTGGTCAAATTTTAATGGAGGATTATCCGACAAAACAAGTTCCTACAAATATGTATCTTTGTCTTTGAGAGACGTGTTTTTCAAAATACAAGGAAATGACAGAAACTTCTTTTTGTTACATTTTCTTTGTTGTTGGTAGAGATTTTGAGGAAACGGAGATATTTTATAAAAACTTGTTTTATTCACTATAAAAAAAATATATTTATTGCATGTCGCTAAAATGTCAGGTCAATTATTTTTAATCAGTTACCGAGAGGAGCAATAATATCTAGAGAAACCCAATCCACTTTCCTTCAAGGCCTCTGGTTTGCGAGCTTTGTTTGATAGTGTAGAGATAACTATTTTTCAAAAAAAAATATAAAAACGCAGTAGAGATAAAAAAGTTGTGGTTGAAATAATAACGTTTTTTGTTTTTGCAAATATTATCAATATTTATTTTTTGTTCACTAATTTGCGATTAACTTGATAACAAACAAAGATATCGAACCCTTTTTAGCGTCAAAATGTAGCTATTTTTATGCTCTTCAAACTAACCCATAAAAAGTTTTATCCTGCTATTTTACTTTTTTAAGAAAACGTAAACCAATCTAAACTTAGATAAATAGCATCAATAAATAAACAACACTTTAGCTAGAAATTTCAAACTTATACTAAATGCATCAATTTTTTGTGCTGAATCCATTTATGTAAAGAAAACTATAGCATTGCATTTAAAATTTTTGAGAAAAATCCATAAAACGGCATTCTTTTGAAATAACGCCGTCGTCTATACGTTCCCACGAGATAAAGATCTTTCCAACGAGGTATAACACTATGGGCTTTTGATGAGCCAATCCTTAAAAAAAATGCATTTTTCTGATCAGACATTAGGGGCTTCCCCCACCCTTTCTGTCGAGAGATGGAACAAAATGTCAATAACAAAAGTTATGTGCAATGAATCCGGCTATCCATATTTGTACTATTTAATATACTTGAATAGGAAACATTTCTGAGAAAAATTCAACTCTATGTTTTGGTATGTAGATTGCGCCCCCTAGCGACCGAGCTACGAACTTGAAAACTATTTCCAGCGACTTCTCTTGGTGGATTTATTAATCAAAATTGTTCTTCCGAAGCTCTAAGGCCTATATTTTCTCTAATATCGTACCTCGCGGACCTTAGTGGGACACCCTGTATATTTACCTTATATATATTTTATTATTTTGAAAATAACGCGGAAAATTTTAAGGCACACCCCTACCACGGTAAATTGTTACAGTCGTTCCGACAACAGAACTTTAGTGGCTTATTAAATAATAAGGACCGATTGATTACAACTGGAATTTTAAACAATTTTAGGAAAATTTGGGAAACTCCTCATATTTGCAGATCTATAAAACTTCCTTATAATTCCAGATTTCCCTGGTTTTCCGGGTGAACATACATCCTGCTTCAATTAAAACGATCACCCTGTACGAGATACAGCGAAAATTTACAACTATCCTCTTCCCAGATGCCTTAATAAAGTAATGGCGCTAGTCCAATAATTCTGAACTATTTTGACCGCTACATTTTGCAGGTAGAATTATCTCCTCGTAGGATGGAACGGTCCTAAGCGCGATCTATGGAATTCATTGTCGGGTTCGACCGCAAACATATAAACTGACCTTATGCGGACCGCTTCTGTCGGAGGACGTTCGAAATGACAATGCAAGTTAGAAGGAATATCAAAGCTCCAGGTAATTTGGGCCTGCAATATTGACCGCCATGGGATGAGATCGTCTGGAACGGGCAGTTTTAATCACGTCCGGCGATAATGCGGGAGTTGGTACTTGTTGGGAAAACTCCTGAAATACCTCGAACTGGACGGGGTCATGCGGCGGCAAGCCTACTTTCGAATATTCATTAATACGTCAATCAATAAATTATAGTTAAGCTGCTGCTGCTGGCAAGGATAAAAACTGATAGTTTGTTGTTGGTTTAACAATAATCCTTTTTTTTAATTTAACCTAATCTAACCCAACCTTTCTGTTCCTCCTAAAATAAATCCTACGATGTGAATAAGCTCTTAAAAAATTACTTAGACATAGTATTTACAAACTTGGAGATATGTTTTTAATGAAATATAGACCTTAATAAAAGAAACTGGCTGTTAAAAATTATTTAACATAGTAATAGTTACTTAGAAATGGTGAAAAAAAAAACAATATTTAATATACTGATCAGCACTATTCCAAAAGTTGCTATTTTTTATAATCACCTGTAAGATTAATGAAAAGATCCTCCATTTTCGAGTACTTACAATCCCATAATAATTATTTTGTTATAAAAGTTCACAAATACAACGTTATTTCGCCCTAGATGTAGGGAAATCTTTAAAAATATGGTAACACCACCTAGGGGGGTCTCAGGAACAACCAGCTGATGTGGATAGAGATTTAACAAATTTAAAGAGAAGCGAAAAACATTGAAAAAAATTTTTTTTAATTTTTTCCTGAAACAAAAGTAGTGCTGGCAAAAACCGGAAAAAAGTGAAACCGGTTAACCGGGTTCCGTAAAAACCGATTTCAGATAAAACCGGTTAGTCGAATAGTTGCTAAAACCGGTTATTCGAATAACCCGTTACTTGAATCGCCAAAACCGGATATCTGAAAATCGGTGCTTTACAAAGACAGACCCGGAGAAATTGATGCCTAAAAAAAAAGTACAAAAATCTCGAAGTCAAATTTGTTTACGAAGAAATCGATCTCAATTGCAATCGGACACATCGATGTCTAAAAAAAAGTAAGTAGATTATCGAATAATCGGTTATTTGAATATACGAAAATTTGAAAATACGAATTATCCGAAACCGGTTAACCGACTATCCAAAAAACCGATTTCAGTTGCCAGCACTAAACAAAAGATTGGAAAAAATGAAAAAAATTACAAAACTGAAAATAAAACACAAATTAACATAGATTTTCGTATATATTTGCAGGAATATACCTCAATAAATAAGTTTGGACTTCAAACAAGGGACAATAATTAAATGTTTTATTTATTTTTTCTTTGTTTACTGTTACATCTGAAACAAAGTACGACTCTCACACTCTGATTGACCTGTTTAAATCTTACTTACTAGGCGAATCTCAATTTGTAGAGTATGGGAGCTATAAATCAGAAACATATATCGCCAAATCAGGAGTACCACAAGAATCTAACTTAGGGCTGCTTTTATTTTTAATACTTATTAATGATATAACATCAGATACAACCTGTTATTATTTGCTGATGATTTAAAAATATTTAGTAGTGCTACATCAGAAAATGATTGTTCGAAGCCTCAAAATGATTTAAATAATGAATGGTGTTTTGTAAATTCATTGAAACTAAATATATCTAAATGTAAAATAGCCTCATACACGAAAAGGGGGACAGTTTTAAATTATAATTATCTAATTAATAACATTGCTACTGAACGTTGTTCGTCTTATAAAGATATGTAGTCCAATTAACTAAGCCTTTAAATCGAAATTTTGCCAACTTGGCTGAATTTTTAATATAAGTTAGTTTAAGGTATATTATAACAATAAGTGAGAGTAATTTTTTGTTCAACCCCCGGCCAAGGGTGGAAAAAGATAAAACAAAGGGCTTTTTCAAGATAACTCAAAAAGGGTAAGAGCTTTTCATGAAAGTTGTAAAGCAGACAATTCTACATAAAAATGGTCTCTTAGCTTTTTCTTGTACTATTAAAATTAACAGAGTTAGGGAGGCTAGAAGTTAAGGGAAGATTTCAGAAATTTAATTTTGTTAAATCATTAAAATTAACGATTAAAAATTTGATTTTTTGTTATAACTTTCTTATTAAAAATTAAAAAATATATCTATTTCTCTGAAAAGAAAAGTTACATATTTTAGAGCAGATTGAAAAAAAAAATTACAAAATTCAATCATTTTTCTGTTTGTTATGATTTTTTTTAAATTTCTGAAATCTTCCCTTAACTTCTAGCCTCCCTAACTCTGTTAATTGTAATAGTACAAGAAAAAGTTAAGAGGCCATTTTTATGTAGAATTGTCTGCTTTACAACTTTCATGAAAAACTTTTTTTTCTAGCTCTTACCCTTTTTGAGTTATCTTGAAAAAGCCCTTTGTTTTATCTTTTTCCACCCTTGGCCGGGGGTTGAACAAAAAATTACTCTCACTTATTGTTATAATATACCTTAAACTAACTCATATCAAAAATTCAGCCAAGTTGACAAAATTTCGATTTAAAGGCTTAGTTAATTGGACTAATGTATACTGTTTGATTTTAAATTGGCTTTTACGGACCATATTGACAATGTAATATGTTCCGATTCCAAAACTTTGGAATTTGTTATTAGAAATATCAGACTTTTCGAATGTTGCTTCAATGAAACTATTACATGTGTATTAGAAATAAATTAGAATATCGATTCATTATCTGGTACCCTGTATATCATAATTATATTTGCCAAATAGAGTCGGTGCAGCGGAAGTTCTTGAAGTTTATTTCTTTAAAAAAAATTGGTGTATATCCTGAGAGGTGTAGACAATAAGGTCAAGGTTCAAGCTTTCCAATTAGAGTCATTATTTTATGTTTATAATTTAATAAATTATAGAATCGACTGGAAAAATGGAATTTATTTGTTCCAAGGATAGAAACTCGGCATAATATTACATTGTGATCTTGCAAATACAAATGTAATGACAAAAACCCCTATTTTTAATGCATGCACTTTTTTAATTATATATCATCTTTGTGTAACCTCCATTTTGATAGTTTAGTCCAGGTAATTCGTGTGTACGAAGAAAAAGTTGTATGTAACTGTAAATTTATAGCTGTTTCATATATTTTGAAAACGTCTTACAACGTAGTACCTTATATTTATAATTTGTTTAGTTTTTCCTGTAATTGGATGTAATCCGTATGAAAATAAAGTACAGCAGCTGAAGAATTAATATATATTATTATTAATATATTAATAGTCTCATTGTTTTACTAGCTGTATCATAAAATCATAAGTACAGTTATTGCAAATTTAGTGTATGTGTATACGGTGAATGTAAGCAAAACGCAAAACATTTCCCCACCCCTCCAATTACCTGCATCGGCGACACTACTTTTCAGAAAGAAACCGTTTGCACATTATTCTTAACGCACAGTTGATGTTTACTCGTGTACAAATGTTGACATTTTTATCTTTAGCCGATTTAAAGATAATTAAGGAATACCATTTTGAAAGTAACAACTTCAACACACTGTATCTCGAAAACCAGGTCGCCTAAGAAACAAACTTTACATGAACCACCCCTTTCATTTTTCCTTGAGGAACTTGCACACAAGTTTTTTTGGAACATGAATGGGACACCCTGTATATAAAGTTCATAATTTTGAAACTTTCTGCAAAGTGACATATAAACGATGATAAAGTAATTAATCTATTTATTGGTGGGTGTAATTTGGTAAATTAGTCTCTTTTAATTTAGTATGAAAATGTTTTATTTTCTTCCCTCCCTAGTAGTTTCGGTTATTATGCATATAGACCGGGAGATATTAGACTGAAGTTCGACGACGTCTTTCTCGTTTATGCCTCTGAGAATACTGACAGGTAATCGAGAGATAAGTACAATAAACTAAATTTAAAAGATGGACTGCGGGACACCTTTGTGAAAATTCAATTTTCCTTTTCAAAAAAATAGTGTGTACAGCGACGTATTTCTCACTTATGCCATGTTCGTAAGTTGAAGAGAAGTATCGATTTTACCACAAAATTTTTTTGGCATAAGTGTCGCAAGGGACCTAAAAATGGAAAACTTTGTAAGAAAATGTGGAAAAACATCTTTATTTGTCTACCAATTTCTCATTAATGCCAATTAGAAATATTACATTATTATATTCGAAAAGGTCATAAAAAACATTGGCATAAGTCCTACTAAGGACTAAAGAAAATAGAGCTTTGGAAAAGCTGCGGAAAATTTTTATTTTCATTCTATAACTTTCTCATTTATGCCGTTGAAAATTTATGATACTTACTATAAATAATGTACTGTGTCAAGTAGGCATCACTCCTCTATGGGTTCAATATGAAGGCATAAGTCTCAAAGTTGTAGGAAAATTCATGAAAATTTTTACGTCTTTCTCGCTTATGCCATTTTGCATGCACGTAGGAAACTACATTATAAAGTCATATAAATGTAGGCATAAGTCCACATTGGATTTTCATGTTGTAAATTAATTTGAATTTTAATATGAGTCAGGTCGACAAAGTAGAAAAATTATAGAAAATTGCCACAATTTTCTCGTTTATGCCGTTTTGTACACGAGTAGAAAATATTATTAAAAGCCACTTTCAAGAGTGGCATGAATGCCACAAGGTACCGTCGTATGTAAAATTTTTTAAAAAGTTGTCAAAAATTACAAATTGCGGTTATTTCCTCGCCTGCGCAATTTTCGATATACTTAAATTAATTTAAAAAATGTATGATAAATAATGCAAGTGTCGGAGAAGATATCTATATAAAAAATGAATATTTCTAACTATAAAAGGGAATAAAAAATTTAAAATAAAAAAAATTTCATGAAAAAGAGAAAGCTTTATATTGGGTTTAGTTTGATTTTTCGACATGTTATTTTTTATTACGATAATTCTTAATAACTTATAATAAAGCTGGTAGTAAGGCCTTTATTTTGATCCGTTTTCATCAAGAGCTGCAGATAAAACTGTTTGAAATTTGAAAATGTAAAAAATCATAAAACCGAAAAAACTTTTTATTTTTGATATGCTTTAATTTTAAGTTAATAAAAATTTGTATTATTTTAAGTGTTATTGTTTGTGTTAGTTATAATTAAAAATTAGTAATTCAAAGTCTTTGAGGAAGCATTCTGACAATTGAGTTGGCAGCGGTTTTTCAATTCAATTACTATTACTTAAATAAATCTTTTAATATAAAAATAAAATGTATAAAAGTACAAATTAAGTAATTAAGGTACAAAGTACCAGAAACAAAAAACAAAATTCAATATACATGATATTAAATCAGTTATAAATCAGTTTCTTCCCTATGTATTCTAGCTTAATTATTTCTTCTTCTTCTTCTTCTTCTTCTACCTTAGTCGGCTCAATTCAAGTAGATCATCCTTGCACTGAAGCGGTTAATTCAAATTATATAATATTTTTAATTTTTAAAATTTAAATATATTGTTCATAAATACGTATGGTCTATTGTGATAAAATACTCTACTCATTTACGAACAAACGAGAAATTTGTGGCAATATTATATAATTTTTCTTTTTCTGATCATGACTCAAAGAATAATTAAAAATCATTTCTAATATGTGGGGACTTAAGCCGAAATAGTTTATTATTAACTTTCATTAAATACATGAATTACTTATATTTATAAAAATTAAAAATACGCTAAATGCAAGTAAGTATAAGTATTTCGAAAATTGCGTAGGCGATGAAATAAACTTTTTAAAAATTTTTACATACGACGGTACCTTGTGGCATTCATGCCACTCTTGAAAATGGCTTTTAGTAATATTTTCTACTCGTGTACGAAACGGCATAAACGAGAAAATTGTGGCAATTTTCTATTATTTTTCTACTTTGTCGACCTGACTCGTATTAAAATTCAAATTAATTTACAACATGAAAATCCAATGTGGACTTATGCCTACATTTATATGACTTTATAATGTAGTTTCCTACGTGCATGCAAAATGGCATAAGCGAGAAAGACGTAAAAATTTTCATGAATTTTCCTACAACTTTTCAAAAAATTTTTAGCATATAGTCCTCACCAGGGACTTATGCCCTTTAAAAAAAATGAATACTTTCATTTTTTTCTTTGCAATAAGCTTTAATTTATTCACGAGAAAAACGTTGACCAAAACGAAAAATTTTCCGCAGCTTTTCCAAAGCCCTATTTTCTTTAGTCCTTAGTAGGACTTATGCCAATGTTTTTTATGAGCTTTTCGAATATAATAATGTCATATTTCTAATTGGCATTAATGAGAAATTGGTAGACAAATAAAGATGTTTTTCCACATTTTCTTACAAAGTTTTCCATATTTAGGTCTCTTGCGACACTTATGCCAAAAAAATTTCGTGATAAAATCGATACTTCTCTTCAACTTACGAACATGGCATAAGTGAGAAATACGTAGCTGTACACATTATTTTTTTGAAAAGGAAAATTGAATTTTCACGAAGGTGTCCCGCAGCCCATCTTTTAAATTTAGTTTATTGTACTTATCTCTCGGTTACCTTTCAATACTCCCAGAGGCATAAACGAGAAAGACGTCGTCGAACTTCAGTCTAATATCTCCCGGTCTAATAGCAATAGCAGCATATGCCATTAATAAATAACAATATAATTTCATAAATATAAAAACATCAGTAAATTTTTTAAAAACTTTTTAAGTCATACTGATAGATAGCGAACAAACAACAATCTGAATTTTTATACCGAATTAAAAATTACTAATTTACCCCATTACGCTTATCGTCATTCAGTATTACAAGGGATTTTCATCAAGAAATTTATTTATTTAACCTTATGCGCATATGGCAATTTAATGTATGCAAACGACCCTAAACCGAGCGTCGGTACGTGGCAAAGTAGTCATATGAAATTTTCACCTTGAATCATGATTTCAACTGTCCCTCGTGGCTACCCAGATACAGATACCGGCAAATATAACAAATAAAACAATAGCTAATCTTCATTGTTTATTCATTACAACCTGGTTTTATCCCGGAAAGCCTCATCAATATCGCACCACGTTTCGGTGAGGTTTGGCCCATTGTATTAACGTCACGGGGGTACGGCGGGGTACAGGCGGGGAGGGCCGTCGATCACGTAGGTATTGAAAATAGAATTTTGTGTGTATTTTTTATGACTCGACTCCGTGATGTATGGATTCGAGGTACAGGAAAGCATGGAGTTCGGTCCATTCACGTCACATTTCAGAACTGACAAACTCTGACACAAACTAAATGAAGCCGAGTCTAACTGCGAATAGATGAGGAATCTTATAAAATAATATACAGCCAAATCACGTCAAGTGGACCCCCCAATTTCCACACGATCATGGAATTTGAGTTCATATATTTTAATCCAAAGCAGTCATTACCAACAATTATACACTAAAACCATTTTTTTAAATTTTCATTTTAACAACAATTTTGTTTGCAATAAACATTTTCCGGACTTTAAATTAAAAAATTGATTGGATAAAAACCATTAGAATGAAATTTTCAAGACTTATTGTGTAATATTTATATTTTAATAAAAAATAAAATAAATAAATAAGGAATAATGAATATTAGAATAATTTCAAATATTCAGTTCTCCATAACTGTCAACAGCGACAGAAAATCCATTTGTTCCGCAAAGGTACATTTTAGGCAGTAAGAAAAATTTAAAAAGAAGACTTATTTTCACTCGATTTCACTCAATAACATCAATTTCTGTCCACGCCTGATTGAATGAAATTTTCCTTTGTTAGTATGCATACAACTAAAAGTTTATTATTGAAATTATCAGTTTTAGTCCGAATATTATTAAAAATGTGTAAAATTATCAAAATGCCTACTATTGAGTGAAAATGTACTCAATAATTTCACTCAATAGATTCACCGCGTACATTTTGCTTTCTCTCAGACCAATTTATTTACAGTGTAGCAACACGAAACATATTATGCCGTATGAATAAAAATAATTATTTACCAGCAGAAATTTCGATATTCCAGTTATAAAAAGATTTAGGAGACTCGTTATAAATCGTAATTCCTATAAAATATAGACTTTCTTTGAAAGCTGTTATGAGATGGAACTTCTAAATTGCAATTATTTTTTTTTAATTTTGAAAACTTCTTACGACATAAATTTCAAATATCCTGTATATTTGAACTCCATCGATGGATATCTGGAAAACTGCTAGAAAGATTTTTTTGAAATTGTGATGGTGTGATACGGACCGTGAGGCCTACCAAGCTAAAAATGTTTTCAATGTCATCGTACTTCCGGTTATACCCGAAGTTGATACCAACTTTCTTATTTTAAATGGAACCCCTGTATATTATTGCATTTTTGGAAAGAGCATCTATTTTTAAGAAAACATATAGCACACTCCATACTTAGGATTGACCCGTTTCCGAGATATTTTGATTTTTAAGCAAAAATTGACAGATGCAGACCGTCAAGTTTCCCGGAAACAAAGGTTTATTTTTTTGTGCAAATTCGACAATTTGTAGAGAAAGACCTAATTTATCAAATTTGACATGAATATTTTCCAGTTTTTATACAGGGTGGTCAAAAAAAATATCGAAAATGAAGTTCAGAAATTGTGGAAAACTCGAAATGTTTAAACGAAAACCCCTATTTTTTAACGTATTCGCATTCTGCACTAAAATTAAGTGTAATTTTGTTAAAGTTTCCTTATACCTAAACCCAGTGGTTTTCATTTTATTTACGAATAAACATTTCCCTTTTCTTACGATGATGTTTCCATTTGTTTCGCACATTTTAGGTTGGCCGAGACAGGTAAGTAACATTCAACATGACAACAGTCACAGGTTTTTATTTGTCAAATTTATTTAGTTCCTTGTGGGTCGCTGCTCTAATAGAATCCGGTGATATATGCTATTTTATTTGGGACAGTAAAAAATAGTGTGTATAATACTCCAGTAACAACAAACGAAAATTGTATGCATAGAGTAAGGCAAGCATTTGAACATCTATCACCGGATTCTATTGGAGCAGCGACCCATAAGGAACTAATTCGAAGGTGTGGAAAGTGTTTAGAAATTGAGAAGATGAAGGAACACCTTTTGAACATTTATTAAAATAACAAACTGACGATAATTTGCCACATAACTCACTAATACATTATCCCAGTTTAACGATAGTTCCTATACGCCCAGAAATTTTATATAAGAAACTTGTTACAAACTTCTAATTTACTTGTAAATAGGTAACTTTTATTAATAATACTATTCCTGGGAGTGAAATTTATAAAAACAGTTTTTGACAAATTTAAAAGTAATTTATTATTAAACCAACTTTTATTGAGTATAATACTTACATAATTGAGCTACCGTGATTGTCTTATTTAAAGATTTACACATTACATCCAGGATCATTATCATCGGCATAAAGTATCAGTAAAACATTGGTAACTTATTACGTTTTATTTATAAACAACGGAAAAAATAAAGGCCCGAGCACTGGTCCTTGTGGAACGACAAAAACTTAACAAATTTTCAGATTATGTACCAACGATTTCTACAAATTGATCTATGTTTGTAAGTCATCTTCCGCATTTTGCAATTACTTAAGAAAAACTGAAAATTAAATTACCACAAAAAAATTCACTGGCACCAATAAAGGTTATAAATTAATATTAGATAATACTTATAAGAATTAGTGACTGATTATTATAAAATTTGTTGAAAAGTATCCAATAGTAATTTGTGCTAAATATGCCATAAAATACTGTCTTGTATTGTGTTGCGTTTCTTGTATAGTAGTAGTTAAGTACCCTGAAAATTTCTGCGTCTTTTTAAATTTGTTAAAGCTCATATTTTAGTATGTATTTCCACCTTTGAGTTTACAGTTTTCAAAAGCTGCCAGCCTAGTCAGTCATACATATGAACCATTTTTAACAAAAATATACATAGATGGAACTTATTGTAACCTACACTGTATAAATTCGGCGAGTGAAAGCAATAAAGGTTCGGAGTGAATCCACTGGGTGAAAATATCGAGTACATTTACATTCAATAATGAGCATTTTGATAATTTTAGTCATTTGTGATATTATTTACACTAAAACTTTCACTCAAATTTAGTACCCGTTAAATAAATTCCGCAGCTTTCTTAATTGTAACAATCATAATTTGTATAATTGAGGTGCATTTGAAAAACTTTATTTAAAAATTGCACACCTGGCCGAGCTAGAGAAATTTTCCCGCGATCACCCTGTACATGCCTCAAATGACTGCCCTGCGAACCAGTACAATAATAGCGAACCGATGGGGTCATTTAAGCCGAATCCGTCTGAGAATTTTAAATGATATCAGACGCGATGTGTTATTTCCTATAATTCGATATATTACTGCCGCCGTAAAATTCTACGAATCGGCTCCCATGGACCCCTCGGGGGTTTTATCGCCCCTGTTTTATTTCACTTTTCATTTATTTACCCAATTAAAAAACAAATAAATCGCTCCGGAGCCCACCACAATGCACCAGCATGGAATAATTAAAATTACATGTTTATTTATTTTTTAATTATATACGTGGCCGTAACTAGACGCTGCTGCCTGTATAAATAGACCGGGAGAAAATTTAATGTTAGTGTTTCCGCGCGATCGACTGCAAGGACCAAGACTATTTTCATTAACGCGTCTGTAACGGCGAAAAAAAAATAAACCTCAATATGTAGTCTCCTACAAATCATACACTATAAAAAAAAATTCACTCAATAATGTGTCAATTTCTGTCCACACCTGATTTAGTGAAATTTTCACTCTATTAGTACGAGTACAACTCAAATTTTATGAATGAAACTATTGCAACAGAAGTGAATAAATTTTACTCAAATCCGAGTTTCTGCTAACTATCAAGTGAGTAATTTTGACTCTATTCTCTATATTTTATTTAAATTGTAATTTAAATATCATTGTAGTAAAGTCACAAACTACTAAGCTGCCACAGTGGTTTCTACACAAATCTGTTTTAGAGACAATAATTTTGGTCGCCATTAAAGGAATTGGTTAACTGATAGGACCTGTGGATAGGACGAATAGATCGCCATAACCCATATTGTACGTAATTAAGTAGGTATAGGTAACAATTTAACTGTGTTTATTTTACCAAATATTAATCGTGACTCAATATACTATTGTTTTTAATTAATGTAATCAAACCAATCAATTTAAACATAATTTTCACCAAAATAACTTGTCGAGACTACACGCAATAGACCACGCCACGAGATGACCTAATGGGGACGATGGGAATAGACAAAGACAATGCACGACAACCATAGAATGGGGTGGGGGCACACAATATGAGGACATTTACTGCGATTTAGCTACAAGTACACCAAATACGAATTTATCTGTAAAATTTATTTAACGGGTACCTATATTTGAGTGAAAGTACTTAGATTTAGTTAAAATATTACCACAAATGAGTAAAATTATAAAAATGCTCAATATTGAGTGAAAATAATTTCACTACGTACCTTTATTGCTTTCCTCATACCAATTTTTTTACAGTGTATGATTTAGTAATTCGTAATGTGCCTTTGGCCTTTATAATAGTCCAAAATCTCTTTGGCATAGGTGGACTAAAACTTCGGAGTGAAAAATCCTAAATCTCCTGGATTTTTCTTAATGTTTGGAATCCGAGAGTTTCATATGGTCGAGGCTGCTTTACGGCTAGCTCAAGACTAATATTATTGTTCCTAAACTATTATTTTGTAAGTATGATAGAGGATGAATCGTTCTATTGGAAAATTAAATTTCTATCGCTAAATTACTGTTCTGATGCTGTGGACAGTAAGTTACTATCCAAGTTCTTCCTACCTTATTTGCCGATATTCGACTCTAGATTATGACTCTTGTGGAAATTTCATTGCACGTTTTAAGCACTTCTTGTGGAAATCTTTCTTTGCCGTTTGTATTACGAGTTTACGAAAATCCTCAAGTATGTTTCGATTTAGCCTAAGCTCAACGCTTCTTCTTCTTCGACTTGTAAATGTTTCTTGGTTCCACATCGCGGTAATTTATCTTTGGCGCTTGCAGATGTTAACAAGAGGTCTTTGTGCCTTTTTTTATCACTTTTCGCGGTAGACCAGAAATTTTCCACAAACGTCTACGCAATCAGTTTCTCGGAAGGTTTTAATTATATCTCCAACTATGGATTTCGGCATATTCACTGCGCCAGCAATTTTTTCATCGATTTCCCTCGTTCTTATTGTTATTTTATATTTCACCCACACTTTTTCGGGGGTTGCTAAGCCGCGTCATAGTTTTGAACAACACTGTTGTCATCAAATTAAACAAAATATTACTATGAAGAGTTCACAGGTCAGAACAACTTTAATTATTTGTAATAGTCATCGAAATGATTGTAAAATGATAAGATATTGAATACGTTTATATTCTAAGGTTGTGTGACATTGTTCCTTGTTATTGCGAAAATTATAGCTCGTAGAATATTTAGTTGTCGGATAGACGTAATAGAACATATATAGTGAGAGCTACTGATTAATAACAACTTAATTTCTTTAATCTCACTAGACAATTATAATAATATAGGGCTTGATATGATTAATCATTTGATGCTTCTTGCAATGCTACATTACATTGGCCACAATAATGATTCAGTTTATCTAATTGAAAATTGTCTTACAGCTAACCCGTATATAACAATGAGTATCACCAAGAGGTTAATAGCAGAGTGGCCCACAAGGGTCTGTTTTAAGTCCATTATTTTTCACGATTTATACCTCTTAGTTTGAAAAAGTCTATCTTAATCTCTACAAATCACACTTTTACGCTGATGATACACAACAATACTATTCTTTCGAAGAAACTGCGATACAAGCTAATCAATAGCAAGAATAACAAATAATTTAAATTCCTTTAAAAATATTTATAATAAATTTTAACCCTTTAAAATGATGTTATTAGAAACACGAGAGACGATCAAAAAGTCGAGTTCATATCAAATTGAGGTTGCAAAAAATTCAAATATTGATATCAGCTATTAAAAGCAAAATAGGTAGTCTTGACGATTTTTTATTGTGATAATTATTAAAGGTGACATTTTAATTATTAGTTTAATAGTTACAACCTTTTATATTCTTTATTTTAACAAAGATCCATTTTTCCGAATTTTTCGAATTCCTCCAATTTTTACGAGAAAAAAACGGTTCTTTCCGACACATTTTTCTGGAAATTTAAACCTCTGCTAAAAATTAAAACAAACACCTATTCAGAAAATCGATTAAAAATATTCTTAGTCTTTACTGTACAGCAAATAGCAAAGAAAATGTAACATTTTTGTCTATATCAATTTATTTTTTTATATGTACATGTATTTTAACAAAATAAAAACAAATAAAATTAATTTATGTTCATACAATTTTTAAACGGGTGGAAAATATTGTAGCGGTCTAACAACGCCAGTCCAAAAGCATATCCGAATAATCTAAAACCTGCCAACAATTTTTATATCTATTCAAAGTACACATCAGCAACAAAAATGAAGCCGTTTAATAAATACCATTCTCGTTTTTATGCTCTAACGAGTACATGGTTATTTTTTCCGAAACCGCACACAGAAACTAATAATCGATTCAAAGGTCTGTCCATTGTTATTTTGTATACGCATTTCCACTACACGACTCCGGGTATTATTATTTGATTGACTGTTAGTGATTGTGTATATATTTGAAATTTCATCAGAAATGATAAATAGCCAGCCGGCTAACGCTGAATGGATACAATTTTAAAATCATTGAATATTATGGTTTTCGTGTGAAAAGCAATCCCCTGTTCACAAAAGTGTTACCGGGAAAGAACAATATATAATAGTTGTACAAGATATTCAGGTGGTTTCCGAGATAAATGGAATCTTTGCAACTCTGGATAGCTCTATTTACTTACTGCAGACCAGAAATGATTGCAACGCAAAATTATACGTCCGTACAAATGTATTTCAATATATCCTTACTGATAAAACAAAAGAAAATATAACTATTTGGTTTATCTTGGAATTTCGTAAAATGTAAATGTACTCAAAGATACCTATCTGATTTACTTTGTCTCTTCATAGGTGTACCAGGAATAGGATGACGAATTTGGTGAGACAGCGACGCATGTAAATATAATAAAAATGTGGACGTACCTAAAGTATCCGCATATTTACAAGGAACAAGCTTTTAAGTCACATTTTAGAAATCCACGGTGTCAATGCAAAAACTGTTACATCCTTTGTCGTTTTTCAAATAATTCGTCAGGAAGTAACATATTTATTTTATTCTAATTCGACATATCACATGAGTGTTTTCGTTCGTTACTATTTAGACTGGTATTTAGCATAAAATAAGATTTTAAAAATATTGTATTACACAGACAAAATTTTAGTAAAAAACTCATTATTATACGGGGTGTACCATAAATAATGGTACAAGCAGTAGCGGAATATAAACTAAAATATTACGATTTAATCTGAAGTCAAGCTAATTATATTGTTTCCTTAGTACCCATTATGACGGCCTACTAAAAACTACTTAAAATTTTTAATATCTTGGTTCAGTCATGGCCATAGAAAAAGGAAAAATGTAGTACATATCTTCGTTCTGTCAACTTGAATAACAAAAGATATAAATAGCCTCAATGTGTTGTGTGAAAAAGCGAAAATAAATCGAAAACGCTGTTGGATTCCAATAAAATACCTAGGTGCTTTATATTTCAAAGTTCCCGCATTTAAGAAATAGTTCTCGGCGCGACCACTTGGAGCGCTGCTTATGTTTAGTTTTTACCACTGACATACCCATCTGTAGTTTTCTGTTATCTGTGGTAGTGATATTCGAATAATCCGTCAAAATGACATTTACAAAAAATCAATACAGTTCTATAGATATTCATAAAAAATTGACCCTTTCTTAAGAAAATTTGCAGAATATAAGATAAAACAAAGATACGTATATACAGTATCTTTACTACAATCACGCGTTTTAGAAAAATATTTTTTTAAATAACTATTTTGTAACCGTCACTAAGAAAAGACAAAAAATGTATTGCTTCAGACTTTTTCACTATTTCTGTTTTCAATAAACAATGTTATCGCTTGCGATTTAAAACTTCACGCTTGAAAATTCTAAGCTACACTATTAGAAAAAATTAAGGGAACAAAAATATTTCATAAATTTTTTAGTGGTTTTTGAAAGTGTGCATCACTCAATGAAAAATACTCGTGTCGAGATAAAAAAAAAACAAACCGTTCGGAAGCTTGAAGTCTCGAGATTCAAGATCATTTGACGAAAACTTTTTTGAGCTAAGATTATTGAGGTATCAAAAAAAATACCTCGAGAACAAAGTTTTCTATTTTTTTTTTTTGGTTACCTTGTTTAATCAGCTTCAATTTGCTTTCTGAAAGGTCTCCGTCGAGGGGCGATCCGCTGATGTAATCTTCGTACGTTTGTGTAATCTACGTAATCTTATCTGTAATCTATGTAATCTATCTGTAATCTACGTAATCTTATCTGTAATCCTCGCTGTAATCTATGTAATCAGCTAATGAATTTCGTCGATGTAGTCGTTATACAACGCCCCCCCCCCCTACCACGTTTTCCAAAGAATGCAACAGAAACCTCAACAGAAACCTATATCCTATATGGTGCGATTGGTGTGTTCCGAAGGGCAATCCGCCAAGGAAAAAAACAGACGAAGGTTACAAAATTTCTCTTGTAATGTATCTGCAGATTTCAATATCAATTCAAAAAATATTACAAATTTCATATAAATAATCAAGATTACAACACAGGTCAGGAGATTTCAGAGTTATTTTAGTAGATTTCAATTATTACTTAAGATTTCAATAGGATTATTAGAAATTAAAATAATATTTCAAAATTTCTTAATAAGGTTTCAAGGAATACGGGAAGATAACAATAAGTTTTGAATGTCCATTTGAACAAAAATAATTGAATTAACTTCAAATGTCATTCATTTCATTCATTAACAGTAGTACTTTGATTAAGAATTTCTAGTATCAGGCATTTTTTGGGCAAAAATTGTAACATTCTGATTAAGTTTTTTATTCGAATGAACGTTAAAAACATTTTGTCATGACAAAAATGATAATGCTATTTTGAAAGTAGGTAAGTATTTTCCCAAAAACTAATAAATAAAAAATATATTAAGCTTTTATTAATACTTGCATTTAATACTTTACTTGTATACAGTGTGTTTAAAAAAGTCGCGGCAATATTTAAGAGAGTGATTGTTCAGGTCAGTTTATAAAAAAAGTCCTATAAACATAGGTCCGCAAACGCTTCGTTACCGATCTACAGAATATGAAATTTCATTAAAAAACAGTAAAAATTAAATTTCTCTAAAACGCAGCCCCTTATTATTACCTACTACAAACAACAGTATGTACCACATTTCAAAAATCAATCAAATTTGATCATTTGAATTTCTTTGTTCAATAATTTAAATTTCTCAATTAAAACAACTTTGGGTTTAGGTGCGCAATAAAATGTTTTTATTTTTTTACTCAATAACGGAGTGA
The DNA here is from genome assembly GCF_000390285.2 of Anoplophora glabripennis. Classification (NCBI taxonomy): domain Eukaryota; kingdom Metazoa; phylum Arthropoda; class Insecta; order Coleoptera; family Cerambycidae; genus Anoplophora; species Anoplophora glabripennis. The sequence goes on along the minus strand of NW_019416717.1, from coordinate 209,864 downwards.
CGTACGCGTATAATCTGAGGAAAGCTTTCTTCTTCATAATTGAACAAGGAATTAAAAAATTATACTTTTAGAAAAACCAGCGGGGTCCTATTTTTTTCAATAAAAATAGCTAGTCACTGGTAAAACTAAAAAATCGTTTTGTATTGCAAAGTACGCGTCTGCCATAGCTATTGACAGGCTTAAAATTTCATTATAATATCAAGAGGTTTTGGAGAAATTTAATTTTTACCGTTTTTTAATGAAATTTCAACATTCTGTAGATCGGTAACGAAGCTTTTGCGGACGTATGTTTAAAGAAACTTTTTTTTATAAAATGATCTGGGCAATCACCCCCTTAAATATTGCCGCGTCTTTTTTAAATACACTGTATACAGGTAAAGTATTAAATACAAGTGTTAATAAAAGCTTAAAATATTTCCTATTATTTATTTTTTGGGAAAATGTTTATTTTATGTTACTTCTATTTTTTTAATTTTTATTAGTTTATTGGATTATTATATTTTTATCTTTCAATAGAAATATATACTTACCTGCTTTCAAAATGGCGTTGTCATTTTTGTCATGACAAAAAGTTTTTAATGTTCATTCGAACAAAAACTTAATCAGAATGTTACAATTTTGCGTAAAAATGATACTGGAAATTATTAATCAAAGCACTACTGTTAATGAATGAAATTAATGACAGTTGAAGTTAATTCAATTATTTTTGTTCAAATGGACATTCAAAACTTATTGTAATCTTCCCGTATTCCTTGAAATATTATTAAGAAATTTTGAAATCTTCTTTTAATTTCGCATAACCCTATTGAAATCTTAAATAATCATTGAAATCTACTAAAATAACTCTGAAATCTCCTGAAATGTTTTGTAATCGGTTGAAAGATATTGTAATCTTGATTATTTATATGAAATTTGTAATTTTTTTTTAAATCGATATTGAAATCTGCAGATACTTACAAGAGATTTCAGAAATTTTGTAATCTTCGTACGTTTTTTCCTTAGCGGATCGCCCCTCGGTCTCCGTACGATTGTTGGTTACCGATTTATTATTTCGGGCTAAGCTACAATATCTCTAACTTACTCATCATAAACTGCAAAAATATTTGTTTCAAAACTACTAGTTCCTTAAAATATACATATATATTTAAAATTTAGTATTAATAATGTAGGAATTATTCAAGACAAATGTAGCATATTATAATCAAATTTACTTTTCTTGAAAGAAAATTGTAGGTCACAGAATGACGTAGGTGGGAAGTAGCACGATAGATGGCGCCACTTACGCTCTGTGTATACATATTTCCTTCTAAGTAACGATACTAAAGCAGCTGGATCGTTCTAACGACATAATGATGAGGACCATAAATAAGTCCAAAACCAACTTATGTCTTGTTGATTAAACTTACGAAGAATCCTTAGCTGTTGTAAGTTTGAAACAAAATATTTTTTATTACCGAGAAATATTTATATCCAAATACATTCTTAAAATAAGTATATACAATCATTTGATCAAAACTATTTAATTTTGTATTAATATACAATACAAAACATGTTTCTATAAAGTCTATGTAGATCATAAAATTAAGAATAGAATTCGTTTACCCGTAAGTATCAAATATTTATTTTAAATGCTGCCTATTTTTAAAGTAAGAAATTATATTTATGGATAGAAATTTATAGTATTTAAATAAATAAATTTTTTTCACTTGAAAGAAGAAAGTATTTTCTTGCGTATATATAAACGTGCAATACCTTAAAATCAAATGTACATTTGAAGCAAGAAATGTTTTTTGCGTGTGGTTGAATGAAAAATGATAATTTTGTCTTTAATCATCGATATCTCCGCAAAAAATTATTGCACAGTAAATCCAATGGCGGTTTTGATAACTTGGATAAAACCCCTACAAGGACAGGACCTGTCACGATTTTCGAAGAAAATTTTTTTTTGACTTGACTATATGATTTTTTAGAAAATTTACAGCTAATTTACAAATATTAATGAAAATACCGATATTCAGAGAAATTTATACAGTTCAATCTACCCACAACAACCATATAAATTTTCTCAACTTTTCCCGCAATTTTACATAACATTCTTTAAATTTAAGAGAATTAAAACAATTTCAAAAAAAAATTTATTGAAGGGTTTAAATTTAATACCACGTGCGAAATTATAATACCTTCAAAAAAACAGATTCAATTAAAAGTCAGATCCAATTAAAATCAAAGAAAAAAAAGCGATTATATCACTATATCATGTTTTTTAATGCCAAATGCTCTATATTAGGTAGGTATCTTTGTCTTTTTCAACATTTCTTTACAGTTATTGTAACAATTGCCATTGGACTGTTGAACGTCCATCAAATTTCAACTTGTAGGTCAGCAAGTTGCTCTTGCAACAAACACGGATCTCAAGTCGAACAATTCCGATCCGGGCGTGATTTAAGTGGAAGTTTTCGTAGCGTAGATTTCGATCTCCGACTTCCTACGGTATTCGGGACTTCCAAAAGAGATGCAATTTCGTTATTACCGCGCCCGCGAAGTTATTACCTTTAATTGATTCATTGTTGTTTGCCCAGCTAGTGGAACAGCGCTATCGTGGAAACGAGATATAGTGATGGGTTACTTTATCGATAAATTGTTTTACCATTGTTCACTCGGGCTTATCAGCCGCGTAGAATTCGACAGGCATTATGTTTGGCCGGAGTGCAGATAACGCATTCTATTCGCCTCACCAATGCCAACTATCTCCCGGTAAGTTCTTCACTTAAGCCTGTTGTTATTCCGCTATGCGGGGCCGGTTGTGAGACGTAGACGTGGAGAAGCATCGGCTTGGTGGGTATAGTCCGTTTCGTGATGTCGCGGACGGACCTCCTCTGGTTAAAGCAGAAACGGTTGTATTTCGAGAAACGAACAACGAAATAGACGCTGTTATAAACGACACTAAATGACTTTTGAGTCACTGCTTGCAGCATATAATGTGTCCCAAAAGTATGGAAACAGCACAACTTTCTAAAAATGCATTTTGAGGAAAAATGATTCAGGATTTTTTCCTGGCTATTCAATGGTGACCCTGGATTTGACCTTGACCTTCAAGGTTATTTCAAGGTCAAGTTAATTTTTTCAAATGGGATGCCCTACTTTTGACCCCGGGAATGAAAAGAACGGAAAATTTTACGTTCAGGTATGTCCTTGACCATTTTCCAAGATGGCGGATACAAGATGGCGGACGCGATTCCAAAAAATTAACCGATTTACGCCAAGTTTGGTATAGAGGGGTTTTTGGGGTCGCTAACTACGAATCCGAAATCTTTTTTTGAGGAATTTTAGTCCAAGATGGCGGATCCAAGATGGCGGACGCGGTTCCAAAAAATTAACCGATTTACGCCAAATTTGGTATAGAGGGGTTTTTGGGGTCGATCACTACGAATCTGAAATCTGTTTTTGAGGAATTTTAATCCAAGATGGCGGATCCAAGATGGCGGATCCAAGATGACGGACGCGATTTCAAAAATGAACTGATTTTTGCCAAAATTGATATAGTGCGGTTTTTGAAGGTGAAGGACACGGTCAAATCAAGGGTCACCGTCAGATACCCAGGGAAAAATCCTACAACGTTAGGTATGGTCATTTTCTTTTGCAACCCGTTGTTTTCAAGACAGCGCGCCAAACCATGCGTGACCTTGATTTAACCTTTAATGACCATCAGAGGTCAAATTCGGAAAATGGTCAAGGACATATCTGAACGTAAAATTTTCCGCTCTTTTCATTTCCGGGGTCAAAAGTAGAGCATCCCATTTGAAAAAAATTAACTTTACCTTGAAATAACCTTGAAGGTCAAGGTCAAATCTTGGGTCACCATTGAATAGCCAGGGAAAAATCCTAAATCTTTTGTCTGAAATCATTTTTCCTCAAAATGCATTTTTCGAAAATTATTGTGCTGTTTCCATACTTTTGGGACACCCTGTATACTTTTTATTAATTTTTGAGGAACTACGAACGACTGTAGATTCATGAGTTATATTTTGAGGAAGTATTCGAAATATCGCCACCACGAGTAACTAAAAACAATTTTAGTTCCAGGGCACGAAGTGTAGAAACTGTATATTAGATTTTGAGGAACGGCAAACGAAATAAATGATGCTACAAATGATTGAAATGAAAGGAACTGCAAACAAAATAAACGCTCTAGAGACAACTATAAATGATTTTTGGAGTACATTTAGACCCGCAAATTGCTGTGCATTATATTTCAAGGAACTACAAACAAAATACACGCTACTAGAAATAACTATATGATATGGGCCCTAAACTCAACCATTTCCGAGAAAAAAAAATAAAAATCTCCAATTTGATGTACATAAGTTCGATTAATTAAGAAATATTCACATAACTGCGTTCATAGAATACCATAAAATATAATATTTATTACTTTTTTTAACTTCTTTATGCTTAATTCTAAAAAATAATTAGCGTTGTAATAAATTTAAAATACGATAAAATTCTTACCGAGCATTGTGACAACGGCGCGGCGGTTAACATGAGGTACTAAACTATCCAGCAGTACGCAATTCAGTCGGTGTTGGTATCTGGAATTGGACCGTGTCGAAATGTTTTTTGCGTACCTCTATTTCCTTTTCTTGAAATATTTTCCAGCGAGGGCGCGAAAATTGGATTCGAAGGTCGTGCGTGCATCGAAAATGGTGGACATTTTGAGCATGTTGTAGTTTATTTTGTACTTATGCGTTTAAAAATTATTGAATTTTGTTTTTTGGTAAGTCCCTAAATTATTTTTAATACGTATGATTACTTGGACGACGTTAATCTTTGGGTACTTTAATTACATATTTTTCAAATTCATAATTTGATTAAAAGTTAAATTCCTGTTTTAAGAGATTCATAATTTAAGCACAACACTATCTTCGTACTACAAAATCGATACATTTTATTTTATTTATTTAAAAACTGGAAAACAATTGTCTTAAAATTTACTAAATATTTCACAATAATAGTTTATATTTTTTCCGTAGGACAAGTCTGCCGCAGCTGTGTAGCGCTGTTGTCACGTTGTGATGAATCTCCCCAATATTAATACTCGCTGTATTTTGAAAACTGTTAATCTTACGCCCCTGCAATATACAACTTTTTTGTTCATTTATGATTACTCTATCTCATGCTGAAGTTATGGCAGTCATTACATCCTGTATACAGTCGAACTATAATCGAAATGAGCACAATTACCTACAGATACAGGCAACTCGAATCTAAATCTCACAGCACATCCAAAGTCCACCTCTGTGTAAGTGAAAAATATGAAAAAATAAACATATATGCCTACATGTGTAATAGAAAATGAAATACACACCCGATACTATACTGCAAATGTTGGAAATAGCTTTAACATTTTTTTTTACTTACTACAATCAACTACAAACGATTTTCTATAGGACTTCGTCAGATTTCAGTAGCGTCAAATTCGGTACATGAATTATATAAACGTTCTATAACTTTTTTGGGGTTGCTACGAAAAAAAGTTACCGAACAACCGCAAGTACCTAAGTAACGCAAAAACATTGAAGTCAGGTTTTATTAGATTGAAAAAGTTATAGCGTCGCAATTAATTTTATAAATTGGATTAAGGAAGTTGTTTTTTGAAGCTTCCTTTATTTAAGGAAGGAAAATATGTAAACGTAAATTAAGCCATAGAACAAACTCAACAATATACCAAACTTTTGTTTCCGCAAAATAATATTTAACTAAGTAAATGATAACATCTTTATTGCCAGCTTGACAATTAAGAATATTTATTCTGTTTTATTAACTGCTAATTTGGCAATACCAACAACGGCCGGTAATAACGACTAAATCGTTACAATGAACTTAGTCGCAGCAAACCATCAACTCAAATATCACTCTATTTTATAAACCATAAGTTTTTTTGTAAAAAAACGGCTTTTTAAATATTTTACACAAATTTTCTGAAAAATAATTATAAATACAAAACCGGAAACGACTCTAATGTCAACAGAGGCAGTATTTATAGCCAGGTTTAATCCCCTGAAGAAATACTGAATTAAGTGGTCCGCTCTTCAAAATCAGGATCGACTTCACGTAAGGATAATACTTTCCCTGTTCTCCCACACCGTAGAAATTCCGGGAATAAGGTATGAGGCGGTAATTGAGGGAGTTCAGGTTAGTTCCTATAAAAGACCACTTTGTCTAGGAGTACCAGACTATATTACTAGATCGAACCAAGTTTGATTTTGTTCGAAGCTGATACGTTCAGGATACGTAAACTTTAAGCAAGGGGTGACTTTCGGATAATTTGTTATTAAGAATTCTAGCTTCAAGCAACAGCAAATTCTTGTAGTATCAAAGAAAGGAGTGAAATTGACGGATGCAGTGGTCACATATCTCTACACAAACTTAAACTAATGTAAGTACCTACTAATTATTTATTATTTCCATGTCTATTCTAATTCTAATGGTTAATCTTTAAAGACTGATAGTAATTGTTAATTGTTCAAATCTTAATATGGTTGGCCACTTCACAAGGAAGTACGAGTAAAAAAATAAACTCTCTTGAAGTTCGACAAATGTTTGTCTTTCAGGACAAAACAAAAGCACACTATTTTTATTTTATGAAAATAAAGACTTTCTCACAGCTTACACATTTTCAATTTAAAGAAATATACATCTCTGGACATCCACGAACATCTGTGGATATCGAGGGGCGATCCGCTAAGGAAAAAACGTACGAAGATTACAAAATTGCTGAAATCTTTTGTAATGTATCTGCAGATTTCAATATCGATTAAAAAAAATTACAAATTTCATATAAATAATCAAGATTACAATATCTTTCAACCGATTACAAAACATTTCAGGAGATTTCAGAGTTATTTTAGTAGATTTCAATGATTATTTAAGATTTCAATAGGATTATTCGAAATTAAAAGAAGATTTCAAAATTTCTTAATAATATTTCAAGGAATACGGGAAGATTACAATAAGTTTTGAATGTCCATTTGAACAAAAATAATTGAATTAACTTCAACTGTCATTCATTTCATTCATTAACAGTAGTGCTTTGATTAAGAATTTCCAGTATCATTTTTACGCAAAAATTGTAACATTCTGATTAAGTTTTTGTTCGAATGAACGTTAAAAACTTTTTGTCATGACAAAAATGATAACGCCATTTTGAAAGTAGGTAAGTATATATTTTTATTGAAAGATAAAAATATAATAATCCAATAAACTAATAAAAATAAAAAAAAAAAAGTAACATAAAATAAACATTTTCCCAAAAAATAAATAATAAGAAATATTTTAAGCTTTTATTAACACTTGTATTTAATACTTTACCTGTATACAGTGTATTTAAAAAAGACGCGGCAATATTTAAGGGGGTGATTGCCCAGATCATTTTATAAAAAAAAGTTCCTATAAACATACGTCCGCAAACGCTTCGTTACCGATCTACAGAATGTTGAAATTTCATTAAAAAAACAGTAAAAATTAAATTTCTCCAAAACCTCTTGATATTATAATGAAATTTTAGGCCTGTCAATAGCTATGGCAGACGCGTACTTTGCAATACAAAACGATTTTTTAGTCTTACCAGTGACTAGCTATTTTTAATGAAAAAAATAGGACCCCGCTGGTTTTTCTAAAAATATAATTTTTTAATTCCTTGTTCAATTATGAAGAAGAAAGCTTTCCTCAGATTATACGCACCGTACGTCACACCGTTATTGAGTAAAAAAATAAAAAACATTTTATTGCGCACCTAAACCCAATGTTGTTTTAATTGAGAAATTTAAATTATTGAACAAAGAAATTCAAATTATCAAATTTGATTGATTTTTGAAATGTGGTACATACTGTTGTTTGTAGTAGGTAATAATAAGGGGCTGCGTTTTAGAGAAATTTAATTTTTACTGTTTTTTAATGAAATTTCACATTCTGTAGATCGGTAACGAAGCGTTTGCGGACCTATGTTTATAGGACTTTTTTTATAAACTGACCTGAGCAATCACTCCCTTAAATATTGCCGCGTCTTTTTTAAACACACTGTATACAAGTAAAGTATTAAATGCAAGTATTAATAAAAGCTTAATATATTTTTTATTTATTAGTTTTTGGGAAAATACTTACCTACTTTCAAAATAGCATTATCATTTTTGTCATGACAAAATGTTTTTAACGTTCATTCGAACAAAAAACTTAATCAGAATGTTACAATTTTTGCCCAAAAAATGCCTGATACTGGAAATTCTTAATCAAAGTACTACTGTTAATGAATGAAATGAATGACATTTGAAGTTAATTCAATTATTTTTGTTCAAATGGACATTCAAAACTTATTGTAATCTTCCCGTATTCCTTGAAACCTTATTAAGAAATTTTGAAATATTCTTTTAATTTCTAATAATCCTATTGAAATCTTAAGTAATCATTGAAATCTACTAAAATAACTCTGAAATCTCCTGAAATGTGTTGTAATCTTGATTATTTATATGAAATTTGTAATATTTTTTGAATTGATATTGAAATCTGCAGATACATTACAAGAGATTTCAGAAATTTTGTAATCTTCGTCTGTTTTTTCCTTGGCGGATTGCCCTTCGGAACACACCAATCGCACCATATAGGTTTCTGTCGAGGTTTCTGTGGCATTCTTTGGAAAATGAGGTAGGGGGGGGGGGGTTGTATAACGACTACATCGACGAAATTCATTAGCTGATTACATAGATTACAGCGAGGATTACAGATAAGATTACGTAGATTACAGATAGATTACAGATAAGATTACGTAGATTACATAAAGATTCCAGGGCAAACGTACGAAGATTAATTACATCAGCGGATCGCCCCTCGGTGGATATCCACATAAAATCTGTAAACATCCATGGTCACTTGTGTCCACGAACATCTGTGGACAACCATAAACATCTACGAAGTCTGTGGACATCTATGAACATTTGAGAACATCCACATATATCTGTAGATATCTACGGACATTTGTGGACACCCACCAACATCTGTTAACAACTAAAAACATCTATGAACATCCACGGATAGTTTGGTCATTCGTGAACATCCCTAGTTATTTGTTAATATCCACAGACATCCATAATGGAGGCAAATGTACGGTTTCGACCCTTTTAATTGTCTTAGTTACAGAAACAAATGAACTACAATTTTAACGCTTTTTATGTAGATAACTAGAATTATAGAACTATATTACTCAATCAATATACCTACTTAAAGAAAAAAAATCATAGTTGAAAATTGGAATTTCAGAAAACAAAATACATATTTTGAATTAGAATCGAAGTACTCGTAAGTATTAATTGGGATTGAGTAGGTTGACATTGTTGTGCAGTTTTGTGCATTGTACATACGTTCAGAGATTGGTAGAATATAAGGAAAATATAATTGTACAATTTATTTCTACGACAAAGATGTCCGTGGATTTCCAAAGATGTTCGTGGATGATGTTTCCGTTCGTAAAAAAAGTATTTTCATACTATTAGTAGATAATCACTTATTTTATTAGCCTTACAGGAACCTTTTGTAAAGGAAAATAACCGTCAGTACAATTTATTCACACTTTGTTGAGATCGGAGACATATTACATATCACGAGAAAAACAATCCCTCGCGGTAAAGAATATAAATCTACCGCACAAATATCTGTTTATCGACGTCTAATTCAATTTGCTTCTGTAGCAACATTCAATTAACACGTTAAACACTTAATAGTACATGCAAGAATGCACATTCGCGATTTATTTTTTATTTTATAGAATTTTCCGCGCTGTTGGCAGCCGGTAATTAATAACCTTAATTTGCTGATGGTAATCAAGGGAAGTGTCAAAAACTGCTGGGCCCCGTAGTTTTTCTTCCCATCAAAGGAGGCCCTGGAAACTGTTCCTGATAAACCTGATGGTTGCTTTTTAGTTGCTCGGCGATGCATTGCGAATCAATAGTTTACACTTGTTTTTTTCTGGCGTGTTATTTTTATTGAGCGTTTTGCCTATCATCACCGATTAATTTAATCTTTGGTTTATTAATCTCAAATCTGTTAACGATATTTGATAAACCAATCTATTGATTTATATTTCTATAGGTGAAAATGAAACAGTAATAATTAAATATTTTGATTATACTGATAAAGCTTGATGCTGACCTGGGTACATAATTTATTACTCCTTGCTTCGTTTTTATTAAGTTTATAAAAATAATTAAAAATCAAACATTTTAACGAAGGGAGCAGCTTAAATAGGTACGTATTTTTAGAACTCATTATTTTCTTTTACTTTCATAAAATTCTTTTTATCTCTGTTTTTTACACCTGAATAGATTTTATATGTTAATAATAATAATTTTATAGCTACTTACCGGTTTTGTTTTTTTAGTCAGTATAGTATTAATTGTTTACTGTTTTTTAGCATTAACTACTCTCGACATAATTACACACAATTATGCATCCAAAGACAACTTTACTAAAATCGTAACAGAAATCGTTCGATTACAGGAAAACCGGCGACTATCCAGCTAGACCAAGGTGGATCTGTTGAAATATCCCTCTTCTTGGATGTAAGACGGGGCAAGCTAATTTTTGCTGAATACCTTCAGTACAACTCACATAATTAAAGTGTAGATCCCTAGATCTGGGCGAGATCCGAAACATTTTTGAAATTGCAAAAATGTTTAAAAGATTTTAAAAAATATCTATTTTATCTCAGTCTTTACTTATATCTTAGAACCTGTGCATTTTGGAAGAATATTGAAGAGGCAAAAATTTTTTAGAATTGAATTTTGCACATTATTAATATGTAAATTAAAAATGTTTAAATTTATTACCGATGTTGCAAAATAGCAATAAATTGATGAAAAAAAGGTAAAATAATCAAATTTTTTTTTTGATATTTTTTTAAAAATATTTTAATTGGTACATTGGTGCAAAATTCAATTCTAAAACTTTTTTCCTCTTCAATATTCTTCCAAAATGTATAGGTTCCAAGATATAAGTAAAAAACTCAGATAAAATAGGTATTTTTTAAAAAATTTTTAACATTTTTGCAATTTTAAAAATGTTCCGGACCTCGCTCACATCTAGGAATCTACATTTTTATTATGTGAGTTGTACTAAAGGTAATCCAGAAAAAAATTTGCTTACCCCTTCTCACATCCACCTCAAAACAGATCCGCACTGGCCTAAACAGCTAGGTAGCTCGCGTGGCTGACTGACGGCACCAATGGCTAGCGATTGTGACATTTTTTGCCAACAACAGAAATATAACAATTTTCTGCAAATCATTTTTTTAGGTGTAGGTTCTTCAAATGTTTTAGGACGGAAACTTTTTTTTGTCTACAGTTGTATGAAAGCGTTAATATTTTATTTATTACTAAAGTAAAATCGATCCAATATTTTCCCATTGTGATATTACTTACATTTGTAGTCATACGATGATTGTATTCGATACGCATTAATTGAGTCCTCTAGTATCAAAACCCCTTAAATCCGTTTTTGATGAAGAATGAGATATACGCATCAAAATATTCCTACTAAAATTTCCTATTGATGTGTTCATTCGAATGATTGCAAAAGTCATCTAATATTATATTAGGTGACTTTTACAATCTTTCGAATGAACACATCAATAGGGAATTTTAGTAGGAATATTTTGAAGTGTATATTTCATTTTTTATCAAAAACGGATTTAAGGGGTTTTGATACTAGAGGACTCAATTGTAAGTCAAATCGAAAACGGAATATTTTGGTCTTATTAGATATGTAACGCAAACGTAAAAATCCATCAAAAGCCAAAGTTAAATAAAATGATATTAAACAGTTGAACCCCATTCTATTCAAAAAGATCAAAAGTTTGGGTATTCACGCGATGCGTTGGTTTTTAATTTACTGCTATGAAATCTGCTCGGTCTCCAGTATATACGAGTACACCTATAACATACACGTACAAATTAGTAGGTACCTACAGTAGAGATATTCATTTGCAAACAATTGTACCTCACTGGGGCTTCTGATCAGAGTTTAATACTCTGTAATGAGTGCATTAATTTAATGAAACTTTATAGTTACTAATGAAACATTTACATCAAACAGCATTATGATAACCTTCCGATTTCAGTAAACAATTAATTATTTAATTTAATTAGGAACACTGCGGAGTATCTACGAGTGTACCCATTGTAAGCTGTAATTCGTCTACTGCACTGTTAATACGTATTAATTAATTGATTTGTACAAGAGCTTGTTATAAGTAACAAAAACTGGTATTATACGAAGGTATACATATAATTATCCAACATATAACTAAACCTGGCGCTAAACTTGCAGCAGTGTCGATATTTTTTTGGAATTTCAAATATTCGATGCATATTTTGAGATTAGTTTCCATTCTATTTACAAAACATGAAAAATATTAATTAAATATTTCGCAATAGTTTTGTTGACAGTTCTATTATTATTATCGAGTTGTGATTTTTGCATATTTATATTTAATTTATGTGGTATAATCTTTCCGATCTCAATTGAAGAGCCAAGAGGTTGGCAGTAAGTACCAGGCTCGGTCGCTGACGCAGCAACTCGGCATTGAAATATTTGAAAAACTTGTTCTCAAATATTTATTTAGACATACCCATATACAGGTCCGGTCAAACTAAACTGGCGACTGGGCAATAAATCTCAATTATTGACAAGTGGTGAAAAATTGCCTAGCAGTGCAGTGCAGCAATGCGGAATTTGTTGTGATTCTGGTAATTTTAATTTATTATAGACACCTTCTATTATTCATTCATATTACAAATGCTAAAAAGAAACATAAGAGGGATATTTTGTTTACTAATATTATTACAACGTGGCATTTTGGAGACGTTTTGAAACGGAACAAAATAATAATTTTTGAAAAAAAACTAAATTGCAAATTGATAAATGCAATCTACTTAATTAAATAAAAAAAAAGAATGTTAATTTTAAAAATTTACTATGGCCGTCCTAACCAACAGATTTCAATTTTTCAAAAATCATTTGAAAGGTTGAGCGCTCTTTTCTATGTGAAAAAATTTTCAAGTATCTAGATGCATTATTTGAGGCTGTACAAACATTTTGAAAATTCGAAAAAAAATTTTCAAAAAATTATTTTGCGAAAACTATCGAATCGATTTTAATGAAATTTGGTGTGTTGTTTTATTATACTTTAAAGTTTTTTTTACCAAAATTAGAATGCCCTCGGAGTAATTAAAATATTTTTAAAAAATTATCCAAAAACATGACTATTTTGCCTTTTTTCATCAATTATTGTTATTTTGCAACATCGGTAATAAATTTAAACATTTTTAACTTACAGTATATTGTGCAATTCTAAAACCTTTTTTCATCTTCAATATTCTTCCAAAATGCATAGGTTCCAAGATATAAGTAAAAAATTTAGATAAAATAGGTAGGTATTTTTTTTTGAATTTTTAACCATTTTTGCAATTTTGAAAATGTTCCGGACCTCGTCCAGATCTAGGGATCTACACATTTATTATGCGAGTTGTACTGAAGATATTCCAGCAAAAATTAGCTTGCCCCCTCTTACATCCAAAAAGTGAGACATTTCGACAGGTACGCCCTGGTTTATACTTATACCAAAGTTTACAGAATATTTATTCTATAAACTTTGCTTATACCTAATTCAACAAGTCAGTTTGGAGTGACCAGTTTCCCGAAAAAACTTTTCAATGTTTCTGAAATCTTGATGATTTGCGATTGGAGGATTACGTTATCTTTCACGATACACGCGCCACAGCAAGTAAACTGAAAGATCACAACGCTAATATCTACTAATAACATATCGGTTTGTTCATCAAAATTGTATCCATTGTTCTTGTAAGAATAGTTAAACTCAAGTAAACTGATTTATTAATGACAATTAGTGAAAATAATGACCAGTGTAACCAATGATGGCCTGCTATGGTTTTTATCAGCCAATAGTACAATATACAAAAAAGTGCGTTTTTTACTTTGTATCACCAACAACAATGATCATTTTGAACAGTTCTTATAAGAAATCTATGTCTATTAACAATTTTCTGTAAATTTGAATACGTTATTAGTTTTTATTATTAAATAAATCGCTTTTGAAATTAAACGAATATTTCAAGTTTGAATCGAAAATGCACTAGCAATCCAATAAAAAATAAATGAACCCAAAACTATTACAAATACTACAATTTTACAAGGAGGAAACATTTTTAACAAAATTTGTCTTTAGGACAAAACAGAAAAAAGTAGAAGCAAAGTATGACCCATGACAAAAGTATGAGCAGATTAGTTCACGAAAGAGGGTATTTTTCACGGTTCTATTAACCCAATTACTTCGTTTAATATTTCAAAATGTGACACTTATATGGAAGTATTAGTGTACCAAATTTCAATAAAATCAAGGCGTTTCAAAGTTGCTTGAAAAATCTTTTTTGCCAAATTCGATACCCACTATCGACTAAATTCGAAATAATAGACGATTGATTATATCCAAAAAGTAGGGTTAAAACTATGACGTTCAAGCAATTTTATTGGGGAGTCATTTTAGATGAAAAAAAACCGCGGAGTGATATTAAATTAGAGGGTGGAAATTGGAGATAGGGGTGAAAATGCAACCTCTTTCAGTTTTTTAATTGTAGCTCGAAAACGAACCAAATTTCGCTATACTTAGTTCATAGGAAAAATTATTTAGAGAATTGAATTTCCCATGGAAATGGCTTATTTAAAAAAGTTAAAAGGAAAATGTTATGCAAAAAATCGTTAATAAACAATTTGAAATAAAGCAATAGTTTTACTTTTTTGCCTCTAGTTTTTTTTTTGAGTAAAGATAGGTATAGGCATTGCTTCATAAAATAAGTAGATAAAATTTCCTTAAAAAAAAAGCGTGTACAGTATTTTTGGATGAGAATTGACTGATATATGGCCTCTCAAACTAAGCAATTTTTCGATTTTTGTCGCGTTTACCCCTATTCGTTTTAATTCTCATTTTTTGCAAAAACAGAAGGATTCGTTAAAAGAATTTCATCACAATACTTGTTCGAAGGATAATTAAAAATAAAAAAACGGCGGAGTGCTTAAACTAGAGAGTTGAAATTGAAGATAGGGGTGAAAATGCACTTTTGCAGTTTTTTAAATATAGCACGAAAACGAAGCAAAATTTCGGTATAGTTCATAGAAAAAATATTGTAGAGAATTGAATTTCCCATTGAAATGGCTTTTATGTAAAAAAAAATGTTTATATGTTTGTATGTTTTAATAAATTTTATGTAAAAAATCGTTAATAAACAAATTTAAAACAGTAAAAAATAAGATTTTTTTATTTTTTTTACTTTTCTTTATTTTTTATTTTAGTAGAAGTTAGACAAAAACTAGATGAGATACCCTTCAAAATGATGCGTTTTCAAGTTTTTGGACTAATATTGACCGAGTTATAGTTAAAACTTAAATATTTTTTAGATTTTCGTCGTTTTTAACATAAATTAGAGTCAAAAAAGTAAAATAAAAATCAAAAAATTTTATTTTTTGCTTTTTTTCAATTGTTTATTTATGAATAAAATGTTCCTTTTAAATTTCTTAAATAAGCCATCTCGATGGGAAATTCAATTCTCTAAATAATTTTTCCAATGAACTATAGCGAAATTTTGCTTCGTTTTCGAGCTACAATTAAAAAACTGAAAGGGGTGAATTTCTCCCTCATCTCCAATTTCCACTAATAGCACTCCGCGGTTTTTTCATCTAAAATGACCATTTGAGCGATTCATGTAATAAAATATATTGAACGTCATAGTTCCTTATAAAATCCTATAAGCAATAGCCTATAAGCAGTTTAGTTAAATCTGCTTGTTTGGGACACCCTGTATAAATACAGCTTGATACCGCGTCTGAGATTTCCATCGTATGTGACACGCGGGAGGTGCGAAATTTTCAGCGGACACCGTATATAACCGTCGTTATAACCAGAGTCCTCTACCTTATACTTAGGGGGCACACCGAAACGAGTTCCAGCCCGATCCTTATGAAATGTAATTTTTTAATGAGCCTTCACTCAGACACCACTCCCGGACGGCTCCGTATTAAAAACATTACACGAAAGGTGTCCGCCGAAGACATCGGCCGGTCAGAGTTAATCACACGTGCGTTATTTTTATTTGGGGGCCCGGCGAAAATTAAAGTGTCTGCCGGACGTCTGTCCTGTCACATCTGCTGCACTGCCGGAACTCGGGGCATGCCCCGAAAATAAGTCGGGCGCGATTTGGCAGATTTTCAAATTTGAACCGCGGCTGACCCTAGAGTAACGGGCAATTTAAGATTTCTAGGTAGATAATGTACGTGTCGATCATCCGATGCGGACGGCGACCGACACATCCATTCCGTTGAATAAAATATAATTCCAGCGGGCAGAGCACCGTTGCTCTACAGGATGTTGGCGAGAATAAAAACTGCGCATAGCAGAGAAAGAATCGTGTAAATGGGCACCGTGGAAACGTCTCCGATATGGTTAGATTATTGGGTTGTAAATCCTCTCGCATCTGTTCCTCAATTCCTTCAGTTTTTACTCGATAATGGTTAATAAATTTATTCTTTTCACGAAAAAAACGCGTTGGGTCTCGTGAGAACAACAGAAATGTTTTCTTAAAGCAAAGAGTAAAAGCAGATGTAAATACTCCAATAGTTTTACAGTGCTTTACAACTTTCAGCTATAGTTCTATACCAGGAAGCACAATGTAGATATGCAAGAAACGATATATCTTATTTAAACTTAATGGAGAATGGGGTACCTCAAGGTTCTATCTTGGGGCCCCTATTTTTCATAATCTATAATTCAGTGTTTCTCAAAGTGCAAAAACACTCGCCGAGGATTTCACGAAAAAATACTACGTCGATCGAATCTTAAATATGACGCAGAACCGTCGTAAGTCATTTCATATTTATCCCCAGTCAGTTAGTACCATGAACTTTCGTTGGTGACGCTTCCCTAGACGTGTATCAAAACAAGTTTAGTCTCTTTTTGAACGTCGCATTGTTCACTTATTTTTTTGTGCAAATTTAACGTTGCTCCGAAAAACTCTCATTATTTCCTACGACTCATTTGTGCGAGTCTGGATTCTCATCTTATGTATTAACAAAAAATAAGTACCGCAATAAGCTTGATGCAGAGCCGGATATTATGAGATTACAACTTTCATCAATAAAAATAGTATTTGTGTAAACACAAAAAACTGCATTCATCGCATCGATGGACCTATGAAAAGTCATATACCTACATAGTTGATGTGTTCTAACATGTTTTTTTTTTTGCTTTTAAATAGTTACGGAAGTTTTAATTTAGATAGTGTTAGTAGCTTTAACTTGCATCAAGATTGTACGGTTCCATCCTTACCTTCCAAACGGAAAAGGTTTCCAGATTTGAAAAAGTTTGAGAAACACTGATCTATATGAATGATCTTGTCTCCCTTTGTTTCCCCAGAAACGTATTCTTTATTCTGTTGATATATATTTAATTTGTTGTAATAAAAATGTAGTTTCTCTGTAATATACAGTGTGTTCACGGATGGTTTTGACAAGAGGAGAAACTCTTTTGTTTTTGACTTTATCGAAAAAGAGTAAAAGTAAAAGTGAAATGCTGATTTTAAAATTTGTATTATGACATTATTTGAGGTTATAAACAGATTTATTTTATAAAAATGTTGTGTAATATAATAAATAATTTAATAAATTAAATATTTTCGTGTTTTTTTAATTTATGAGCACCCTGTATATCTAATCTAAGATGTGTCTCATTTTTTCGAGAGGCAGAACTTTTTATAATATAATTTTTCATTTACTTATATACATATAATTTTTTATTATAATTTATATTATATTTTTTTACCGATTATAATATTACAAATGGTTCAGCAGTTGATCGCTTATATTAATTAGTCATCTCATGTCGCTTCATTAACGAAAAAATTCTTTTATACATTATATTATCCGTATGTTAAAGTCCAGTTTTCATCAGAACAATCTTTTAAATCGTTTGCTATGCAAATATTTAAAATACAAAAAAAATTATCAGAATTACTGTAAAAGTAATTTTTTTCAAACTGGCGCTAATCCTTTTGCCTATTCTTTTTAAATTTCACCAACTTTTAGAAATACATAAAAATAAAAATAAAAATAACTTTGAAAGTAACTCTTGCAAGTCGAATTGCAAGTATGTATTATGATCAAGCTTATATGATATTCAAAATGTTCATTCTGCCTATCCCAATTTTGTCTGATATTGTGCTTTAAAAGTAACTCTACAGTTGAATATTTATAATCTTTTACATATTTGAAGATGTAAAAGATTTAAGTTTATGTAAATTTAAATTAAATATTAATAAAAAGCGAGATAAAAAGTATTTTTTAAAAACTCCTTTATTCCGTATCATCATGGTTGGTAATTTTTAACATTCTTGTTTTTTTTGTATCATTACTGTTCACTCACTTTGTTTGTATCTTGTTCAAGATCTTGTGACTTTGCTGTTTTTATCATTTACATCTGTAGGTACACTATGTTTTTCATACATTATGTTTTTTATTTATTTTACTTAATAATGGCATATATTTAATATTTTACTTTTTTCTATCTTCCTGACTTGCTACAATTATGACTATTGTATTAAAAATAGTTACATACCTAAATAAATTCTATTTAAACGTCTATCACAAGAAATCTGAAAACCGAAATAAACGTAAGGGCCGAATTTCTAAAAAATAGTTTAAATGAAAATGGCAGCAGTTCTGCATCGCACTGGAATAGTTTTAATACTGCAAGCAAACCACATCGCACTAACTTGTCTAATTAGGTAGATATCGAATTTAATTAATTAAGTAATTATTAGGAACCTAAAAAAATGTTCTGGTGAAAACAGCGGTAGTTCTGCGTTGTGCTCACTTGAAAGCAATTTTTTCTTTACATATCAGCATTTGTTAAAAATCTGTAACAAAATACGCAAGAAGTCTTGTACAAACGACCAGAATGCATTATTCTCATGTATTTTGAGCTGCCCAATTCAATTCCGATGTCAGAATTGTCCCAACAAATCACCAGAAGTTTATAACACCAAAAAAGCTTAAAAACCCACAAAATCGACAAGTCGGCGTTTAAAATCCAGGTATGATTTATTAGAGACCGAAACTAGTGGTCAGATCTTTATATTCCCATGTATCTTGACCCGCTGAACACGAATCCGAAGTCAAATTTGGCTTATAAGCTCACAAATCCTTCCAAACCTTAAAAATAGCTTAAAAATCCAAAAAATTGATAAACTAGCTTCTTTGATTTAACAACGACTAAAAATCGGGGTTTGACCTATGTATTCCTGTGTATTTTGACCCGCTCAATCCGAATCCGATGTCAGAATTGAACCAGCAATTCACCAAAATTTTCTAACCTCAAAAAATAGCTAAAATCACTAATATTTTCGAATATTAGAATGATAAGGCTACAAATAATGCAAAAATATGTCGAATCATAAACAAACAGAAAGTGTATAACACAAGCTATAAACCTAACATAACCGTACTGTTCTTACCGGTCTTGGACGGCCCTGTATGAATTTTGAGGGGCTTATTATCAATCTGATATCGGAGGCATGTTAGCAGATCAGCATAATTTTTTAACCTCAAAAACAATTTTGTCAATATTTCCAATTCTAAAAACCAAATTTGATTTATAAATTAATAGCTGCTTTAAACTTCTTAGGTATCGATGATGTATTTTTTTATATATTAACGTATCTACACTATTTTACATAAGTAAGGCATATAAAAAATAGCTCAAACAACAATCCTAAGATCTTCAGCAAAATACAGGAATATTCCATTCGAAAAAATAAGAATCACAGTCCAAGATAAAACTTAAACCGAAAATTTATTACATTACCTACTTTATCTTACTTCAAATCTATATGTTAATGTTTCAGGTTTCTGCATTTTTCATTTAAAATATTCTAAATTCACTTAGGTATATTAGTCACGACTACTAATTTGATATTAAAAATTTCTACACGTCCCATAATATTGGTCGAGACTTGGATTATTAATGTTTGCTTCTCAATAGCCGTGTACTCTTTAATTGCTACCATTAAAAATTCTGTCATCGTCAGCATAATAGGTAAATTCTTAATTTACGCATATGCACGATTAATGTGTCATTTACCAAAAAATAAATACAAGCTTAGAAATCTAAACATGGCGCTGACTTGTGGTAGTGTGTATTTGTAGCAAATTAAGCTAAGTGGCCACCAATCTGTCAAGACCTTACAACTGCAAGATTTTTAGAATCTAATCCTATTGTATTCAATTCTAAACACAACCTCATAACGTTTAAAAACACTGTAAGGTCTACTTTTAATAATACCTACCTAGGTATTTGGAAAAATACATTTTTTTAAATTGAAACAGACCAATCCCGAATGTTACCGAAAAACGGTCTGCTCCGTTTTAATCAATTTGTTCCATACTTTTACGGCTGGCCGTCGAAAATATTTTGGGCCGACTTTGAGTCTAATTGACTAGACGAGATATAAACCTTGAATTAAACGCCATTTGTCACGGTTTTTAACACGGTTTTTTTTTTCGTTCGCAGCCAAATTAAACAAATAGAGACAGGTGATGGTACACAAAGCATTTACTTCAATCCAACAATGGACGTAATAACTGCCTACCCTGTAATTATTCAACCGCTTTTGGCAAATTGAATAAAAATGTAAACGAGAACAGGTAAAAAGCAGGCAAAGTGCATTGGAGATACACTCGACTTAAGAAGATGATAGATAATTCTTTCATAAAACAATTTATTTCTTCAGAAAACCAAATTATATACTTACTTATCCATGGATAAAAATATATAGAGCCTCTTCAGCATAAGAACAAGTAATATTGTGGGTTGCAACAGAAAGAATAATTCGAAAAGGAAACGGTTGGTCAAAATTTGTAATTAATTACTCAATTATTCCAAAGAAATAACAGAAAAGAGATAGAGACCCGAGAGAGCGGAATCGTACTCAGTATTAGGTACTCAAATAGTTTTCCATATTCAAATATTACTCAAGCTTGTACACCAAATTACTCTTGCGGTTTCCCCCTGATGGGAATAACTTTATCGTGTATTTAGCACAAAAGACTGCAAATAATGCTGATCTTAATCTTACTAACGAGAAGACATTGGCATTTTTGAGTCGTTAGTCGTTCACAAAAATAATGAATTAGCTACTTCCTGAATTACTATAATAACCATTAGGCATCAAGGAATATGCATAATTTTAACACTTCTTTATTAAATAGATGTTTCAAATTAATTTAATGTTTAATAAAACCCCTTACAAGTGTAAAAATTACCTACTAAAATTAGTCAAGATTAACTACTAACTACAGGCAATATAAGGATTAAAAAACGTAGGTATATAAAAAATTAAGGCAGATAAATTTGCTTTCCGTATTTTTTGTAAATTATTAAACTCTAAAAACCAAATAATGAATATAAATTCCTTCTACTCAAGACGAATCTTCGCAAGCAACTTTTTTCCATCCCTCCCGTTATCTGTACAATTTTTAGGCTTTGAAAAGTTTTAAAAAGTAAGAATAATGTTACAATTTAATTCCAGGTTTCATTTAACATCCCAACTTAGACTCTAAATCTGTACATATCGTTGAGAACCAGCTTTTCTGTGTTATTTTAGTGAGAGTGATAAGGCAGACATCCGATAACGATGTAATTTCGAAGCTTAAAAAACTTTTAGAGATTCTATCCCACAGCAATTGGGCAAAGACCTCGGTAGAGACAAACATGTCCTTTCAAAAAAATCACAGATTAGTATACATAAACAAGGGGTCCACAACAACCTAAAATTAACCCTGTGTGGCAATAACCGTAAAATGTAATTACCCCTAAAAAAACATTGCTTGATGCATTTCTGGTGGCTTCGGAAAGTTGTTTTTAAACCAAATTCAAACGAAACAAGGCTGGGAAAAGAATTTCCGATGTTAAAAGTCAGTGGGAAACTGTTCAAAGTGCTGTGTTCGTTAATAAGATTAGAAATATTAACATATAGCAGAAAATTTACATTTACCATCTCCATTATCCATTCCAACGATACCCCTATTCCCTATTGCAACGAGATGGTTAACGTAGTACGACACATTTAATTAGCAACTAGATATAATAAATAACCTGCTGTAATCAAAATGCTTAATTGAATTTCACAACATTTTAATAATCTATTAATATTTCCATAAAACATGGGTTTGGTAAGCAAGCGCGCACTAAAAAAAAAACTGTTTCCTAAATTTATGCCCCCTTTTATCATATACATACTATACCTAATAATCATGTTTTTAATTTAAAAGCAATTAATTGCTATTAAAACTGAGATGCTCATAGATATTAACATGTAAATTTTCATAGTAATGCCTGATTGGACTCTAAGGAGATTTTTTAATTTCAAAGTTAATTACTTTCAAAATATTTCCCCAAACTGCTAATCAGTTTGGGTCTATAAGATAATTTGTTTTTATTATTTTCAGTTATATTATAAGCGGATCTTTATTGTTAAGGAATAAAAAATCAAAGTTTATTTACAGAGTAGATACATAGTCATAATCTCACAACTTCTGTAATGAGAAAAGGCTTGTATGTAATGTGATACTTTATCTTATATTGCTGAAATTCCTGTTTCAATAAACTGCATCTGAAAATTTTTGCCAGGCATGTAGCTTCGAGGATTATATTGTTCATTAAAATATTACCTTCGCCTTAACACCATATAAACTCACACTTCAATATATAATAACCGGTTACAAAGCGATTTCGGATAAAATATTTTAGTATTTCTTTTTGTAACGAAGTCTTTTGTTTCCATTCGGCAAATATTTTTTAAGCCGATTCTATTATAATGCTCAAATTGATTATAAAAAGCATTTTCAATTCAAAAACACAATAGTTTTATAGGTGGGCAGAGAATAAGAGGGTTAATGAAACGTAAACTGATAAAATTTCAATTATAATGAACAAACATTAATGAAAATTGATTTTTCCTCACCGGCATGTGGAAAAACATAACAAATAAAACTATATTTCCACAATATTCCTATAGTTCACTGCAAGTGATTGCACCGATATTAACATTTTGTGAAGGATACCGAGTACCTTTTGTAAATAAAATCTTATAAATATTAAATAAAACCGATACCGTACAATATACCATTTTTCTAACAGAACAACAAGCTAGCACTTTTAATTATTTTAACAACATTTGATCAATAAATCAAATTATAATTCATAAAAAATATACAAAGGTGATTGATAAGACATGGCTTACCTATTGTTAAAAGTATATGGTACATAATTGGAAAAGAAACACCAGAATCTGTCATAAAATTCACTCACACATTTAACCGTACAACTCACTTTGCGTTAAATGTTATAAACACCGCACATTTAGTGAAAAAACACGCGAATTTTGTCAAAAAATGTAGCGAAAACACATCACAAAGTCGAGCTCTTACACCAACATTCCATTGCCATTTTGTCACTGCACAGCTTCTCTGATCGACGGTGGAGACATCTGTAGCGCTCGAATTAAACCGGTTTTCCACCTTTTAAAACAGCTGACGGTTTTATCTTCAGTTCCCGCCACTATTTAAATAGTATTAAGGGGGGTAACAATTTTCAAAAAATATTTAGCGACTATTTAAAATAATTGCAAATATTTTCAAGGCGTATTGTAATTATTTTATTAAATGAATCTTTTTACAAAACACAGCATAACAACTTAGTGTGAAAAATTTCATTTTGGAGTTTCTAACTGTAGAGTTAAAATAACCGAAATATATCGAAACCTCTAAAAAAGAATTTTATGTCTCTATTTTGCAGTAAAACAGACATTTTACTTTAAAATGTTACATTCAGGGCGATATTATTTATAGGTATGCAGGTTATTAACTAAAAGCAAATGGGTCAAATATGTTTTTATAAATAGACCACAAGGACCTGCCTGATAGTTTTCTTGACCTAATTTTTTTAAAATTTCATTAATAAATCTTTTGTTTAAAATTCTGCACAACTCGGAATATATTAATAATTTTCGTAACATATTCACTCCTCGTTCCATTCAACCCAGGATAGTGGGATATTTGCTGGAGGATGGGACAATTCTATTATTTTTTTGTGAATTAATTTTGAAACAATGGCAATTTTGTGTTTTCATAAAAAAATAGTTCTTTGTTGCACAATTAATCTTTAATTGGAAAAAAATTGCAAAAATTGAAAAAATGTTATATATTCAAAAATTGGTATGGAAATTTAATTTTTCTGAAGTTGTAGTTTCAAAATACGCATATTTTTCAATTATATTTAACAAAAAAATATTTGAATTTCATTTAATTCTCACTTACTAAGTTTACAGATTGTAAACCATGTTTTTGCTAAAAATAAAGGAAAAAAAAGGGAGGAAGGTAAATAAAACAAATTATTATAAAATATACTTTTATTGAAATGATGCTTAGACTCTTAAAAATTGAAAAATAAAAAGCAATGTAGAAAAGGACTAAAAAACTTAACATTATTGCAGAGTGTTTAGTAACTGGCCAAATATCACAAATTTTGCTAAAAATTAATAGGGGTAAATATGAATGATATTTTGTAGAAAAATTATTCGTTTCTAAGGTGTCATATTGGAAAACAAATTATTTGCAAATACAATATTTTTTGTAAATACAAAAAACAGTGACAGGCAAATCCGATTATTGAGGAATTTTCATAAAAAATAAACGTTACAACACTGTGTAAAACAAAAACAATATATTGAAAATTTTCTATGATTTTTAAGAGGGCGCTACAACAAATAGGCAACCAGCAATACATTTTTATAGAATTTATTACAGTTTGTCTAATTATGAATTAATGACAAAATAACATTTTCCTTCATTCTAAGGCAGATTTTCTATAAAATGGAATTAGTTTGAAACTCAAATTACTATTTGGTGTAAAGAAATTTGTAATTTATGGTGCCGCTTGTTCAAACGTGGTAAATTACAAATTTCTTTACACCAAAAAGGAATTTGAGTTTCAAATCGTCCATTTTATAGAAAATTTGTGTTAAAATGGGGGTCTGTTATTTGTGCAGTAATTCATATTTAGACAGTGTAATAAAATATATAAAAATGTATTGCTGGTTGCCTATTTGCTATGGAGCCGTCTTAAACAGCTGATGCATTCTAGTCTATTTAAAAATCATTGTTCGGCTAAATCCACAGCGTTATTAAATATTTTTCGTTTTAGACCAATATACTCGTTGAAAGATTTGTACCATAACACTTGTAGACCCGTCTACAACTCGGTAGGTGCCGATTTTCGAAGGGGCTCCAAGTTTAGAAAAAAAGTGTTGTCTAATAAAGTTAGAAGGCATTAAAATATTCAGACGTCGACTCGGCATAGAAAATTGAAGTTTATTTTTATACTTCATCAATCAATGATTATTTTAAATTGTAAATATTGTTTCTGCTTCAAGGAGTCATACAATATTTATTTTTTATAATAGGAACCCCAGTTTAAGCGCCACGTTTTTTTTTTACATAAAATCGTTGGAAGACTTTCCGGGCTGCGCTTGAAAATAAGTAATTTTAATTTTTTTCAACATCAACACCCTGGTATCTCGGAAATTAAATATTCTTTAGTTAAATTTTATTTAAACTACCCCTCTTAATTTTCATCAATCAACTGTCGACATTTGCCTAATTAATAAGTGAACACCCTGTATAAACACATTTAACCAATCGCCGTATTTTTTTATTCCTCAAAAAATGTTGACATTGGCATAAGTTGAAGGGAAAATATAAAAATGAACAAGCTTTTACAAAATTTTAAAGTCAAACTACCTTTAATTTGAATAAAAAATAATAAGACGTTGCGTTCACATTTTCCATTATTTTAAGTACTTAATTTAATAGTGAGAATGCATGGGTCGCAACAAATGACAATTTTACACACCTTAATAGTTGTTTGCTTTATGAAAAATAAAAAAGGTTGAAAAATGAATTTGTATGTCATATAACTTTTCATTATGCCAATTCAACATACATATTTCCTTTACATGCGTTGGTTGTCACAAAAATATTCCTAATATTAAAAAAATCAACATCTTTTAAGTCTTGTTCAAACATATGTCACGTTTTGATAAAGGGAAGAAACAATTTATAAAAGTGTCTCTTTGTATTCTACCCTAAAAATTAAAAAAGGTTCTCCGCTTTTAGCTGTTTATAAATTTCTGGCATCTCGATTTGATATTTCAAACCGTCAAGTCCTTTGACGACCACGTCTACCTGGGTGCCTTCTGAAATCAATTGTTTTAAACGGTCTACGATCTGCTGCTTCTTGGGAAGCCCTACAAAAAAAAGTGAGAATGAAAATCATAATTTTATAAGTTCAGAAAATCTTTTTTGATTGATTGAAAAGATGTTTTGAACCTTCAGAATAAGGGGGAAAAGTTTTATGCCTATACAAATTTTTTTCTTTGAAATTCCGAGCTCTTTTCCAAGCGCGTCGGACTGATCCGAACTATTTTCATTCTATTCACTCCAAATTTTATTCATAACTTTAAAACAACACTCCGAAGAGAAGTACATACAGGATTTTCGATAAGTTGATGTTAACAATATTTACTGACCAATGATTGGCCGTTTTTTTTGTAAAAAATTGAACTTTTTACTTCAAATTCCCACCAATCACACAAAAATTAATGGTTTCAAAATCCCCTATGTATTTCTCTAACCATACTAATGTAGATTAAAAGGAGAGCACCTCGAATTCAATATGCCTCACGAGAATGGCTCCAGAGACTTAAAGACATGGTTAATCCTAGAATGCTCTTACTTTTCCTTCTATTAAAAAGAAATGCAAGAAGACACTTTGTTTTAACATTTTACAGTGGTGTTACAACTGCTGGCAACTGAAATCGGTTTTTTGGATAGTCGGTTAACCGGTTTCGGATAATTCGGATTTATAAGAAACCCAAAAATGGTTATTCAATTTCTCAAATATTCGATTATTCAAAAAACAGATTATTCGATAATCTGTTCATTCAAACATCAGAATAATCGGTGTAGTAAATAGGATTTTATGTATTAAGAATAGGTATATAGAATAGGTAAACCTGCCATCCTGTATAACTGTGAGGTCCGGTGAGAGGAAGTTTAGCCTGGAAATTATCGGACGATAAGAATGGCTTCTCGGAAAGTGCATGACAGCGACGAAATTCTCGTGGGTAGCGAGCGTCGTGGGCTAAATGTCCATCGCGGTGCAAAATTTAATCATTCGAATAGGAACCGGGTACTAAAAGTGAACCCGAGAGGTGGCGCTGGTAGATCACTTGGTGGCAACTTCGGGAATAAACATTTTGTAAAGTTTGTGAAAATTAAAATTGAACTCGAGACGGCTCGAGAAGAAAATTTTAGAGTCAGTCGTTGCAGGGCTCCGGGAATAAAGTCGTTGCGGGGCTCCTGGGTTTGGAGGATTTTTTTTTAGTGCAGGGCATTAGGCGTTGTCTTGGGTAATTTCTAGAGTCCATTGTTATAGGAATCTGTGTCGATCGGCGTGGAAGCCGAGGTAATATTCGTTGGTGTTTGGCGATTTGCATATTGGATTAGCAGCCAAGGCAAGTTTGGTGAGTTTCGAACGTTTTAGTATATAGAGGGATTATTTTTGTTAGTTTATTGTTAAATTTAGATTCACATCTAATTTATTTGGGTTTTTTTTTTGATAACGTTAGGCCATCAGGCAAGAAGTAGTTCTTATTTAATAGTGATAGCGTCAAACGCTGATTCCTCGCGCCTAGCGAGTTAGACGCGAGTGTGTGCAATACAGTGTGGCTCACTTTGCCGTGAGGTAGACCTCACCTTTAGATTTTACTTTTTTGATGTTTTGTGGCCATCGTGTGTTGCTCGCTGGTGCTGTGACACCGTGCTTTCAACCGGCACTTGGCTGCCTATTCGAATTCTGTTCCATATACATGTCATAATTATTTTTTTTGAGTTTTTTGTTTTGTTGCGCATTTTATTTTTTTTTAATATACTCGTTTTGCTGATATTCATTTTTTTTATTATTTTTTTGTAACTGTAACAATTATTCCCTTTACACATAAAGCCCACGCATTGAAGGTTTCAACCTTCTAATTTAAGCCGCAGCCAAGTCCACGTGCCTTCTCTCTTGTTTCCGAGGTCAGGCGGAAAAAGAGAATTTTACCAAAAATTACCTGACCTGGTGGCAGCGGTGTAACTACCAGTTAACTGTATAAAGTCGTCTCGGCAGGTACGTCCTTTAGGAGGCTGTAGCAAGGTTGTGCTGCGGTTTTCTGCTGGGCGACATCCCGTACGTACACAGGGTGTATTACATCGGTACGACCAAACCCATTTACATAAATAATAAATTGAAGAACCACAGTTTATTAAGTGGAACTGTTTTAACATTTTAACTTTTAACATTAGATTTAACTTTAAAATAGATGAATATGTGAATAACATTGTACATCCCGTCAGTTTTTCAAAACACCGATTTTCACCGGTTTTGGCCATTATTCCCGTAACCGGTTATTCAAATAACCGGTTTTAACAACTATTCGGCTAAACGGTTTTAACTGAAATTGGTTTTTATGGAACCCGGTTAGTCGATTTGACTTTTCTCCGGTTTTTGCCAGCGCTAGGTATTATCCCTTAACGAAAGTACTAAGACTACTTTTTCTAAAAAAAAATTACATTGTGCTCAATGAAAATGTGTCCAGTACGTCCATACTCATATACCTCTGTGGCACCTCTTATACATAGGGTGTAATTTTAAGTGAGGGTCAGTTTTCTTAGGGGTACATGTTCCTCAGGATACTAATCTGAGATTATTTTTTTTTAGATTAAATAAATAGTTCAGCTATAATTCGTTTTTTAAATTACACTTAAATTCTTGCCTATGTGACCACTGGAACTTCCCAACTCGGTTAAATGAATGAAAATAGGTTTACTTAATAAATAACTCGATCAATTGCAATTATTTTTAGAAATCGATAAAAAAAAATACAAAAAGGAAAACTGAGCAAAAAATTATATTCATATAAAAGAATAGTTAATTTTTATTGACCCCTATTGTAAATTTAATAACAAATATAAACAAAACATTTTTGGTTTAATGAATTTGTGTAAACGTCACAGAAATAGTTAAAAATATAAAAATACGAACTTACCAGTACATGAACAGCCTATTCCCAAAATAGGTATGTCCTTCAAATTAGCAGGAAACCTCCTTATATTCTCACTTTTTGTACATTCTATGTTACCGAAATCTACAAAACTTATGGTATATTTATCTTCTTCTTCGGAGAGTACCACGGCTCTGTACCACGTAGCTACAAAAGTAAATTAATTAATATTTGATACAAACAATAGACATTTTCAATTTTTTATAGTTTCTTTCCTCAAAACATTTGCATAAAATATTTAAAACATATTTCATTAATCACTTTTTGATTTTTCATGGATTTGTACAAAAAAAGTTCAAAATATCTCATTTCAAATTACTTAGTTTGTGGAAATATTCCATTTATTAGAATAAATTGAGTTTTATGTTCTTCATTATGTAATCGTTATAAAAATAAAGAAATGCGAAATATTTATACATAGTTGAAAAGTTCAAACTTTCTCGTGAAAATTCTGAAAATGTTAAGTATTCATTTGTTAATAAAAAAATTGTATTTGCTGTTAAAATCGTGCATCTCCTATCATTGTAAAAAAAAAACTCAAACCAATTAACACTACTGAACTGAAAAACATTACCTTCATCATCTTCAGGCCCCTTGTATGACACGAGACACATTTCGGAAGCTTTGGGCTTGTAGGGCACCTCATCGGTAGGCATAACGCTGGTAATCGTCTCCAAATACCCTATAACCTCGTCAGTGGAAGATAGAAAAGTTATGTCGTCTATATCCTGAACACAGTAACACATGAGCGAATAGGTGCCCGGTTCGATTTTAATCCAATCCATTTCGTCATAAAGGACTTTCTCGTCGTTTGCTGAAAATAATACGCAACTCTGTCAAAAGATATTATACTGTCAATAAAATGGTGTTCTTGTCGGTTCTCAAGTATCAAGGCGGGCCTAGGGTTCCGATACAGGGGTCTGCCCCCACAGAGCCTAGCTCGAGAACAACAAAGGCAGGTCAAAGATTCATAACTAAGGTTAAGAAAGCACCTTGTAGATCTGTATCTGGCAGCGAACAAGTACCTAGTCCCCGGTATACCAGCCCCAAAATCATAATACTTCAAATAACGGCACGGGTCATGAAAGCCTTAAAACCACCAAAGTCCCAGGTGTACTCACCAGCTGGAGGTTTAATTTCTTCGGTTTCAATTGGTTTCTTAGAAGCTTCTGGTACGACTGCTGGCTCTTCTACTAAAACTGGCTTTGGAGTTTTGAAATCCTGCAATGTTTGCGAGAGTAAACTTCCATTGGTTGCTTGCAGATCAAAATTATCCCCGGATAAGATCTAAAAGAGAAACAGAAGGTTAATGACCATGAAAAAATAAGTGTGAGATAAAACTTAGAAGGTAGTATCGCAAAGCATTACTTTGTTCCTACTGACACATCACAACCTACTAATCTGTAAGTACTACGAAAGTTTAACTAATGTCGCACTAGACGAAACAAACCATCTAATGTAACACTACTCATCCTTTCAGAGTAATTATTGGTTAGTAGGTCGCTCTCTGCCAGTAGGTACAGAGCAATGCTTTGTGCTAGTAGGCAATGAGTAACAGTGACATCTAGGTATGACACATACTTTGCAGGTTATATCTCACCCACAATCAAAAGATGTCGGTAGATAGAGATCCAAATCAACTTCACTTATGGCATACTGATAAACTAGTACGTTCGAAACTGGTCTATGTCTGGTGATTCTGCTGACAAATGACTAACCGCTTACTATATAACGCCGGAAGAGGCACGTAGTCCACAAAGTAGTTGTTTTTCACAATATCATAATAAAACACGAAAAGATATATTACAGTTTCAAACGTAAATGCAAATACTTTTCAAATTAAACGAAATACACATACTACTTTGAATTTTCCTCTATTTTGGCAGATCGTTGAGACATACTCGGCGGCTTCCTCGTTCATATCCTCAAGACCTTTGAATTCTTTTGTAACTAATATAGTGGCAGGTTCGGCGGCTAAAAAGTCATCGATGTTCCTGAGGGACTTAACCGATAGATCAGCTTCGCCGGGAAAATCGATGTATTTCACAGTCACTATCAGGTCGTTGTCAAGTTTGACTACTACAGCTCTGAATAAACCAGCAAAACCATCTTTGCTGGAGAGTACAAGCTGGCCCACTTTCACATTGGTCAAAGCTACAAAATTTAAATTTGACATATATATCAACGCTTTAGTACGAAAACATGCTATCTCAGATTTCGGTTGGAAAACATGCTATCTCAAACTTCAGTTGGAAAATGATAAACATGAGTGCATGGGGAACCGCGGAAATGTGCACCTGCAAATAATATGCGTCCGTCGCATCGATATATGTATACATATCATTCAGATTTATACATTAATATTCTGGTTATTATGTTAACTCTATTAACAAAAGTAAGAGTAGTGACTATAAATTAGATAAGAGTGCGCAATTAATTTTTAGTAATAACAAACATTTTTATACATTAAGGTATACACTATTTTTTTTTATAATTTGTTATTTCAAAAAACGTCGAGTAATGTACGTGTTGCAGCATACTGCATATTATTCTATTTTTTTAATTAACAATTTTGTCGATTATAACAGTAACTTAACAAAATTAAATGAAAAATGTTGAATAAAAAAATAAAATAAACAGTGTACCTGAACATAAACATTCCTTACTTTTTTAAATATATTTTATATAAGTTTATTATAAATGCACGGTGTCAATCATTCAATGTGCCAACTTAAAGAGTAACCGCAAAAAAATCCATGTTTTCGCCCGTTTTTGCGTAGTGTGTAGCAAGAACGGGGAAGGTCGTCCAGAGGTCTCCGTGGGCTTAAATTGATCGTCATGAAAAATCTAGGTGAGCATAATTCGATTTTTCCAATATTTGTCCAACTTACCCCTACTTAAGAGGTGGAAACCACCCCTAAAACAAGAAACGTGAGAAAATGGTCGATCAATCCTTGGTAAAAATTGGCGGGAATTTGAATGGCAAGGAAGAGATCAGGGATGTCCTTCCAAATATGCTCAAGGTGAAAAACATCCCCCGCATGGGGGTAAAACCACCCCTATTGCCGAAAACCGGCGGCAAATGATGTTCCCTTCATGAATTGCCTTTTTTGTGCCACTCTTCCTTATAAATCCAAATGATATGAAATACATGCCCCCATAATTCGTTCTTCTGTCGGATTCTGATCAGTTACCCCTACTGAAGGGGTGGAAACCACCCCTAAAACAAGAAAACAGAAAAAAATGGTCACCAAAACCTGGGTAAAAATTGGCGGAATTCCACATGGCAAGGGTAACATCAAGAATGGCCTCCTAAAAGTGCTCAGGTGAAAAACACCCCCTATTGCCGAGAGCAGACGGGGAATGATATCCACTTCATGAAGTACTTTGTTTCCCCCACTACCCGACAAATGATACGAAAGACGGGCCCCATAATTTGATCTTTTGTTTTACCCTCACGCGGGGGGTGGGTTTATCATGAGCATTTTTAGGACATTCCTGATTTTACCCTTGCCATGTGAAATTCCCCCAATTTTACCAAGAATTTATCGACTATTTTTTCATTTTTCTTGTTTTAGGGGTGGCATCCACCCCTTAAGTAGGGGTAAGTCGGGCAAATATTGGAAAAATCGAATTATGCTCACCTAGATTTTTCATGATGATCAATTTAAGCCCACGAAGACCTCTGTACAACCTTCCCCGTTCCTGCTACACACTACGCAAAAACGGGCGGATTTTGCGGTCACTCTTTCTAGTCACACTGAGATAGCATGTTTTTACTTAAAGATCTGAGTTAGCATGTTTTTCAACGGAAATCTGAGATAGCATGTTTTCATACTAAAGCGATATGTAGTAAGTTCGCTGACATTTCTTCTAAACAAACTATTACTACTTTTTAAGTTAACACAAAATTATTAAAAAAAAAACATACAATGTTCCATCTTTAAACTTTTTGTTTTATGTGTCATAGAAAATGAGAGTATTAGAAGCATTTATTAAAAAAATAATAATAAACTATGTACCAACAAAATTTAAGAACACTTTTTTTAAGTTTTCCATTAAATCTGACTTCTTCTGAATAAAACGGTTAAACAGATTTTTTTGGATTTTTTTTTTAAACATTTTGTGGTTAATAAATATATTTAATAAATTATTCAAATAAAACTAAAACGTTGCGACATGACGCGTACGTTTATGTCCCGCGGCTCAGTTCTGACAGCCCTATTAATGACGGTGTTTCCCTTCATCAATTGACAGATATGTATCGAACTCAGCAAATTTTTTACCATATTTAGTTAAATCACAAACCCAAGTTTCGTCAATCTACACCAAGCATCATATGAGATATATTTTTTTACAACACTCGATATTTCAAAAATGAAGCGATTTATTGGAATTTTTTGTATTGATTTGTAACATAGAATACACCATTAAAGTTTGGCGGAGTATATCTTGAACACCCTGTGTACAACAAACTACCAATATATTTTTCCATAATCTACCCGAAAAATGAGACAGAAAATGAATAAATACTTACGCATCTTATCCAAGTTCTTTATGTAGTCAGTGATAGTTTTACTCTTTACGGCACACTCTTTAGTTCTCACGAGGAACTTGTTAGTGTCGACATCGACCAGCATTACCATATCCCCATTGTGAAGATCAGTCGAAGGCTTGGGAATAACGCAGTAAGTTTTCTGTTTGGGTGTCTCTGGAGGTTCTTCGGAAGGCGACGGTTTTTCACAGAGTACATCCGGAATATTTTTAGACACGCTCGAACTCCTTTCGCTCGGTTTTGAAGATGAAGGATCTTCGTTTACTTTTTGACCATTATTAATCAAGAGGCTTACCACGTATGTGCCCTTGTCATACTATAGATATAGAAAATTAAGGAATTTTACAAGTCATATGGAATGAAAAAACAATACCTTTTGCTTTACAAAGATCTTCAAGTCCGTAAATTCTTTCACTACTAGGTGCTTATCATTACTATCAATAGCAATTCTATTTGCCAACATTGGAATAGTTTTCAGGGAATCTGGCAAGGCTTTCACTAAATCCACGGGGTTTTTATTTCCATAATCTATGAACGTGACAATTAGTGGATCGACACTAGAAACCCGACCACGATTCCTAAAAGAAACCGAAATAGAACATTTAATAAAAAATAACTGATATGTGCCCTGTCCAAAGGCTACAAACAAAAAATTTCCACAAATTCCCACGATACTTTTTCAAAAACTCAATGTTTATTTTCGAATGTGCTCACGAACCGATGGTTTACCAAAAGTTTGAGTAAGTATATCGCAACATTTCTAATATTATATTGGCAATCTTATCTGAAATTATTTAATATTAAGGAGGTTACATATCAAAGTAATTTTTTTCAAAGGTCGTTTACTTATTATTGGTAAGAAACAGCACCTATAAAAAGAAAACATCAACATTCTAGAACTCTAAAAATTTTCAATCGCCGTTACTGAGAAGAAAATTGCTCTAACTTTATTTGTCGTTTTTTAAAAAATTAAATAGCGTAATATTAACAACCATTATGAAAATGTAAAAGAGGTTATTATTTTAAGTCAATAACATTAACCGTTTCTGAGAAAAAACACTAAAAATAATAATTTAATTTTAAATAATAAATAATTCACAAAATATTGTAAAATGTTAATAGTTCTGTTTTTTCTCAGAAATGGTTAATGTTATAGACTTGGAAGAACACCACTGTTTATCAGATTTCCCAACGGAAAGTCTTATACCCAATGATCATATAAATTAAGATATTATTATCACTAATAAGGGTGATTTAAGACCTTTAGAGCCTCAGAATTTTAATTTGTTCTTCTAGGTACAAAGAGTGACCGCAAAATCCTGTGATTTTCGCCTGTTTTTTCACAATTTACAGAGAATTTAAAAAACTACATAAAAATAT
The DNA here is from genome assembly GCF_000390285.2 of Anoplophora glabripennis. Classification (NCBI taxonomy): domain Eukaryota; kingdom Metazoa; phylum Arthropoda; class Insecta; order Coleoptera; family Cerambycidae; genus Anoplophora; species Anoplophora glabripennis. The sequence goes on along the minus strand of NW_019416717.1, from coordinate 174,602 downwards.
GTTTTTGGTCGCAAATTACTCGTCGTAAAAAACTGAAATAATAATAACAATAATAATAATAAATTGTCTTTGTTTCCAAACAAGAAATTTTGATACATAGTGTCAACAAATAGGGCGAAGTGTCAGAAATGATCACAGCTTTTAGTATTTTCAAAATTTTAAAAATCACAGGGGTTGAAAAAATGCCAAAAATGAAGAATTATCTTAATATATATATATTTTTTGGAATTTATACAATTATTTTTGATATTCTCTATTTTTGGGGATGATTCCACCCTCTGAGCGCGCTTAACCCTTTCGCTGCGCAATACGTCTGAACGTAGCTACCGCGCCGTGCGCGTAAGTTTATCGCGTGCGAATATATATGTCTGGAGCAGTTAAACCACTTATAGTTTTACATTATATTGTGTTAAATTACGATTTACGATAAATTTTACGATTTTATTTTGAATAAAATACAGTATATGTACTAAATAGAAACTGAAATAAACATGAACAATCTTGGTATTATTACCAGTACCTCTTTCCATAATAATATTTGTCACAATCAGTATAAGCTCGCCCGCAAAAATTCGCCTTACCAATTGCAATAACCGGGTCACTAATGCGCATGGTTGCGAATATACACGGTGTGAACAGCCTGATCCAATTTAACTATTCATGCGAATTAATCCTTCTGGAGCAGTTTGAGTCCTATAAATTTTTAGCGAATATATACGTCTGGAGTAGTGAAAGGGTTAAGGATGGATTTTCTAATTCAACATGATTATTTCAGTCAGAATAAATCTTTCTTTGTATCAAGAATCATTCGATAGAGAAATCGCCTAATAATAGTTTTTATATTTACTGGTAATATTCAATTCTTCATTTTGGGCGTCTTTTCAACCCCTAAATAGGGGTGGTTTTTGAAAATTTTCAAAAAACTAAAAGCTATGTTCATCTTAATTTTTTACGACGAGTAATTTGAGACCAAAAACATATTTTTATCTATTTTCTTTAGTTCTCTGCAAATTGTGAAAAAACGGGCGATTTCTGCGGTCACTCTTTGTTCTCCAAGTGTACAAAATGAGTAAAAAATTGTTTAACTGAAAAAAAAATTTGAATAGTATATTGTTTTGTATTTGCAAGGCGAAGCGTAGCGTAGCTGAGTGGATGCAAAATTGCGAGACAAAAAAGACACTTTTAATCCGAATAAAACATGATATTTTTTTCTGTACTTTGAAATTCTTTACACCAAATTTGGATAATAAAGCAAAGTAAGTAAGTAGAATATACCGATATATACTTTGTCAAACATTAGTCGCCATATTGCTAATTGAGTTCATTTGCGACTGTATGTGGTTCAATTTGCTGAAAACTCTGTAAAAATGGAATCTAATGAAGATTTAGGTGTACCTGAAGAGATACTGGAGTGTGCGGAAGGGGTTTCTTTGATTATTTTCCAAAAAAATCTCTAAAAATTTATGAATGTGTCTACCAAACTTTTATGGATTGGTACAAAGAAAAAAATATTAAGTTGTATTCAGAAGATGTATTGATGGTGTATTTCTCAAACTTAGCAAATAAAATGAAGCCGTCAACGTTTTGGTCACAATTTTCAATGTTGCCTTCAAGGTTGGATATAAAGAAGGGGACTGATTGCTGTTGAATAGTGCACCTGATAATTTATATTGGTAAGCGCTTTAAAAATAAAAGAACATTTTTAAAATTTCTTTATAGGTCATCCTAATATTGGGGGTTGCAGGCGCATGTCGTTCTGATGAATTGGTCAATTTAACAATAATCGATAATGTTGAAGATGCGAAATCCGCCTTAATTATAAAAATTCCCAATACCAAAACCAGGAGAGCACGTTCTTTTACTGTGCTGTGAGACAATTTTTAAGTTTTTATCGAAAATATGTTGCTTTATGTCCATCGGGATTTATAGAATGTCAATTATTTCTCAGATATGTTAGTGGAAATTGGTATTCATAACATTTGTGCCGTTTTGCAAAAGTGGCAAATTTTTTGAAGCTGGACAACTGGAAAGAGTACAGTGGACACACATTATGACGAACATCTGCTATCCTTTTAGTTGACAGTGGTGGTGACCTCACTTGTCTTAAAAGACATGGAGGATGGAGATCGAGCACTGTGGAGGAAGGCTACATTGAAAACTCACTTTTGAACAAGGATAATATTGTGAAAAGAATACTCAGAGTTGATAGTGGTAATGAGAAACCAAGCACCTTTGTCATTTCTGATTTCACAACATCTGAAAATAATATAACTATTAATGAATACGTGCTTTGAGAATTACTCCAATAATTAGGGTAGTGGCAGTTTCAGTTTATTTTATTTTAATACTTGTTGAAACTGTGTATTTAATATTGATGTGGATAAACAAAAATTATTGTAAATATTGTCGAACAAACTTTTATAAATTAAAACTTGATTAACACTTTTATTCTAAGGATTAAAAGTGTCAACTTTAGCTCCTAGGATTAAAAGTGAATACTTTTGTTGCTAAGATACAATTTTTTTTCTCAGTAAGGAAAATGTCAACCTTAGAGACTTCTGACTGTCATAGTTTTGTGACGGTTGGAGAAAAAACGTCGAAAGTTACACAATAGCAGGAATATTTATCATCAGAAACTTACCACGCCCCATCATATTCAGCAATAACCAGTCGACCCAGTACAGGATTTATAGGCTCCAAGGCATCTGCCACCTCGTTTACTTTTATAATAACCTCCTCAAGTTCTTTTGCATATCTCTTGTCTTGGACCCAGCAGATATTTTCTTTTTCTTCTTTGTACGAAACCGTAACCTAGAATTTCTATAATTAAAAAAAAAGACTCTCCATGGAAAAATACTCACGTCATATGCAGTTTTCAATTCAAGCGTAACTCTAGTCAGTTCTTCTTTTCTCTCCTTGGGACTTCTCTGTTTATTTCCCGACTCAAATCCTCCAGACTTCCTAACGTTGTCTTTTGTGTCGGAAGAACTGCCGGAATTAAAACTTTCTTCGGTTTTTGGGCTAGAATTTGACCCTTTAAAGCCGTTATACCTCGAATTGTCTCTTCTACCTAAAAAAATTTCTTCAGCTTTCGATTTTCTTTTATTACCAGTACTTGCCTCTATTACTCTGCTGCTGATTTTGGGTATTAGGTCCCTTTTGTTTATCGCCTCTGTGAACCTGGGTCGGCATGAAATTATTAGGCAAGGTCCTAGGAGGCCTCTGAGGGACACTCTCCGACAACAGAGGCGCACTAGCCTCACTCTGATGAACATTCGAGATTACCGTTATAGTATTCGAGGACTGTGAAACAGATCGTCCTATACCAAAATTGTTGCCAGCGGTGCCACCTAGAAGTTTGTTCTTACATCTACAAAAATATAGAAGAAAGTTACAGGAAATTAAAAACACATGCCTATAACGTTATGTAAATTAATAGTAATTACCTTTCTATGGTTTTTAAAATTTGATCTTCATCTATAGAGGCTACTCGATTTTTCAAAATATAGTTTTTAGCTTCAGATAGCAGATGTAATTCAAATTCTTTTCCTATTTGCCTAAAAACATTTACTGTTATTACACAATTAAATAGATAAGGGATGTGACTTTACTGTCCCTTTAAACAGACAAAAACAAACATTAAATTCAGCCAGGATACATCATTTCATTTATTTCTGCACTTTTTTAATGACAAACCTATTATCTACGAGAACAGAATCAAAGGTGTCCCTCCTAAAGAGAGTAAATCCAGTTTTTCTGATGTCTTTCAAATTAACATAAAGATCTCCTGAATCTGCTTGTAATACCACCAAAGGCTGTCCATGGACGTTGCAGTAATCAAAGTTCTCAGAAAAGTCATCATCCTCGTAGTCATCCCCGTAATGTGCCATATTGTTTGTTTTGCTGCTAAAATACTATGACATGATACACTTGTATAAAACATAATACCTGGTTAACATACTTATTCTGCCAAGTATCAAAAGTAACCTGCCAGTTTAAAACTGAATTCTGTAGCGCGCTAACCGCCGCTTCAGCAGATCTAAAAATTGTTATATAAAATAGACAGAGCTAAATGTATTTTAAAAGACTTACTGTCTGTCTATAAAAAATACTTTAGCGAATTCTCCCAATGGGTCAAGATAAAGTTTTCTAACGTCTCCAAATTTTCTAAATTCAGTCAGAAGTTTCCTCTAAAAAGAAAAAAAGAGGTAAGAGAAAATTCACTCCAGATGATAAGATCCTCGTTATTCTTATGGTTTTAAAAAAGTTGGAGAGATCTGTCTAGGTTACTAGGAGCTAATTTTCCTAAACCTCTATTACATTACAAATTACATACAAATAATTACAATTAGGTTTTCTCTACTTACTAAACACTATAGGGTTAATACTACACAAAGCAAACCTTAAGACATTGAATTTCAAACAAAACAGCAATGAAATGTTAAAACATTAAAAATATTCATCAAAAATCAGATCATAATGATTAATAAAATATGTTAGTCACAGGGGCACAGACAAAGGGGATATGGCACTAATGTAAGGCATGTGATGATATCTGCCTAATGTAAAAGGTACGATCGTTGAATAGATGTCCTCATTTACAACTCGAATCTGTGCCACTTCTCCTCTGTCTGCCCTCCGGCTGTCAATTCTAATGCATCTCGAGTTTAGAAAGCCAACGAAAAAATCCTTAGGATGAAAAGACATTTGAAGTCGACTATTTAAATTTGATAAACTATACTACAGCAAATGGATAAAAATGAAAAGCAGAATCTAATGAAAAATGTTTCTATGTTGAATTAATTGCAAAAACTAATTCAAATACTACATAAGGTGAGAAAGTATGCACAAAATTAGCTTACTCTGTCAACATCTCCTCCGAAATTGGTTACATAAAGACAATTCCTGAAAAAAATTCTTTATGATACTAAAATACTTCTTTAGGTCGGCATACACAATGCAGTTTACCCGAAGGCAGGCCTTTCGATTTCTAAACCGGAAGGTAAACTGTAACGTTAGTGGGTATATTGATCAGAAGGCCTGCCCTGAACTCTCGGCCTCCCGAAAAATATCCAGCGCTTGAAATTTTGCCTTCTGGCTATGCTTTTCGAGTTCAAATCGGAGAGGAGCGTGTATGCCTGAGGAGTGAGTACAGGCCTAGAGTTTCTGAATAGAAAGAAAGCAGTGTGACATTTCGTGTTATCGCATACATATTTTTGTGAAAAAATGGCAGATATGCGAACATGGTCTCACAAACTCTTAACAGAATTTATTGAGTTATGTAGATTCTGCCTAGCTTGTACGATTCAAAAAGCAAGCAATATTTAAACAAATTTTTGAAATTCACTGCCTACACGCAACAAAGCAATTGCCAATGAAGGTAAGATCATATTCTGAGATCATGTCTACACCTTTTCGCTAAACTTACTGTAAAATTCAACAAAATCCAGCATTAAAAAGTAATGTGTATGTGGTAGCCGAGGGTACAGGTTAGCCTTCCGGCTTTGCGTTCGGAAAGTTGGCGGTTTGGCAAGTCGACTCGTGTATGCCTACCTTTTAGACAAAAATTCTAATAATTCATATCACATGCAGTGGATTTTTGGTTATTATAACATCTTCGAGGATAGCAAAATCGTGTCATGCTAAATGAATTTAAAAACTTATAATTCAGTTTATCTGAACCAGAAGGTTCAGTTAAGGTTCTTACGTGCAATATTTTGAATACCCATTACCTGTGAATTGTAAACCTAAACCAAATCCTAATCATTGATAATCACTAAATTCACAATTTCAATAAATTCTGAAGGAATAGCTTTTCTCCTAGGTATTTTAAATTTTCAAACTTTTTTTTGAATCAAAGAGAAAATTCAATTTATCCATTGACTATATGTATCCATTACTTGTCTTTATCTTATCTCCTCTTTATAAATATTCATATATGTCTTATAATTATTTTTTGTCTGTAATTATTTATGTGTGTAATTTTCAGTTACTCTTTTTTCGGATTGGGTATTTCCGGAAATAGGGACAATAAGGGAGATTTTATTAAATTAGTTTCACCTATCCAGAAAAACTACTAAGAAAGTAAATAATAATTCTACACGATTACACAATAATCATTGAAACACACTAAAGTACATAATTATAACTGTTTATAACTAAATTTTTGCTAACAAAAACAGAAAATTTTTCAGAATGTTAACTGTATAATGTGTTTCAATGATTATGTGAAGTCATTAAGAATTATTACCCTCTTTCTCAATGTGAGATACCTCTGGTTAGGCAAAACTAAATTTATATCATTTTTGGCGCAGCTATGTATTTAAAAAAAAGATTCATCTGTGTTGCAGACATGCCCGACCAAATAATGAGTATCTTACTTATCACAGGTATTTCATCCAACTACAATTTTCGATATTTTTTATTTTATTTTACGTTTCCTTTTTTTGGAAAAGCTGGTGAAGCTTACCATAAAGTAATTTTGTTATAACCACCTGAATTACTATGTTACGAACCCGTTACCATAGTTAAAGCTAAGATTTATTACTGCATTTAGTTATTTATCTTACCTATTAGGATTGTCACCCATTTCTGTTCTGTACATATCGATTTTACAATAAAATAGTTGAAAATTATAACCACCAATTAAATTAAAAAAACACAAACGTTGGCAATAAAATGGAATTTAATAAGTATCCAATCCATTCAATCAGGCCAAACACAATCAAAAACCCCAAAACTCAAAAGCAAAATACAGTATGATGGTAAGCATAGCTAATGGTGGTAATCATGGAGACTAGATAAGGAGCACGAACTCATACGGGAAAATTGACAAAATTTGTCCAAGAAATGGCAGAAGTTGGGGTGGCGCTAGTGTTCCATATGACCCAAATGAATGTAGCTTCATAAATACGAGTGAAATAAGCAAATAACCAATTTTAATTTATTTATATTGAGTTTAATAGATATATTGGGGAGCGGGGAGGTATACTAACCTAAAAACTAGAAGTCAAGTCAATAATTATTACAATTTGTTTTTATAAATGGTAAATAAAAAGTTTCGAAAATAATTTAAATATGGTAATAGTATGTGAAGTGAATGACTGTCAACAGATTTAAAATAAAACAGTACGTTTGTGATCTGCATTTTCAATCTAATGATGTCCAGCAGTTCTATATTACAACTTGACCGAATAGTGGGTTAATATTATGGCAAAAGGTCGAATAATTCGGAAGTTGGAAGCAGCTTCTTTGATTCTTAATACGGTAGAGAAATTTTTAAATAGAAAGATTTCATAAGTGAAAATATTGTATAATTGAATGATGCATTGTTTCTTTATATATTTTGCAGCAGCATCAACAGCAAGAGCATCCGCTACACCAGCAACAACAGGTGCAGCAGCTACAACAAGAGCAACAGTTACAACAACAACAACAACAACAACAACAACAACAACAACAACAACAAGAACAGCAAGTAAATCAAGAGCAATTAAGTTACGATGAGATTATACTAGAAAGTGAGCATCCTGTCCTGTATAATCTAATAAAAGAAAAGTTCTGTTGACGTGTGATGAGGTCTCGACAAAGCAACTATGAATATGTTCACATAATATTGACAATAGCAACAAAGTATACTTTATTTATTTCTACATATTCTTGTAATTTATATTACGTGCATAAATAATTAAATTCGTATCTTTCATATAATTCTTGCTGGTGACATCGCTATTATCATTACTGAATTGAATAAATCATTTCCAATTAGTTGCTGTTTCTTTCCTGTTAGTAAAAAACTGATTGAAATTCAGATATCATATAAAATTTAAAGAGAGGATACGTGTAGTAATTGATGCTGATCGATCTGTATTGGTAATTGACTACTTTTACTAAATATTTAAACATGGAAATCAATTGCTTCATGAACAAAATGAAATTTTAAGAAGATAGACTGACACGTATTACTTATTTTTAAGTTGTTTTATTTGTAATATATATTTACTTTGTTACTTGTTTGTTATGAATAAATATTTATTTTATTTTAATTAGGCACAAATAATTTCGTTTTTTTGATTCAATTAATAAAACATTGAAATCTTTGGTAGATAAACATTTTATTTTTACAAAATATATAACAAAAATATAGAACATTGCTAAAATATTTCTTTATAATACCTTATTAATTTTGGTCTATACTCTACCTTGGAATAAGTCATGGAACCATGTTACGTTCGAATTAAATCAACAATTTTACGAAAGTAGAATTAAATTTTACAGCAATTTTAAAATATATACCCAGAAAACTAATCGATTTTAAACAGTTATAAAATATTTAGATTACCTATTTTTTGTGACCTTTATAATGGAGTACCTATATTTTGTTAAAATTTTGGTATCAATTGGTTGTCATGTTGTTTTAAGCTTCTTGACATTTTGAGAAGAGAGCGATATGACTCTCGAAGCATTGAGAAGTCTAAACCGACAACATGGCAATCAGCTTAGAAATTGTCCAACCATAATTTATCGACTTTCCATAGTCAGTTTTCAGTTACACTATAATATAGTATATTATTGGTTATTAAAAAAAATATGGATTGTGATATACTCTATCTTATATGAATTCCTTTCCCATCAATTATTCCTATAACCTGCTCTGGAAATTCATATTGGGCAAAATATTGTTCGATTACAACTGCCTCATTATCTCGGCCATTCTATAATTTGTGGAGACAAGTTACTTAGCAAGTATGTAACTTTTCTGGTTGTTGTAGAGCTTAAGGCAATGCAAAATTTACCAGAATCATGGGTGAAATAATTAGAAATGGCAAATTTTTCTTCAATTCTGTTAGCTACTTCCCATATGCTAACACGGAAATGTTAAAAAAACTTGGCCACTATATTCAGGTACAGTAATTTCAAAGTAGTTCTTATTTTTTACTCTTTCTGTTTCTTAGAGTAAATCTATTTCATCATCACTCAAGCTGGACAATGCGTCTAATAAGTCATCTGAATCACTGGACTCAAAATCGGACATCTGTAATATTTTAAAAAGTTTATTTAAAACACCGAGTTTTTTTATATTCTATTTTTTATTACCACAAGTAAAAATTCCATATTATTAATACAAGAATTACTATTTTTTTAAAGGCAACTTCCTGTATAAAATGTGACTATTTTTTACTAACATTAAACTAAAATCTTTAACAAAGTAATTATCAAAAACATAAACCTTACTTATAGGTTAATATTAACAAGATCACGTCATAAATTCCTTGAAAACTAGTTTCTTTCTACGAACACCAAATTCTTCTCATAAAGCTAATATTTTTTATTATCTATTTAGTTTAATTACAGTCCGGAATGACATATTTTCATGATTTATATAATTCAAAGTAGCTTACATTATTTATTTTAAAATTTTTAACAGATTACAAAAATGACGATTGATTTATAATTCAAACTGCCGCTTTTTATCTCCCCTCTCTACAAATGGGACATATGGAACACTAGCGCCCTCTTATTTTTGTAAGATTTTTGTTTACATGGAGTTCGGGCTCCTTGTATAGTCTCCATGGTGGTAATTGTGGTATATACTATCAAGCCTGCCAATGCCTAAACTTTGAAAAGTTCCCACTAGCTAGCGGGAATTTTGACTAACATATTCAACAAATCTTCTCTTGAAAATAATTATTACGATTATCTTTTCATTTGCGTACACTTTTAATAACAAATAATTTGTGATTAATTAACATTAATATTCGAAGAAGGTTGATTTATTCATAACACATAGTTAATTTGGGGCAACTAATTTGTAAAAACTGTTTTAAGCTATAACTTCTGATTTATTAGGCGAGCGGTTCACCCCAAAAAAGATGCTTCTAAATAAAGGTAACCGACAAAATTTATAAAACAAAAACCTACAGCATGAAACTTTTTATTTTATAGTGTATTTTCCTGATAATTTACATATTTTTTTTATATTTTTCGGCCGGGTCAGTCAATTGTTATAAACAAAAAAGTTGTAAAAAAAAAATTATTCGCCAAATGGCTGAAAAAAAATGGACCAAAATAAACACTATTTGTTCTTTGACTAAAATTCTAAAAATGCTTCGTTTCCGAGATATTTGCCATTTAATGTGAAAAAAGTGAAGAAATCGACAAATTTTCGGATTTTTTTTCTCAAAAACTACTGAACGGATTTTAATTCTAAAAAAAGCATAATAATCGGCAGATTTTCTACTTTAAGATATATTTTTTTGGTATGGGTCAATCATTTTATTGAAGGTCTAAAGCGAGTAAAAATAGCTATTTATGATATACGTGTTAAAAGTAAGATTTTATTTTGTGAGTGAAGATGATTAAAAAACGAGCGTAGCGAGTTTTTTAACTTCACGAACAAAATAAAATCACTTTTAACACGTATATCATACACTATTTTTTCTACAAAACTGTTAAAAGTGGGCTTTTTAATTGTCATTTTTGATGTTAAAAATGTTATTTTTTGACACGCGTGTTAAAAGTAAGTTACTTTTAACACTAGTGTCAAAGCCCACCTTTAACAGTTTTGTAGAAAAACATATTTTAAAGAAAATTATGATAACACTTCAAAAAATTTTCTTTTTACAATATCTTGGATTAGATTATTATATTCACAATAAGCATTATGATTTTTTTTAATCAATATATGTTAACAGTACAAATGTTCAAAAGATCATTTTGTTTGGTTTTGTAGCCGGGGTAAGGTTTTTGCAAGTAATTAGTAAAATTTAAATATTCGATTTCTGATTTTATAAATGGCTAAAATTGACTTGAAAGTTATACCAAAACTAAACTAAATAAGCTTATTTAATCGTAAAATTAACCTAATAATAATAATTGACCTAGCTGTCTCGAAAAATAAAAAAGTTATTGGATAATTTATTGTATAGGATAATTATTTTATTTTTATTTTACAAAAATATTAAGTGCAATAAAAGTATATTAATTTCCTTTTTATTTAATTTTTAAATAAGTGTTTTCAACGCCATTCGGCGAGTAATTTTTTTTATAACTTTTTTACAATTGACTGACCACGTCGAAAAATATAAAAAATATATGTAAATTATCAGAAAAATACACCATAAAATAAAAAAAGTTTCATGCTGTAGGTTTTTGTTTTAAAAATTTAGTCGATTCATGCCTTTTTTTAAGGGTGAACCGCTCACCTATATAAGTAATAGTAATAGACAAAATTAAATTACCTATATTAAATAAAAATATTTACAGTATGTTCTACGATTGTGTCGTGAAGAGGAACAACTTTGTTGCTATAGTTTTATAAGAAAATAATTTCTTTGTAATTCTTCATAAAAATTCCTGTTTGTACCTAACCCGTCAAAAATGTTACTAATTTCTTGATTCTATACCTATTAGCATTTTATAAATAAATACATTGTTGTGTAAGTACATTGTTCAAAAAATTTAATGTGACTACAAAGTACCAACAGTTTAAATACTTAATCTATGGTTTAAATACCTACGTATGGAATAAATATAGTGTCTAGAGACAGTCAATAGTCAATCCACTTTACTTCGAAGTTCCAGATAAGTATGGCTTTTCTCGATTAGGTCCTAATATAAATAAAATTAAACCGAATTCACTAACTAAAGTTGGGTTAGATCAGAAAAAAAGATCTAAATCATAAAAAAGATTCCATTAAAGTTCTCTTTGGTCTACGTCACATAAGAAATACGTATTCGAGGAGGCTCGAAGTAAAGTAAATTTGGCTGTCCTTCAGACTCTGGTTTATAAATGTGAAATTTCGATTGTTTTGCAAAATAAAGATAATTACCTCATTTCATATAAGTTATATGGCTTGGATACACTCGATTCCCATAATTAAACCAGAAACTGATTAAGAATTGATAATTAAAATCCATTGAATTCAGATCGGGACGTCTATGAGGTTGTAAAGTTGTAATGCATTTTTCTTTCAGTTATTAAATTACGAATGCATTGTTGAGTTATTCTGGATACTAAAATCAAGAATACTTCTAGGGTAAGTTACTATCTCAGTTTATGCTTTTCTGTGAAACTGACTAAAAAAACACATTTTACCATTACCTACCTTCTTATTTAACCACGTTCCGTAAAACTGACTTCCAAGAAAAAAAAAGCTGCTCCAGACCTCAATGTTTCCTTCTTTTACCACGTTCGGTAAAACTGATTCCCAAGAAAACAAAACTCCATGCCCCATATTTCGATCTACCCAAAATCATTTGGATAGGCCATAAGGTGGATCAACTTATTTTTACCTGAACCATGGTTCGTTACATGTGCTTGATTAAAATTCTGGATGTTTCCCAAAATTCAAACACCCTGTAAGAAATACAAAGCAAACTATACAATTTCCAATGTTGTAGTACTAAACAGGATTTTATAATTTGAGATAACTTTAAATATCGCTTTAATTTAGAAACGGAATAGAAAAATTCAGAAAAATTGTATATGATCTCCTGGAAGTCCTCATCACACTTCAATGGATTTTGTTTCATCACAATGTATCTAAGCTACCTTAGTGATAAGAAATAAGGCAATTTTTTTTTGTGAAACTAATATATTTTAGTAAGTTTTCAATATTTCAAAAGATTGAGGTAACTTGCTCAGTCACATTTAAATTTTTCAAAAAAATTAACACCCTGTAGGTATGTAAAATCAAGAAAGTAATAAAAGTAATAGATGGACATATACCGGGTGGTCTAAAGCAAAGGTTTACACTTATATTCGCACAACTTGCAAAACAAATCAATTTTAGTTGCGGGGAAAGCAGCATTTTTTAAAAGTTACTCATTTAGGTGCGTTATCACTTTCGGAGGGTAACAACATTGGTTTTAACTTCGGTGCTGTGTATATCTAATGGTAACAACGAACCTAATGCAAAAGGGGAGAAATATTTTAAACTTTTTATTCACTTCAGTATTAATTTATTTTTTCTTTATTATTTTTACTAAAACAAAAATCGGAGTTTTGTATTATTAAAATGTTTCTGCTTTGCTACACCACAATTTAATATTGAATTAAAAGATACCTAAAACACAATATAATCTTATATCAACTCTACTAATACTTCACTTTCATTGACATTTCTTTGATAACAACTCGTGTATCTATTTTTCAGTCATGTACTGCGCCCATGACTTTTAAATAATCGATTTGTTTATCAGTTCGACAACAGCAATTCAAAGCTCTTCTCATGGCCAACGATTAATTCGTCAGCCAAAATAAAAATAGGCATATACCAGGAGGCAATCATATGATGATTACTAGATTGTACATTTATAGTAACGGTACTTTTTTTAAACTAATATAAATAATATACTACCCTTATGTAGGTGTAAGGTCTAGACATTTGGATACTTAATAATAATACCTACTGCAACCTTATTGTTTTGCAAATCGAAGGTATAGTAACTTTCTAAAATAGACTTGATGACATTGCATAAGTCCATCGTGACTGTTCAAGTTTTTGCAATTATTCATACCGCATGTGACATGAAGATTCCATTTCTTGTACTAACAGGAAATAGTTGAAACTGTTGTTTCAGTTATTGCCACCGTGTAATCAATTGCCTAATGTATAAAAATAATTCAAGTACGACGTTCCCCACCACAACAAAAAGCAATTTTTTAGGTCAGTTGTTTTTCGATCCGCGATCTAATCCCAATACACCTGACCCTTCGATATATTTTTAAAAACCTTTGTGCTACTGACACCCAGTTTAATGTAACAGTGTATTTTTTGGTTATTTTCGAGGAAAATAAAAATCCATCAAGATGCCTCTGAATTGTATGATACAGCTGTGCAAAATCACCAGAGCTAGCAAGTTATTCCAACGCAACTTTTATCTCCCTTTACTGAAACCGTTGTCTCCAAAGGACGCCCTTCGAAGGCATATCATTACTGGAAAAAATGTACTTAATAGGATTGAGCACTATATACCTGTCCTGGAGGAATATCAATCAAGAATAATTAGACGAAAGTATAGGCGGAGAGGTGTGGGAAAGAAACGTCAAAGAAAGAATCCTAGAAGAAAGTACGTTATGCCCTTTTTCGATGATGACATGGAAGGCCATTTAAGGTTAAAAGCAATACTTTCTACCAAGTCAAAAGGCAGAGGTCAATGCTACACGTATGCTGTCTCTGATAAAAAGTGTACCCTGGTGTTATCTCATCAAATGGAAAGAGCGATAAGAGACAAAGACATAATCGATGTTATCATGGCTCAGCGAACCGAGAAAATCGTAATTATTCTAAAAGATGGCTCAAAAATTACATTGCCTCTTGTAACTTACGACGGCAGTGCGCCCTTTTATAGAGGTGAAGGATGGACCCGAAAAGAAATAGAGGACACTCACCACCATGGCAGAGATACAATGTCGGTGGCTAAGTTGTTTGAGGCCAAGGAGTCTGGAGTTGAGGAATGGGAGTTGGAGATGATGCGTATGGCAGCAAAGAGAAGGAAGAGGCACAGAGGCGAAGGAACCGAAGACTGGAAGGCTATGATGGCAGCTACTGCCGAAACCATGGACTGGGACAAGTTCGAAGAAGAGACGAGACAAATTGTAGAAGAATCTAGGCAACCCGTAGACGACAAACCTATACCAATGGCGGTGGACAGCATGGACAAGACAACAAATGTTAATGAGAAGCTGAAAAACGCAGGACAAGAAATAATGTCAATGTTACCAGTAATGCCAGAAATTCCCGAAATTATAAAGGTTATTAAAAACCAAGAGGAAGTTGTCGAAATAGCAAAGGTTTCCGGCGTGACAGTAAATTTGCCCTCGACCGACAAATATCGTTTTGTTCCCGGACAAATTGTGCAATCCGAAGAAGGGGACTTGTTTGTCCCCGGCCAAACGATAGTAAACGAACAAGGGGAATCAGAATACACCCCTGGATTTACGGTGTTGTTAGATAACGAGCCCACTCTAATTCCGGGACTGGTTATGGGCGACGAGCCAGAGAAGCCGATGTTCTTGCCAGGAGACTCGACTATCACGGAATCGGGAGAGCTGCAGTTTACTGCCACAGAAGACGATATCTTACCGCAACAGGAGCCAATTGAGGAGCCAGAAGAGGTACAAGAAACGGAAGAGGTTGAGTTAGAGGAGGAGCAAAACACCGAAGACGAAAAGGAGGAAATAGGCCCGCCCCAACCTCCACCGCCTCCTAGGCGAATAAAGAGGAAGGAGTTCGTTTACGAGAGACCAAAGCGGCAGTACACAGAAAATATGGGTCCTAAACACCGCGAGCGTAAACCAAAAAAGGCACCGAAAGCAGAAAAAAAACCGTTGAGAGCTGATTTGGTCATAGACTGGGACGCCGAACCAAAGAAACCTACAGGACCGGTGTTTTATGATCTTTCCCGTCCGTTGTTAGAAAAAGATTTACTGCTGCAACAGAAAGAGCGTGTTTCAGTGTTCAACAAAAAAAGGTCTGAAGTAGAACTTTCCGTTAATAGGTTAAGGAGGGAAATCAGGCTGAAAATCAAACAGCTAGCCGATAGTAATCCGCCAAAAGTGGAATACGAGCCTCTGCCGCCAGTGAAAAAAAGTGAGAAGCTGAAAGAAATAGAACATAGCATCAAAAGAGGTACATTCTTCGACGTTGATCACAAAAAGTATCTGAACAAGGAATACACCTTTCCATATAATTGGTTGGAACCGTACGAGTACGGAAGTGTATTTGATACAGTGGGGATCACGCGTCACCGTGTATGGAAGTCGGTCGTGTAGTGGCAACGAACCAATTAGGCCAGTCCATCGGCTATTTTGATATCGGTTATCGGGCCGGGCATCGATTAAGATTAGAACTCATCCGCATTGTCAACCTTTATACGCATTCGTTTGCATCTAGTTCATTATCGCTGCTCAGCTCGTCACACACACCGAAGACTTTCTATTTCGAGTAGTATTCAGTAGTTTTTTTTTTAATTTTGAACTGTGTTTCATTGGACCTTATCCGACATGCCAATTAACGTTAAAATATCTCTCTGTAAGATCACACGCGCCAGCAAGCTTTTCCAGAGAAATTACTACCTTCCTTTATTAAAGCCTCTCTCTCCTAAGGACGCTTTACGTCGGAAAATTATTACCGGGCAAAATGTACTCGGAAGTAGAATCGAACATTACATCCCCGTCCTCAAACCACACGAAGAAAAGGTAGCCGAAAGAAGAAGAAGACGCAAAGGGGTGCCGATTATTAAAAGACGCGTAAGAAAACATGAGAAAGAACGCTACGTTGAACCTTTCTTCGACGAGCACATGGAACACCACCCCTTACTACAGTCTATAATTTCGAGCAAGAAACCAAAAAGCAAGAATCAACATTACATATATGAAATATATGACAAAAATTGCACGTTGGTAATAAACTCCCAAATGGAACAGGCCATCAGAGACAAAGATATAATAGATGTAATTATGGCACAGAGAAGTGAAAAAATTGTAGTTAAATTAAAAAACGGCGTCCGGGTAACGATGCCTCTTGCTCCATTTAACGATAACGTACCTCTATACAGAGGAAGCGGATGGACTAAAGAAGTGATTGACCAAGAACATCACCACGGCAAGGAAACGATGTCGATAGCTAAATTATTTGAGGCCAAGGAACAAGGTGTTGAAGATTGGGAGTTGGAGATGATGCGATTGGCAAATAAAAGAAGAAGAAAATGTAAGGGTGAGGACTCTGTTGACTGGAAGCAAATGTTGCAGGGATGTCTGGAAGATATGGACTGGAATAAATTTGAAGAGGAAACGAAGCAAATAGTCGAAGAGAAGGAAGAAATTGTTGTGGAAGAGGATATTCCTATGGAGGTAAACGACATGGAAAAGACAACAAACGTAGGAAACAAGCTCAAGGAGGGAGGTGAAGAGGTTTTGTGTCAACTACCAACAATGAAGGAAATTCCCGAAGTCATTAAAAGTTTGGAATCGGGAGAAATGTGCGAGCTTCAAAACGTATCTGGATTGAAGGTGAATATAGAGGGCGGAAGGCAATGTTTCGTTACAGGACAAATGGTGAAGACGGATGAGAATGAAGTTTTCGTGCCTGGTCAAACCATCCTAAATGAAGAAGGTCAGTCTGAGTATACGCCGGGCATTACCATTTACATGGACAACGAACCCACCTTGATACCGGGTTTAGTAATGGGAGAAGAGGAAAGCAACGCCATGTTCCTCCCCGGTGACTCAACAATTACCGAAGATGGGCAATTGAAATTCGAAGCCACCGAGGAGGACAGGGTATCACCCCCAACAGAAGAAACGCCAGTACAAAGAAGAAGACGCCGCCGCCTCCCTCCTGTTGTTCCTCCCCCGGAATTTGAGGAGTACGTGCCGAGACGAAAATATCGTTCTCCTTCTCTCAGTCCGCCCCCTCCACCTAAGCCTAGGGCCAAGCCGAAGAACGAGCCAATAGTCATTCGTCGGCGAGTGATCCAAGAACCAACAGACACCGGCAGAAAGGAAAGAGTCAAAAAGAGGCCTCCTCTTGTACTTTCAAACCCCAAGCAACCCAGTCCCCCCAGGGAAGTAGTTATCAGACCGAGAAGGACACCCATGGAGGACCCATTAAAAGTGTTAGAAGAGCAGAGAAGAAAACGGGAAGAGGATGAGAGGAAGCGAATGAAAGATAGAGCCACCGAAAAATTACGTAAGGAGGAATCGAAGGTAGATGCACTGAGATTAGAAATGCGAAAAAAATTGAGAAATTTCAAGATCGAAAAACCACAAGAGTACGTACCCATCGAACCCGTCAAGAAGAGCCAGAAACTGGAGGAATATGAACAGAGCATAAAACAGGGAACCTTCCTCGAGGACGACAAAACAAAGGAAATTATCGAGAAGGCCAAGTGCGCTACGAGATTGTTGAAATACCAGCACATTTTAGGTCCATACGGAAACGACTTCAGTAGCCGATTCTAAGCGAACGCGCGGCGCAGCCAGGACTCAGCTAAGCGTCTCGACGCCGATGCCAGTTCAGTCACAGCGGTACCGTCGGGGTAGTAACTTCTTGCACCGCAACGAGCCGAATCGAAACGAATTTGAACTGTAAATCAAATTTTTTTGTTCAAACTTTTCCTAATACTTGTAAATAGAAAGCGTGGGTGCTCATTTGTCGCTTGTCCCCATTACAGTGTCTAATTTGTACCACGACATTATCACATTAAATGTAAAAGATCAGAACTGTTTTTTTAACATTGTATTCTGTTTGTCGATTGTCCCTAAATAAATCTGATAAAAATTGGTGTCGATTGTTTTTTTAAAAGAACAAAATAAAATAAGGAAAAAACACTATTTCGTAATTCAAAAAGTGACTTTAAAAATAAAATTAATTCAAAATGGTTAATTACGTGTTATCATTCTGTAAAATTACTGGTGCCAGCAAAATTTTTACTAGAAATTTTTATTTGCCACTACTAAAACCGCTGACGCCCAGAGAAGCCCTGCGTACTCTGCGTATCACAGGAAAATGGTTGCTAGGGGCTAAAAGGCAACATTACATCCCAGTCCTGCTAAATCACGAACAGAAGAAACCGAATAATGCAGCAGATTATGGTAAGCAAGAGCATGACATAATGGAAGATTACACGTATATGACCCCCGTTCTAGACCCAGAAAACGAAACCCACAGAATTTTGATAGATATCCTTGAAAGTAAAGATAAAAAAGGGGTATTCGTTTATACAGTGGAGGACAGAAAGTACAATATCGTGCTCCAGGCCCAATTTGAATTGGCTATACGAGATGGTGACATAAGAGACGTCTTAGTATCGCAAAAAAATGATAAAATTATTATGAAATTGAAGGACTTCAAGAAGGTGCCCATGGAAATACAATATTTTGAGGGCACAGACGAATTAACTTGCGGTGAAGGTGCCACCTCTCCGGAGGAGGAAAAATTTCACCACCACGGTAAATATACAATGAGCCTGGCAAAGATATTCGAAGAGAAGGAAATGCGCGAGGAGAAGTGGGAGGAGGAACTCAAAAAAATGATGAAGAGAAGGAAGAAGAGGAAATGGGAAAATTCTAAAGCATACAAGGAGATGATGAAGAGAAACTTGAAAAACCTGAACTGGAAAAAGTTCGAGGAAGACGCTAAAAAAGTGATTGAAGAAATAGAGCATCCCGCTAGTGAAATACCTATAGAAATGGAAGTTGATGACTTGGACGCGACGAAGAATGTGAACGAGACAATTTTAAGACGCGGACCAGAAATGTTAAATCAGTTGCCAACCCTGACAGAAATTCCGGATATAATTAAAAACTTGGGCAGTGCCAGCTTACATGCAATTGAAGATGTTGCTGATGATGAGATGGAACCGAGTGAGCAATCGAAAAAGCGTCGCGTGTCTGGGGTTAAAGTTACCCTACCATCAGGAAAGGAGTGCTTCGTCAGTGGCCAAATGGTCCACACAGAAGACGGAGAGGTATTTGTTCCAGGACAAACTATCCGCAACGAATACGGTGATGAATATGCACCTGGTATCACCATAAACGTAGACGACAAACCCACACTCATAAATGGGTTAATCATGGGGGAGGAAGAGCGCGATCCCATGTTCCTTCCCTCTCAGTCCACCATTACCTCTGATGGACAGCTAACTTTTGCCTCTGTACCAGAAGAAAGGCCAGCACCTCAACCAGAGAGCGAGAGAAAATTAAAAAGGAAAAATAAAAAGAAACAAGAGGCAGAACAAAAAGATGAAGAGACGATAAATATACACGATAGCCCTGCAATATTTGAATTCGTCATTATCGATGACAATTTCGCTTTTGACGATTTTTCCGAATCCGAAGAAAAATCAACTGATGCTTCCAGTGTGGAATTAAATAATTCCGAATTAGAGGAACTAGACATCGAGGCTATTAGGCTAAAACAGGAGCAACAGCGCTTAGAATTAGAAAAGCTTAAGCTAATATTATTAGACGACGGCATGGATGACATAATCGCTAGCCTGGAAGATAAAAAGGCAGAGCTGAATAAAAAACTCGAAGAACTGAGGAAACTAAATATAAACTCCGAGAATAGCCTGGTAACATATGTAAACGAAAGCGATGCACTGGAAATGGCAGCGAGAATAACTGAGGATAAAGACACTATTATTAGAATTTCGGATATACTGCTGACAATGACTCGGAGGGCAGCGACTTTTCGGGATAAAAATAATGTACGCACAGACAATATTAATAACTCTCTCGCAAATGCCGCCGGCTCCGAATCGGAGCGCAAACTTAACGCTTCCTCGAACAAACTGCAGGTACTGTTCAAGACAGCCCTTGTTGCCGCTAATGAAGTATTTAAAAACAGGCCCAAGGACCAAATGATGGCTCTCAACGCCATAGGGGATATTATGATAGATGCCCTTAAGGTCAACAGCAAGTTACTCCAAGAACTAATCGATTTGATGCAAACCCAGTTTGAGAGGACAGAGGTTTGCGATGTAGCCTTTAAACAGCTCACACAGGTCGTAGAGGACACGAAAATAGGCATGTTAACTATGATAGCCAACAAGAATTTGTCCAATTCCGAACTACAAGACTGCATTACCAAAATGTTGGGATCAGAAAATATTATAAACGTTTCCTTCTCAAAATTGATCAAGGTTAAACCAGAGATAATTAAAATACTAAAGGAAAATACAAACTGCCAATTGAAATATGCAAAAACCGAGGAAGATGCTTTTGATATCCTGCAGAAATGTATTGTAAAATCAACCAAAATCTGGATGGACAAGGCCATGGAGGCCAAGAAAGAGGAGACCAAAGGAAATGACCTGGTTGAATTCGTAGAAGAAGCTTCAAGCTTTGCCAAAGCTTTAGGCCTAGAGCAAGTAGTAGAAGACTTGTCAAACAGCAAATTTCCACTAAAGCTGAATTGCTACGACCAAGCAACGACAGACATGCTGAAACGAATGGCTTTAATAAAGCAGCTATCAGAAAGAGATTATTCGTTGAAAACCGCCATAACTCGAATAAAGAAAAACCCAGAACGTGGCAAGTCGGACCCAAGGATCCGCCAGCTGGTAAGGGAAAGTGCCGCATTAATTTGCAACTTGTCCACGATACGAAACTCTCGAGAAATCCCCTTGCAACTGATGAAGAGTCAGAACCTGCTAGCCATAGAAGATTTCCTCCTCAAAAAGGCCAAGTTCGACCATCCGGTCTTGATCACTAGGGGTAGCACGCAGGCGGTGATTCCCAAAGACGCAGCTCGGGGTGTCCTAGCTGGAAGGGTGTCCTACATTCTCATAGACGAGAGCGGTGTGACAAATTTCAAACCGATGCACATGATTTCCGGGATGCAGCTTAACAGAAACCGCGAGAGACGCATAGACGATTACTTGAGTGGGGTTAGAGAGCGGTCTTCAGACAGAGACGAGGCAAGGACCTATCTACAGGCAAAAAATAACGTAAGGAGACTTCAAAACATGTATAATAACCGTAGAGAAGTTGCATGAACTGTAAATGTGAACACTTTTTTTTATAATAAAACTATATGTGTTTAAACACAAAGTCATATTTGACAGACAACCTACGAGAAACATACTTTAAAAAAAGCAGTATACTTGTAGGGAAAGTTATCATCAGATATGACTTTGTGAATACGTGGGTGTTTTTAAAATTGTCACGGATTTAGGATATAAACTGAAATTATATAAAAACGATACAAATGCACACAAACTTTGCCACACATCCACCTCCTACACAATTCTATACAATATTTTTGGACACAAATCAAGGTGAGTCAGCATTTCGCTATAATGTAATAAGTTCCCAGAATATCTTTACTTACCTACCTTAACTTATTAACTTCCAAAATATTATTGTCGACAAGATATATGTAGTTCCCTATGAATTATTTTTGTGCTTGACTAACAGACTGATGCCTAATATTTTGGGGAAAAAGTGGGATTCGGACAGTACCTACAGCTGATTAATGACTTTCCGGAAAATTTAATTATCCCGTGGTAGCAGCAGAGGATTATTTATAGCCCGTCTGAAATGGCGCGTTAATTTTAGGTTGTCGAACTTGCTCGTTAAATAAGAACGCGCTACGGTTCTTGTCATACGAATATATTGACATATGTGCGTCTGTAAATGGGAACATCCAAAGTATCCGTTGCAAGTACAGGGAGTCCCAAAATTATAACGGTCTTTCCAGAAAGTTTTCCAAGAAAATATGATTACGTCTGAAAAACACATTCCTCATATTTGATGCTTGAAAACTTGGTATATCCCACACGTTTGCTAATTTCGATCTTTCGAAAGAGTGGGCAGATGTTTATCTCATAAAGACACAAATTAATGATGGGTACCAAAAAGCGGAAACGAATGATTGTTATTAGGAAAATATTTTCCCTAACTCAAATTTATAAGTTCTAAAATACTATCTCAACAGTTTTGGAACTGACCAAAACGGGTTGGAAAAACATAATTTTGTCAAATACTAAGCTTCTAAGAATCTGAAAAATGTTTGGTGATAATTAAAATAAATTAACGACCTCAAAATAACTCAAAGCTAGTAAGATTATTTATAAAGTAGTTAAATAATAAAATACTTTACGAACAGCAGTGTATACTTACTATTGAATTGAGTTTATAAGAATACGGTGTCAATTGATGTACAGATAATAATAGACATATGTCAAGAACATTCCACGACACGTGTACAAACATGGTCACTACCTGGGGCAGTAAGCCAAAATATTTGCACAGTTATTTCTGAAGGTAGATAATTAATGAAGTCAACAAATTAACTCGGAATGAAAAGTGTCCTTAATTCTTCTAAAGAAGCTGAAGTAGTTTAAGTGATTTAGATAACTAATAAGTGTAAACCAGGTCGACTCAATAAAACATCAAGGGGCTGCTATGTGGCAGAGACAGATAAACAAGTGTAACAAAATTTTATAACGTATAATATTAATATTTAGCGAATCTTTATGGAATAACTTTTATTTAAAAAAACATCACGAGATGTGATAAAGAACATTTTTTAAATATTTCTATACAGGGTATTTCAGAAAACATGGGTCAACGCTCGGGGGCAGATTCATAACCTAAAAACAAGATTATTTTTTCATCAACATGGAACCGATTTCGCTTCGTTCCTTAGCTACAGGGTGTCAAAGTTTTAAAATAAAATTTGTTTTTTTCCAAAAATCTAGATCCACTTGAGAGAATTAAATGAAAGGACAACTAACTATTTACCACTAAATACACATTCCTAGGTATTATCATGTTGAACATGAATTTTAGGCCGCTATTCGACGATTTATAAAACGTCTAAAATTTTCAGTCAAATTGTAAAAAAATTATATTTACACATCATTTTACAATTTGCCTAATCATTTATAAAACGCCTAGGCATTTTATAAAAAAAAACTGCATTTGCTACTAGCCTACGACATGGATATAGCTTTGAGCATATACTATATGAAGGAAGCACCACCCACGTGTTAAAACGCTTAGAGAGAAAGGGCAATCGTTTGGGTACTCGCTGTTTCTCTCTAAATGTTGAGCATACTACAGCTAGAATGCGGAGCAAGTTGCGTTAACCAATCATATGCCTGCGCGAGAGAGAACGGTAATACTCAAACTATCTCGTTCTCCCTCTGTCACTCGTCTACACTGTCGCCGTTCTTCCTCCATGTAGTATATGCTTTAAGACAATATACAGCGTGTCGTCAGGACGAGCAGAAAACCCTCCTAATACACTACTACACTAATTATGTTATATTTTTAATGCATGTATAAATGTAAAAATAAACAAAAAGCTTTACAATCAAAACGTAAAGTGTTTATGTAGTTTTAGAAAATTGTGTTTTTTATACAGGATGATTCATTGAGAATAACAAAACCCGAGTTTGAAAATACTAGAGATTATTGGATCAAACAATATTGATTGTATAAAAGATACAGGGTGCAGAAAATTAAAATTTTATTTTGAAATCTCTCATTACTTTTGAAAGTTTCCTTTCTTTTTGTTTGATTTCGATGCCTACCTGCTTTCCAGATATTTTCTGGAATTATTAGGGTCGGTTTTCTAGCTGCTAAATAAATGTATTTTTCTATTAAATCTACGCCTGTCGAATTTTGTCTTTATTCTACTATATTTTCTAATCTTTAAAATAAAAGCTGTGCGTAGAGTGATGAACCTTACTAAAATAGCCTCATTAAAGGTAAAACCCTGCTGAATTCGTATATAAATATGTCGACCAGTTGCGGAGATACGGTGAGTCATTACCTCTAAGAACCACAGAAATTCGACGCCACTGGATATTCGGAAAACTCGATCACTGCGTTTCTGAAAGAACTCTTTTATGAACTTTTATTTTTAAAACAGATTTATATTACTGTTATTGGATTTTAAACAAGTTTAAAAATATTCTCTCAACAAAGAAGTTTTATTAGAAGTGCAATTTTAAATAAAATAAATTAATGAAAATATAAAAAAAATCATTGATATAGAAATTTTGCATTTTAATTGAGACAAATTTTTTCTTCTAAAAATGTGATTTTAACTACAAAATTCGAACTTCGTGGCGTAGAAATTTCTCAATTTGGGACTATGCCCTTCAACTGGAAAAATTCAAAATTTTTGCGGCAATAATTTTTTCGACAATTTCATATAAAAATTAATTGAATTCAAATTTTGTTCCGTCACTGGTCTTTTCTGTGTGAGATACGCCATTTGACATTTTACTTGATTTTAAAAATTTTCTCAAAGTGGACATAGGACATTACAATATTTTGCACACATACGTAATTTTTCATTCATAGAAACTGTTTTTAATAACATTTTGTGGTATCTCGTACAGAAATGGGATTTTGCTGCCGATTAAAATAATTAGATGTTTAGACAGGGTGTTTCATATGAGAACCGACACAGAGCAGGAGCATATAGGGGTAAAAAATTATTACTTTATTTTATGACGAATTTAATTCTAAAACTTTTCTTACTCCTGTTAGTTTTCAAAAAAACTTTGTCGTTTCCAACAAAAACAGGAATAACTAATAATACATATTGTAGTTGTGTTATTTAAAATCATCGAAAATTCAAAAGTAGGCTATGAATTTAAACGTCAAACTTGACGATCAGGAAAAAAGTTATAGAAATTTTTTAAAATCATCAAAGCTTTCTTTCAGGCATAATTTTATTCTTGGACAAAAATTGAAGTCTACTCTATCCAAATACTACTGATTATTTCTAATGTTGAGTTAAATCGCCATATTTTGGGTTCCCCTACGTGTCCCTGTGTCGGTTCTTATGCGAAACACCCTGTATATTAAATATTTCCAAGGCTTACCGCATTTAACAAATTTAATAAAATCATACTCGATTTTGTATTATAAATAAGCAGAGCAGAATCCCAGAACGCCAGCATTTTTGTCTCTTAACATGTAAGAGTTTTTTCGCCTCTTCTGGGATACGCTTCATGCAAATAAAAAAATATTACAAAATTGTTTCTGTAATATAAAGCTAAATACGTAATTATAAAGACATATGCAGAATGTCAAGACACCTGCTGTGTACGGAAAATAACATATTTTAATTTTGTGGAATTCAACAAAATATTGGAATATTTTAATGAAGATGTTTTCCTACATATTAATGATACCTCAGATTAACATATTTATTAGTGCCATACGTTTCATTTTATTGCTTTTTATTATCTTCTAACTCATAATGTGTATTGACGTCTGTTGACGAATAATTTGAGTTTAGTTCTTTTACGTCTTTCATTGTTTTAATTGAAGTAATGCCATTAAAACTGAAATCATTGAGACTGGACAGGACGGATAAGATGAATCGATTTTGATCCAATCCAGTATGTTTTTCGAAAACATGTTATTGATTGTTCAAAACTGTGTGACATTCTTTCATTTCTTCGCAGGCTTTGGCAATCTTCTTCGAACGAAAATACCCATTCTGTAACGCACAATCGAATTTGAAAGCATGCAAATCGAATCATTAAAGTAATGGCCGTTTAAAATTAAATCGCTAAATAAAGCCTGGGAGCATTGTTGCAGGGGACCTTTTGCCCACATGTTTGTCCAATGAAGCCGCAGCACAAGGCATTTGGCTCCGGGATTCGTCCTCTCCGTTACCTGACATAAATAACCGCCATCTCGCTTATACTCTTACCCTTAATTGTCATTCCTTGCCTAGCCGTTCGACGTCAATATCCAAGTTATTTTTGTTCGGACAACAAAGAACGAACATCCTTGTTTAAGGTTAGACACGTTTGCTTTATTTTAATTTTTCTCAAAATCCACCACAAGTTTGCATTGTCCAAAACGTTCCTTGGTATATGTCGTTTACGTTGCTTTGGTATGAAGTGTAACCTTGGTGTGGACCTGCTATCCTACTGTCGCGAGACCTTGAGTCTAAAGGTTGCAAAATTTTTGTGAATCAAAATTTTCAAGAACAAAAACCTCGGAGCAGTGGCGGTTGGTAATTAAAGTGATCGTATTTTGATGATGAAACCCATACCGTTCTTTAGGGCATGATTTCTGTGCTCGCAAAGAGAACTGTAAAGATGAAAAAATTTCGAAAGTTCGGGAAATTAATATGAGGTTGCCGATCCTGATTTCTCGAAAGGAGCAGCACATATTTATGCATAATATTTTTTTTGATAATTAATCGACAAATACAAATTTAACTTTTAAATTTCTAATATTATCTCTCAATTTTTGTCAATGTCAGTGCTACAGTTTACAGAATAGTATTTAGTTTGGTTATAAAATAGAAGATTGTGACCTTTTTTAACACAAGTTACAAAATTGATATTTCTGCGCATGAGCATAGCTGGAAAAAAATCAACAAGTGTGGCCACAGCTTAGAAACTATAGAAAAACGAGTAATTAGTAGCTTCTAGAAGCTATAACGTACTTTAACTTTATTTTTCATTTTATGCAGTGTAGGATCATTTATAAAAACAGCCCATGACTATTTCTTTGAAACAAGGGCTTGTTTATTTAATTTTAGTTTTTTTTTCACAATTGGCAAAATATTTAAATAAACAGAAAAGAACATTCGTAAAATGTCAATCTACAGAATGCCTTTTTAATTGCAAACAATGCTTATATTGATATACAGGGTGCTTCAGAAAGACCCCCTGTCTCGTTTATTTATTTATTTATTATACAATCACTAAAATTTTCATATAAAGTTAATTAGAGTTTAAAATATTACTGAGAATGTATGCGTTTTTATGAGACATCCATCAATGAGTTTTGACATAAGCCTACTTTGAGAAAAGTTAACTTATTTTGTTCAGCGTAATATTGTAAGAGTTCAATTAAAAGCCTTTTTTCTTGAAAACCGTCCACATTAGGAAGTTCTAAAAAGAGTACAGTGTTTTTAGAAAATAAGATTGTACATTAGAAATTGAAGCACGAAAAACCTAACCTCAAAAAAAATTAGTATTTAAAATGTAATACGAATGTAGCATAACTAGCGCCTTCTATGAAATATAGGAAAAATAATTAGACCAGCGTATTTGGCGTCCTTAAAAACCCCGGAATACCAAATTTCATAAAAATATCGCACCGTTTGGAAATTTTCGTAAAAATTCTATTTAAAAAATTTTATTTTGTCGCTCTGTATCTCGAAAACAACAGGAGATATACATATAGATCATAAGACAAAAAATTCTTATTTTTGTCGTACTATCACCCCCTGAATTTACGGAAGCTCTTTCTGAAACACCCTGTATGTACGTCATATTTTTAAATAAGGTACAAAGACTATTGGCCTATAGTCCTTTGTTTTTGAGATATGCGGTTTCACAATGGTCATTATTATAAGTTTTTGATCATCACTGGATCTTGCAAATACCTTTTAGGGACACCCTGTATATATGTAGTTAAATATTAAAATTTAAAAATATACAGGGTGTTTCAGTTCAGGTGAATCAAATTTTAACCACAAATAGAATTCAATAAATAATTCAGAATTGCCTTATGTCTAAGTCTAAGTCTCACCGTTTTCACTCTACAGGGTCGTATTGGTTGGTTTTTATTTATTATTTATGAAATCTTTGGTATGCTCATAACAGATTGATTCAAATTTGGTGTCGTGTTAACATTTACACATATGCATAATTTACTGTAAAATTTACAAATTTTTGTAGGTAAGTGTGTAGGAATGGGTAGTAAAGTGGGATTTTTTACCCCAACTTCTACGCCAATGATCTAATAATCATTTGGGATTCATTTTTAGATTCCGTGGGCAATTCTACATAAAAAAGGTATATTTGTTGAAAATCGTATAGTGTATCATTTTGCCGAAAATCTCAGTTGAATGGGAGACTGTTCTTCTGATAAGAAATTTAGTTTCTTAAGGATAGAAAATAAATTTTAAATTAATATTAGATAATATGTCTTTATATCGACAAAACGACTGGTAAATTCTAAATATAATCTCTTGTGTATTATTTATTGCATTCGTAATGTAGGGTGAAAAATCCCGTTTTACTACCCATTCCACCCATTCCTACACCACTGATCTACAAAAATTCGTAAATTTTACAGTAAATTATGCATATGTGTAAACCACACCAAATTTGAATCAATTTGTTATAAGCGTACCAAAGATTTCATAAATAATATGATTTTAAAAACCAACCAATACGACCCTGTACAGTGAAAA
Organism: Anoplophora glabripennis; assembly: GCF_000390285.2. Classification (NCBI taxonomy): domain Eukaryota; kingdom Metazoa; phylum Arthropoda; class Insecta; order Coleoptera; family Cerambycidae; genus Anoplophora; species Anoplophora glabripennis. The sequence goes on along the minus strand of NW_019416717.1, from coordinate 145,899 downwards.
CGGTTAGACTTAGACCCTTGCTTCATAAGACAATTCTGAATTATTTCTTGAGTTCTATTTGTGGTTAAAGTTTGATTCACCCGAACTGAAACACCCTGTATAAATAGGTACTATTGTTGATATGGTGGAAAATATACTGTTTTTGAGAAAAATGCAACTGACAGAATCAAAGTCAACAAATTTCTGCTCCATAATATACAGAGTGTCTAGAAGCGATTGGTAGCTTGCTTGGATGAAAATGGAAAAATTTGTTTAAAGGCAGCGGAAGCTTTTTAAACAAACAAAACTGTACAAAGCTACAGATCGATCTAAATCGGTGAAATACTTTAAATGTGTAAAATTCAAGTCGGTTGATTTTTTGTAAAAAAATATGCCTTCTCAGAGATTTCAGTTATTATTTGAAACAAACTTTTACATAATAATATACGCCATACAACAATAAAACCGAACTAAATAAAAAGTTAGCTCATAAATGGTCAAAAATTAGCTGCACTAGCGTATTTAGCACTTTCAAAAACTTAACTGTACTAAATTTCAATGCACCATGCTGTTTTTTTGGACCAAAAATTACCAAATTTGATTTAAAAATTTTTTATTTGATTGTATGTTAAAAACAAAAAAAATTGTATTCTGTCAGTTCCTGAATTTATGGCATCTTTTCCCAAAACACCCTGTATAACTTCTATTGTATTAATTTTCTATTTACATTATTTTTCCACAAATTGTTATTATACCTTTTATAACCGTGTAATCTTACGTTTCACCAATATTTAAGACTAGCTCAACGTTCCTCAGTTTCCTTCTGATTCCATGCACTCATTATAATGTAGATGTAGGTAATTTTTATCGTGATACAATACTTTAGAACTAAAAACGGAGCGGTATCACCCCAGGTCCATGCTTTACAAGCCAGTCTACCTCAGAGGTAGACAACCGAACACAATGCACAACGAGGCGTTAATTCCAGTGGTAAGACCACCGCCAAGTCCTCCTCCTGAGCCTCCAGCACCTCCAGTGCCTGAACCGCCAGCAGCACCAGTTGAAGAAGTGGTGGAAGAACCGCAAGAACCTGAAGAAAGTGAAGAAGCTGCTGAAAACGTGCAGAGACTTCCGCTGTTGATTGCTAGGTAGGTGTACGATAAGAAACCACCAGTTTTTGGTTCAAGATCCTTATTTTTCCTTCTATATGTAGTTCCAAAGTTAGTCTTGATAGTAATAACATTATTTTACATTCAACTTGCAACCATTTGTGTGTCGGTGACAGATACAGGATCGTCGTCCCCCCAGAAGCCACCAGAGATGTCCTGTCTGGAAGAGTACCGTATTTGCTGGTAGAAAACGATGGGATGACATTGTTCAAGCCCGTTCATCTTTTCTCTGCTCTGAAGCTGTGCAAAGATAAAATTGAACTTTTGGAAGACTTCAGTTGCTTGGGGGCTCACGAGAGGGTGCTGGATAAAAAATCGCCCAGGAAAAGGAAAGGATTGGGATATAGGAGGAAATATGTGTCGCCGGAACTGATTGGCCAAGGGATTTTTGTAAGGAATGCATGAGGAATCATTTTCAGTGAATGTGTATATTTATTTCATTTACTTTATCATTGTTTAGCCAATAAGGCTACTACGCCCTTGAGACATTTCATTCGTGAAGATTTATGTTTCGAATGATCTGGTTAATAGTCTTGGTCTTACAATGCTCATATGAAAACAGAACTGATTAGTTTAATACCTCACATTTTTAGTGGTTCAATATTAACCTCAAGTATTTCCTGTCATTAATATTGAAAGGAAACCACAAATAAATTGAATATGACCATTTGAATATTTTATAATTTAATCATATCTATAACCTTTACTTAATGATATCTAACTATTAGTTTTTACATGCAATACCAGTTTGTGACTGAAAAATTCGTTCCAAATATATATTTTACAATTTATATGTCTATTTACAGTAGACTTAAAGTTGACTTTATACCTTTGGCTAATGCTTCTCACATGCATTTCGAAAATAGTCCTAACGAGTGAGAAAAGGTCCAAAACGACACGTGGCAGGTGACAAACGGTATCGTTAAATAGGCGGTGACAACGGAATCATCTTCTATTTTCATCAACGGAATGATGTATGAACAGCGACGCTGAATCAGGTACTCAGCCAAATACCCAATAAATATATACTGCAATCAAATAAATACTACGCGTAGCATAAATTTGGAATATTATGGGACAATTTGTAATTATGTCGTGATTTGATTATAATAATCGTCCTTTGGCACTGGTTTCGGTAACAACACTTAACCATTTGTCAGATGTATCACATGATAGGGACAATTTGTACCCAAATATTTTGTATTAAATTTGTTCGAGATGACTAGTTTTACAATTATTAGCTATTTATATGCTAGAATATAATAGATTTATTCGAATACGCAGAACGTTGATAAACTTTTGAAATTATATGAGTATATTATCGGAAAATAAAAATTTTTGAAAATTTCGCATTTGTAATAATAGTCAACGGAAATTACGTCTTTCCATAACATTGTTCATTTACGAAAAAAACGACATTTTCATATCTTGTTGCAATGTTTACTATGACAATTTATGATGTTTCTATTGCCTATCTACCAAAGTTTGACGATACTCCTGCAGTATTCAGAACGCTGTAAAAGCGAATGAAATTCCTGCAGCGTCCATTAATTATAGACCTCTAATAGAAAACCTGTCTGTGGCAGTCTGCGATCTATTCCGCTCCTGAGGCTTGTTTTGTTATCAAAGAGAACAGAAAACAGGAAAATTTACTTCTTGAGAAATATTATACAGGCACTTAAGTTGATATTACACATAAAATGCCGACAATGTCTCGTAGCAAAAAATGTAGTTCCAGCAATAGTCGTGGTTAACTTTTACAAAAAAGAATAATACGAATAATTTTGACGTACACTTGCAACAACCCATATTTTTCTGCAACACTGAATTCATTAATTAGACAATTTGAATTTCGTTAAGGGGCATGTTATTAGGTCGCAAATGTTATTATCAATTATAGTAAAAAATTAAATTACCTGTACTAACATTGTTGGTTAATATTGTTCCCGTTAGTGTAAACATTTGAGGATCAATAGTTGTACCTATTCTTTTTACCAATTTTAACTGCGGATAACTAAGATACTTACTTTATCTTACAAAAGTATTTGCTTAAAACTGAGAATAACTAATCTGAAACCATGAATCTATAAATGTATTCTTTTTAGTCTTAGTTACTTCATTTCGTCTTCTTACCTAACTTTTAGTCTTAGTGTCAGAAGTAAGAAAATGATTTCGTAAAAAGAATACAACTAATGTTCATTTTACATTTCATGTGAAAGTTTATAAAAAGAAATGTTGATAGGTTATTTTTGTTGCCAAAAAGTCATCAGTTGAAGTCGAAGGTCTTCCTGGGCGAGGATCATCCTCAATTGACTGACGACCAGTTTTAAATCGTCAAAACCATTCGTAATAACAATAAAAGGCAAAAATTCGCCCAATTGATATACAAATCTGTCAACCAGTGATGGAGATACTGGAAAACACTGTCGCTAAAATCCCGTTAATATCGGCGGTACTGACTAATTTGCAAATTAAAAATTAGCCATTATTAAGTTATTATTATTTTATCTTTAAAGTAGTCTTAAAAAAAGTACTAACTTCACAAAAAAATATAAGAATTTTTTGCTTCAAAAACAATTTTATTTACAATGTAACCATCAAAAGTCAAAAAAAGGATACAGTTCGCAAAAAAATCTACTTCAATGCCTTTTCTAGACTTTTGAGAACTATGGTTTACACTTACATAAATACCTATATGTTTTTGAATTTGTATACCCCAATATCTCGGGAACTAAGCATTTGCAACAAATATTCGTAGGAATTTTCTTCCTATTTTGAAGAGTTCTACCGCTAAGTAAAGTTTGACTTATAAACTAATGTTTATGAAACCAAATGTTGATTAGTGTTTTTATAACATTTTATATTACCTACTTAATTTAAATTTGATATATTTTGTTCCTAAAACAAATGAAACTAAATGTCTTGTAAATATTTTCATCAAACTATTGGGACATTATTTACATTATTTTTTTTCTTAGAAATTAATAATGTCAGTCATTTTCATTTTATTCAAATGTGATAAACTTATTTTAGGTTTAAAAAAATAGTAACTCGAAAATGGTCTGTTTGCCAAATAAAACGCAAAAAAAAAAATTTAATACGAATTTCTAAAATACTCGGTGGCGTGGCTTTGGTTTGGTTTTAAAAACTAACAAAAAAGCTCGAAAAATAAATCGTTTAGGACGTGGGTTCATATGAACGTTTCTTCTTCAAAGTAATCCTAGGAATGACATTCCAAAATTTTTCTAGGTACTTAAGCTACACTACATAAAGGGTGATTCACAGATGGTGACCAAAAATGAAAACAATCTTTGGTGAATTTTAAGGGGTGTCTTTCCTATAAAGTTGTTATCTAGGGCGCTTCGTTAAAAAGATACAGGGTGTTAAACTTTAAAAAATATTTTAATTTTTTTAAATAATTTAAAAATTAATAAGTGAAATAATTTGAAATTGGGCACATGTATGTAAACATTGTCCAAAATGTGAGGGCTTTTCCTAAAATTTACATGCTGGCGGAGATACAGGGTATCAGTGGCATATTTTTCAAAATAAAATAGTACACCATTGCTTTACGGTAACAACCATGGCATTCGGATTCGCTTTTCAATTTTCTACAAATCACTACTCTCTTATGTTTTTCGAAAAAAGCCTGCTTTTCGAGTAAAACTTAAAAAACGAACTAAAAACACAATTCGATATTCGAATAAAATGCGGTTTAAAATTACATAGTAGGCTGCGATAGCAACATTGACATTCTGAGCAGTTAGAAGAAAGGATAAATAATGCTTTTCACAAGATTCAAGCAACAATAAATTTCGAAAAGATGTCGCGTTTGTTTTCATAGAAATGGAGATATTTTTTAGCATTTACTCAATTAAAATCATTAAAACTAAATTTGACAAAAGAATGTTTTAGTCATAACTGCCCCCGGAATAGTCATTTGAAAATGGGCCTTTTTTGCAAAAATGGGATAAATAAATGGAATTTTGCAAAAACTATTTGACCGATCGAGCCCATCCTTTACACATCTCTTAAGGATATAAAAACTCACATTCCGTTTAATTTTGCAATAACTTTTTTGTTTATAAAGCAATTTTAACTTATTAAGTCTCATTTTAAAGATGAGTTTCTCTAGATCAAATCCTATTCTATTGAACTTTTTTGCTAAGATTAATAGTTTTTTTACAATAACGCGTAGAATGAAAAATAACGCATTTTTGACCTATTTGTTGATAAAAAACAGTGACGCTACACTTTTTTCATGACCCATTTGATGAGACGCTTCTTGTATTATCATTCCCAAAACTTTCCAACAATAAAATCACGCCCAGTAATTAATAAATTTCAAAATGTTTCCTTTCCTGGCCTAAAACTGTTAATTACTGATTCTGGATATTATAGATTTGTGGAGAAGTTGATATTTGCAAAATCTTAGCATCGCGTTCTTCCGCAAGACCTAGCGGCTACAAAAAAACAGCCTACTACCCACCACAATACCACCGCGGCCACCGCATGTCTCTTTTCAATTAAAACCATGGGTTTTCTACGTTAGCACCTGCCCTAGTACCGGGGCAGGTGATTTGAGTAAAACACGCGGTTGCAACACACAGAACTTACCTTTCCGTTCAGTATCAAGCAGGTAACCATTGGTGACGTATGTAACCGTTCCGCGTCTTTGTTTTCCAGTTAGTTGTTGGTAGAGCCGGCCGCTGGCCCCCGACGGTTTTGTTTTGTTTGTGCCCCTTTCGATCCTCTTATTCTTCGCGGGATGCTATTTTGGATTTCCACGCTGACGTTCTGATAATGTGAGTACACGAACTGTTTTCTCTGGCCGATTATGGGTCATTGGCAGAAGCGGGAACTCTGCGGACATTTAATTATGTAAGAGGGACATATACGATGGGTTCCAGTTGAATTTTCCTTCCTTAATTTGTTTCTTATGAAGCGCTGTACCCGTACTGTTATCTTGTTATAAATGCCGATGTTAGAAGTTCTAAGATACAGTAATGTGTGATTGTGATACGTTCTGTTGTCTAAATAGTGTATTATTATTCATTAGAGTCTCAAGGTGTGAATATAATAACAATAAGGAAATAGGTCGTATGTTGCGTTAAAAATACAAGCAACAAGGAAGTAGGTATAGTGCAAATTTATTTCGCGTAATTTTTTTCACAAGAATCCACATGCACATTGTAATTGTTCACAGAGATTAGTATTATTTAATTTGTTATTATTCTACACTCAACTCAACAAAATTATATAATATGTAACATACAGATGCAGTCAACGGTGCTTACTTTTCAAAATACACACAAGCCCTCAAAGTCATGTTTTTCATATCTTTGACATGTATCTTTATGACATCTTTTCTAAAACGTATATTTTACAATTGAATTTAATAAAAAGTTTTAATTTTGACCCATATATTCTATAATGTAGTAAAGTGTCTACCCAACAGAATTTTTTGTATGTGCGCTAATGGACAACTGACATAATTTCGTAAAGATTTCACACGATTTTACACAATTCATTTTTCCAAACGTAATAGGTAAGATATTATTTCGCTTAAATCTCTATTCTAAAAGAGGTAAAACCGAGTTTTTAGGTACATTTCATTTATTGTCTCATATATTTGACATTTAGTTTGACGTTTATAATTAATTAATTCAATTTAGGTTCGACCGGCAGTTATTTTTACACAATTATCAAACGAAAATGTACCGTAAGTATTAGAGAGGAGTTCTAGGAGAAATATTATAGAATATAGAGTAACAAAAACTTTTCAATACTGTAAGGTTTTTACAAAATCATGCTTACAGAAAGAAATCTGAATTAATAGTTTAAAATTTGAATTTTTCGTTAAAATCAAATGCAAAATATAAGTTTCAGATACCTATCTCTGAGTTTGTGTAAAACTTGAACAAAAGAAATAAATAAATGTCAATATAACCTAATAGTTTTGTCCTTACAGTTTTCCGAAATTTTAACAAGTTTATTGATTTGTCCTGAAGATATGGATAACTAGCAAAACATCTTTAACTAATTATTATGTTTTCTTATTGTTTGTTTTAGATACTTTGACATTTTAAGTTACTTTGTAGGACTCTCGAACTGGTTCTAAGTTTTTATCACATGTACAGGTTGGTCCATTTTCGATGGGAATTCAGGGTATTTCAGAAACTACTAAATATATGATAAATCTGACACCACGTTCTCGAGCTCGATTTTCATGGCAAACTCGACTGTCAGATCGGAAATTTGCTATCTTCATTTGTTTCTAAGTTACAGGGCGTTTCTCGTCATTGTGACACTTTTTAACATGTCTGTATCTCAGCTGTTAAATAAGTTAGAGTTAAAGTGAAAACTGCTCAAGACTAATTCTTTGGCGTAGAATTGAATGCCGGTATTAGATTTTTAGTAGATCTTAAGATTTCGGAGTTATGACCCAAAGTTATATTTTTTTAAATGGAAATCGTAGCTGACCATGGCCTAAAAAAATAGAGATTTTTTTCCGCTTTTCAGCAATATATCACATGCTATAGTTATTTTTACAAACACGGGAGATACGGGGTGTTTTATATATAAATTATATTTTTTTTTCCTTTTTAATATGACCGGCTATGAAAATACAGATAAAACTATAATTCTTACTTTTACAAAAGTCATATCTGTTGTAAAAATATGACATTTATTTTAAATGCACAACATATACTCGTGTGATAATATAATACTAACGAAATTTTAGGAGATAGGTGGATAGGAACAAACGGACCGATCAGATGGCCAGCTAGGTTACCTGATTTGAGTCCGTTGGACTTTTTCCTTTGGGGTTTTCTAAAAGACATTATATTTAAAATTCCTTTTAATAATATTTCAAATACCTATACATTTAATGAATGCTACCCGAAGCGTTGCCAGAAGATGCGTGAAATGTGTGACAGTTGAGGGACGGCAATTTGAACATTTAGCTATCATTTTTGAAAGTTTTTATTGATGTAGGTACTTACTATTGTTTAATTTACGTTTAATATTGTAACTTCAGTTGAAGTGGAATAAAAATTTGAAAACTCTGTCTTTTCTTATCTGTAATATATATTTTAAATAAACGTCATATTTTTACAACAGATATGAGTTTTGTAAAAGTAAGAATTATAGTTTTGTATGTATTTTCATAGCCAGCCATATTAAAATGTAAAAAAGGATCGAATTTATATATAAAACACCCCGTATCTTCTGTGTTTGGAAAAATAACTATAGCATGTGGTATATTGCTGAAAAGCAAAAAAAAATCTCCATTTTTTTAGGTCATAACCAGCTACGATTTCCATTTAAAAAATTATAACTTTGGGTCATAACTCCGGAATCTTAAGACTTACTAAAAATCTAATACCGGCATTCAATTCTACGCCAAAGAATTAGTCTTGAGCAGGTTTCACTTTAACTCTAACTTATTTAACAGCTGAGATACAGACATGTCCAAAAGTGTCACAATAACGAGAAACGCCCTGTATCTCAGAAACAAATGAAGATAGCAAATTTCTGATTTGACAGTCGAGTTTGCCATGAAAATCGAGCTCGAGAACGTGGTATCAGATTTATCATATCTTTAGTAGTTTCTGAGATACCCTGAAATCCCATCGAAAATGGACCAGCCTGTACAGTCCGGTCCTGCCTAAATGTAATGCCTTTCATGTCGGTTGTAAATGCAAATATGCACTTTGCAATTGTTTCAACCTTCTATTCTTTCGAATAAAAAAATATACCTACTACCACTATATACATGAACATGTAATTACCCGTTTTGCAAATCAACTAAACGAAGAAAAAGACTTCTGCGTACTTTTAATTAATTATTAATCCCATATAATTAATCACCTCTGTATGTAAATCTGTTTTCTTATATATTATCGATTATTACCTTTTTTATTGAATGTGTGAAAATGGTTGTTTGATTATTTTTATGCGGACTTGCGCTAGACCTATAATAATCCATTAATTACATCAAGGTTTCCATTAAAACAAAAATGCGACAGGGGAAGAATAGGAGAATAATTTAAGAACAACACGCACCTAAATTTATTGCCCCTTCAAACTTATCTCTTCTTTAATCAGTAAAAAAAAGTTAATAGAGTTTTGATCCATAGATGTTTATCTATGTAGGTCACAGAAATTTGGAATTTTCCAGGGAATTTAATGAATATTATATGCCAGTTTCCTTGATTCGAAATTATTTAGAAATATCTTTCAAATTCATCCAAGACATTCAACATATGTGTGAGGTTCTTTTTTTAAGTGTCAGCTGTTCATTATTATTGTAAAATATTTTCATCTGTTTCACGGCAACAGTCATAGTTGTATATAATAGCATTCCACATTATACCAAGATTGAATGTTATCTAACTGTAACTTCTGGTGTAGGAATATCTCCTATTGCTATTTCCATAATCAATCGCAAATATGTCTCTCTATAATGTATCATCTGTTGGTTACGTACTTTTTCGACAAATTCGTATTGCAATAATTAATAATATTTTACAGACATTAAAAAACTTGTTTTGCATTTTGTGACGGTGTAGAAATTCAAATATAACTACAAATAATTTTCAACTAAAGAATGTCGATAGACTAATTTGAAGAACTTGATACTTTACAAGAATAAAAAATTATCTATCATTTAAGAAATTAACATCGGCAACTGTTAACAGTTCTAGTAGCTTTAAGCTGACGCACATCTATAATTCTCAATACTTAACAAATTGTTTGGTTATCTCAAATTAAGTAGGAACTTATTTGTGTCCATTAAAGTTATTAACTAAAGTTAAAGACTAGTAACCAGTAATTTAACAAAAACATGCCAGTATTCTATAAAAACCTGTTGTCTTTAAACAAACCATTCCATTCTTGATTACTATTTCAGTGGTCTATGTTAATACTTTTTATAGAGATAATAGCCCAACTTGAAGTAAAATTTGTTGCCAAAATTCAACACGATAATCCTTATCGTAATTTCTGTAATTCTAATTCTAATATGCAAGACTTTTGATGTCAATTTGCCTAATCAGAATAAGAAACTAATACATACATCGTACAAACAATCAAACAAACAGTAAGAGACGTATCAAGCTCGCTTTATTTCAGGATACGGTTACGATTTAAATTACAAATGAATGACCATGAAATATGTGAGTGTGTTACTGAAAAGGAAAACAAAAGATCTGTTGATATATCTCAATAATACTTTAATTTTCTTAAAAGCTGTATGATGTTGTTATGAATTTCTTTGTCGTAATTTCGAAACTGAGGCGTTTCCTACAAATGTGTCATATAGAGATACAGGGTGGTCCGTTTTACATGGCTCACAATTGGCATCTGATAAACCGTGCAGATTGGATTAAATTAGAAAAGAGTTGCACCTTTTCAGTCATTAAAAAAAAAACAGATCAAAGATATCTGCTGCCGTTCCTGAAATATTATGTTTAGAAAATGCCATCTAGCGTCCTTAGAAAGAGCTGAAATTTGGTACTGGGGAATAAGACGACACGAGCAATCCATTTTCGTCGAAAGAAAATTTCTACAGCCACTAGTTTCATTATGCAACATTCAATTTTTTTTTTCTTACGGGCGCCATATTGGATCTTAACAGTAACAGATAGAGGATAAAATTACGAACACGTGAATATGTAACACTACTATTTTATTAGAAGAATAACCCATAAAATTAAAGAAATTCAATAATTTATTTAAAAAATTAATGAAATCTAGTTGTTCTCGACGTAAAACAAAAATGAATAACTGAAACTAGTGGCCGTAAATTTTCTTTCGACGAAAATGGATTGCTCGTATCTTCTTATCCCCCGTTACCAAATTTCAGCTCTTTCTGTTGTGAAATAAGGACGCTAGATGGCATTTTCTAAAATCGCTATTTTCAGTTTTTTCACAATATTTCAGGAGCGGCAGCAGATATCTTTGATTTGTTTGGTTTATTTTACTGACCCTGAAAAGGCGCAACTTTTTTCTAATTTGATCCACCCTATATATCGTACGGTTTCTCAGATGCCAATGGTGCGTCATGAAAAACGGACCACCCTGTATAATAAAATATTCTTCACGTGTCTGTTACTAAGAATAATGATAGTTATGAATAATAAAGTGTTTCTGTGGCTATTTCAAAAAATAATCAATTACGTAGAAAGCTAATACAGCTTGTAATATTTAACCACCACATTTGTAATTTCTATCGATATATAATTTATCTGTCTATTTCAAGTGGAAATTACATGTGAAGAAAGTAACAATTTATGTAGTACGCTTTGACTTATTCAAAGTAGTTTTAAAACTTAACTTTTTAGAAATTTTGTAATTCAAACATTTTTTTAAATCGGAACTCAAATTCTATTTTACAATTATTTTGTGTTTCAAAACAGTGGTCATAATATTTTCCAGTTTTGTCAATGTTGACTATAAGATACATTTTTATCGTTGCCCTGAATGAATGCGTGTTTTACTCTGACTCAGAACATTGCCATGTTTTAATTATATTTTATCAGCGGAAACAATTTTATCAAAAAATAATTATGTTCAACTACAATTTCCTTTGTCCTTGGGATGAACTTATTGCTTTCCCTGGTACGTTTGTAAAATACGTTTTCTGGTGTTGCTAATTTTAAAACAGTCTTAAAGCGAAAGAGCTGACCCAAGTCCTCAGTATATTAATTTGATGTAAAATATAATTTATGCCAAGATTGGCCAGAGATAACAGTGAATACAAGAACGGGTACGTACATAAATAGAGGTTACGACCGGCAGATATTTATAAACTTGTTTACATTTTTCAGTAAATGAATTATTTATTATAAATTGGATTTGCCAGGTATGCATTTTTTCGTTAGTACTATTTGGATAGATTTATTTCTTTGTTTTAGATAATACGTAGCTTCTCTACACGGACTTTTTACTGATTTTTTATCATAGAGAAGTTATTTCTACCAAGGAACGAAATTTTTATTCTCTACCAAATCCAAAATAATTGATAGTAACAAGTGGCAATACTTTCGCTTGCAAGATGTCTGATCCAACAAAACTGTGGCCCCCAAAAGTATCACAAACCTACTTCCGTCGCTTGACAACATCAAGTAGGTGATTTGTGGCACGAATACTCTTAAATTTGTGAATCGCATGAGAAATATTAACAATGGGCAAACACTTAATGTCTATAAAACCGTTAATGTCTTAACCCCAAGTTCGTTTTCCTTTAACCAACCTACTTCTGCAGGCGATTCTATCAGGTTTCTAAAGAGAAATCCCAGGCTCGATACGCACTCTATTGATTCGTGTATTAAGTACTCTGTTTCGGGTCGATGGATAATTAAAATCATGATGGGACGGAAATTGCTTGAGGAAGGACAGACTCTTATCGGTAGCTTAATTCATGTTGCTTTCTCATATCCGTTTTTTTATTCCAGTCCTTATTTTCGTCGATAAATTATGACGTGACTTGAGAGGTAAATGGTGTTTCGAGGAAAATGTTAATTACAACGAATTATACCAGTTGGACAATAAATGATTGTCACTTGAGTCGGTAAGATACTCAAGCAGCAATACCTAATGTACCACACTTGTGCCACCGTTTTACGTGTTACAATAAATTATCCAATTTACTGGCGAAATTTAAGGTTACCAACTTTTAGGATAAAAATCAGTCTTGATAAAAGTAAACGACAAACTATATCATAACCAGTATCTATAACTCACGACTAACTTGACTACAATTAGTAACATGTACAGGGTAGGAAAGTATGTACCGATGGTCTATCTGAAGTTACGTGAGAGCGATAACCGCCCGTTTCGCCCTTCCACAAATAAGATCCACTTCTTATTTGAGGAAGGGCGAAATGGGCGTTGACTATTAGACGCCTTCATTATAGCCATCCTTGTCCATCACATGGATTTCTATGGCTTACTTTATCGCTCTCACGTAACTTCTGATAGACCATCGGTACTTTCCTACACTGTATACAAAAACTAGGCTTTTAAGTAATTAGAATAAAAATTGTAGATTCAAGAAGAATTATGGAGCTTTTCTCAAATGATTCAAGAACACACCAATTTTATTGCTTCCAAACGTACCACTTCCACCAATAGTGAACGGAGTAGGATGAGCCACTCACCCACTCGCGTCACACCAAATCTAGAGTAGACACCACGCGAAAAATGCTTGAAAATCTATCGACGAGGTTATGAAATCTAACTTATCATAGTGAGTTTTGGTGTAACGTCGTTGTTCACAAAAGTGCCAATGAAAGAAGCTTTGGAGGATGAGAATTTTCCAAAACTGTGCACCAGATGAACTTTGTTCTCACTTGGGGATCAGATTTTTGAAGAAATTCAAGTAACAGCTATGGGTTCACCATTGCCTCCAGCTGTGGCAAATATGGAGGAGAAAACGCGGGAGTCAGCAACGTCAAACTAGATGTATTGGTTCAGATATGTTGACGACATATTTATTGCGATGGATACAACAACATAGAAAGACTCCTAGCAACGTCAATGGAATCATTATAAACTTCGCCGTGGTTATGGAAAAAAATAGTAGCCATCAGAAAGATATGTAAGGTCCAGAAAAAGGAGAAATATCTAGCAGTGTCATATCTATTCTGTATACAAAGATGTATTGCGAATATAAGCTACATCTTAAGGAAACACAATCGTCCACAAGACTTTAACCAAGACAGGGACACATTTTTTCAAGAGGAACTGCAAGAACGATCTACTCTGAGGCCTCGGTTTATACAGCATCTCGTATACATGCGGAAAACTACACATGAGACAAACGGAAAGGAGCACAATTGCCACTTCAAGAACAATGTATGAAAATCTATATGGAGGCAATAGAGATCCAGAAGAATCGTATTAAATTCAATCGAGACGAGAACTAATTGAAATTGACTGATGTCTTCTTGACAGCTTCGTACCATCGTCACCATCTACTGATGATAAACTTATGATAAACATCAAATTCTTCAAATGACACAAGTACCTACAGTCATCACCAAAGAGAATAATTTGAACACATCTAACACAGGATATACAAAATCCAAAAAATCTTAGTTTCTCATTATGAAAAGTCAAAGATAGGAGACCAGAAGACTTACAAAAAGCAGTTCTATTGTTTCCAATTTCTTGGATAACACCCACACACAAAAAAAGTTGTCTGTCTTCATGCGACATATTATATTACCTATAGTATTTCTCCTGATCACGAATTCAGTATCAGAATTGAGCTATCACATCACAGGAATTTCCTAACCTCAAAAAAACAGATAAAAAATAACAAAAATTCACGAAAAAGTGCTACAAAAAATAAAATAAAAAAATTTTCTATATTCAAATGTTCATTTATATGGTTAAGACCCCGCCGAAAGTGAATCCGCGGTCAAAATTGATGGTTCCTTTTCTATCATAAAAAAGACAGGTAAATTAAGGTCAGATATCAGGAATTTTCAAAAAATAACAAATTCACGCCAAATTTGGTACACAGGGGTTTTCGGGGTCGTTGATCACGGATCCGAGGCCAATTTTGCAAAATTCAAGATGGCTGATTACGAATTGCCAAATTCATTTTGTAATATTTTTGTTTACTTTATAACCTTTATTTTATAAATTTTTATAGTTTATAAAATTGATAAAAATAGAGAAAATTTCAAAGTTATATGTGAAGATTTAGAATTCCTTTATTCTTTGACTTTTCAATACACTCTTTGTGACGAAAGATGAACTAATCAATAAACTCATAAAAATTATTGTCTAGTGAACTATTTTATCAACCTGTAAACTAAACCAAGGAATACAATTTATGAAATGTAGTGAGATTTTCAATGAGGATCTTACTTTTCTCTGTAAAACTTCAATAGGCGGTCTCAGATGATGGCTAAAATTGATTAAAAGGCGGATACTAATTAACGTACCTTAGTTGATAGCATCTATACAGATCCACGAGGATGAGCGTCTACCTAAAAAAATTCTCATATAATCGCAAAATATCGTGGCAAAATTTACAATTCTAATTTGATATTAAAGTCAGAAGATTCGTTTTCTAAAGTCAAAGATTTCTACTCTTTTTACTTCTTTAGTAATAAATTTCTAGTAACTGCCAATTTTTGTCTAGCTCTGTCTTCTGCGAGAAATATGAGATATTCAACTGCATTCACTTTGAAGGAAAGAATCTTAGGTACCCAAAAGTGTATTTATATTTATTTGGGTTGGGTTCCATTTGTTTACCACTCAATTATTTGTATAAAGACCAATTTTGTGTATTTAAAACTCGATATAAGTGTTTGGAAAGCATGCGGATACTTAAAATTGAAATTTAAATAATAGAAACTGTCTAACATCAGGTAGAAGCCTCGAAAGCTCAAAACGACTGGTTCTAGAAAAGTCAGTCTGTGTAATAAATGCAGAAGTGAGCAAATATGACACGAAGGTCGGAAGTTTTAGGAATGTCGACGGGACAGTGACATCAGTTCTTACTTTTAAATCGCTTTCAAATGTTTGCATTGAAATAAGGATCCACTAATTACGTATTCTAAAAGCATATCCAGTGAAAACTTCTCTTAATCAAAGTCAACATAAATCTACAGCCGCTTCATTAATTAAGTAGGTACTTAACAGGCTATTTTTGTCTAATTAAATCTTTAGTGTTTAAGTTCTAAAACACATGATGAATATTTATACAGAAGATTAAATTTAGAAAAATTACTTGTATCCACAACCATTAACTATTTTCCTATACGCCATCTTGATCATTTAAAATTGATTCGTTTGATGCCTAAATGACCTGTTCTATTAGGAAATACATCAAATTTACTCTTTATCTGAACATTCCACCGTTTCTACCCACTCCAGCTTATTACTTATTTGGTTAAAGATGACTGTGCCGTGCCGTGAATTTCTTTAGGAAAAAACCTTTCGGAAATTTTTCTCAGATATATTTGCTTTATCATGTGAATCTAAAAATAAGTAGCGGTATCCAGAAATACTAGTCTGTTGCCAAATATGAATCACATTTCCGTAATAAACCAACTTTTGGTAAAAAAATAAACAAAACCTGCAGATATTCGTACTAGCTTCTAAGTAGTAATTCGAATGTTTTTCTTTTGCGGAGAGAAAAACAATGTTGGTTTTGGAACGAGGAACTAAGGCAAATGTGTTTTGGATCAGCGCAGCTTCCTAATACCAGAAATGTCAAAGAACCTGTAGCACAATAAACATTTTTTGCTTTGATGATTTTAGTACGTCGTAAATTTGCTCGATAAATGTATTGGCACCGCTCTAGCCATAATGTCCTCGTTAATTTTGCGCGACCTCGGCCAGAAAATGTCTTCTAGAAATAAAAAATTATGTTTAGTCTCGACCGACCAGATTTTGTTATCGCTAACAAGGTGTAAGTACTGAAACTGTGGTATTTTCTTTTCAGGGTTCAAAATAATGTATCTACCTATTACGATTGTCCTTATTAGACAGATAAACGTCAGATTTACTTAAAATGCAGAAATATATTAATGAATTTGTATTGATCTGCTGGAAATAAGAATATAAGTATAGAAAATAATAAAAATGGGAAAAATATCCCTACTCTTACCAAACTTGCTCAATTTTCTTCGCGAATGGTATTAAAATATCACTTCTAAAATGATCAATTCATTTTTTAACGATAAAAACGAATTTGTAAGACAGACATGTGATTACAATTTTATGAAGCCGACAAAGCATGTTTTCTTTTTATCATCGAATAAATCAAATTTTTTATGACAATTAAATCCGATTGGTATCAAAAATGCGTTTTCGATTACTAATATAATAATTAATTATTAATTACACGAGAACAATTAGAAATATGTAAAATTTTCAAGATAAGATAAACTTGAAACCCTTATTTTTATGACAAAGAGTTGAAAAAAATATGATCATCTTTGGTTAGGGTGGAGATATAACTTTTAGAAACATTTTTTTAATTGATTCAATAGGCCCGATACTTTGAGTCTCGGTTAAGCCTTGGTTAAGTAATCACATGATTAGACTGTACATATACTAATTTATTTTATAATAGTATATTCACAGTCTATTCGCCTGATTAGTTAATTAAGTATTAATCGAAAGACTGATATTAGTTACATTACCTACATACTTTCAATTAAAATTATAAATAGAATAGTATGTATATTGAAATCAATATATTATTGCGCAATATGGAGTAATATTTAATGCGAAAGAAAGGTACAAACGTTTTTTAAAGGGAAGTTGATACATCTAGGAAATAATTTGAAGATGTAAAAAATCAATAAGATGAGACAAAATTTAGAAGAAATTGAGGTACTAGCAAGCTTTCAGCATGTGTCAGGTTGGCCGAGCGGTCTAAGGCGCCAGATTTAAGCTCTGGTTCCCGAAAGGGAGCGTGGGTTCGAACCCCACACCTGACAAACTTTTTTTTAAATATTTTTTAAAAAGATTAGAAACATACTTATTTTTAAATAAAATAAAAATATTTTTAGATAAAACAAGCATTAAAATAGATATTATTAGCTCTTGCACATCTACTTTATTTTAAAAGTATTATGTTAATTTAAAAAAATTTAAACGATCGTGACATAAAGAGTAGTTCCGCGATATCATCAATGTATACCTAGATTTCTAATTTCTGATTTTTATTTCATTTTAACTGATGTACAGTGTGTTCACTTAAAAGTAGTTCCCAATATAGCATGCTCCTGATCAAATCTTTTACAGCTAAAAATATTGAACAAATAAAACAGAGATAACTATAATGAACTATTTAACTACAAATATTTTTTTCCTTTTGGATTTTATCTAGATTTCGAGACTTATTTTGAAAAAAATTATGTACAGGAGAAATGTGAAAAAAAAACTCGATTGTTCCACATTTTTTTACCTAAATTTTGAAGATAAAGAGTAACGTGAATATGGGGCACATTTTGACATTTTTTAAAAGTTCTTTAATGAATACAGTACATGTAGACGGTTTTTTCTTTTCTTGTAATAAATAATTGTACATTAATCTCAAAACCATTTCATTGCGTCCTACAAATCGAATGCCTACTTATACCATTAGGGCTATGAAGTGTAGTATAAATTTAAAATTTCAAAGAAAAGAATCTACTTCTTGCGACTACTGGTCGGTACAAACGTCACGGTACAAAAAAAGTCCCGACAAAAACATTTGAAAGTAGATTCTGGCTGTGCCAGATTTATTTATTTTGAGACATTCTGATGTCATGGAATAACTGCATCTTTTTTATAACAGTTACATTAGAAAACTACCTAAATATAGGGTCAAAGAAAATTAATTATGCGTCAATATGAAGTGGATGAACATATGGTTGGCGTAGAATGACCAAGAGATCTGCCTGCGGCTGAAATAAATTTTAATTAACATCAGAATTCGTTTAGAATACTGTCGGAAGAATGTATGTTGATGGGATTATGATAGTTACCTATTTTATGGCACAGATAAACATTAAATTATTTATATTAACTACAGCCGATTTCGTAATTTTTTTGTAGGATATCTGCTATAATTATATACAGACTCCTAGCTAAATAGCCCGGTAAAAATAGACAATTGAAATAACGAAAATTCCGACATAGCTAAATTTTGGTGAAGACCTTGGGTACACCATTAGAAATAAAGTTTCAAAAGTCCCCATCGATCCCATGTGTGCTAAAAAAGTTATTCGGGGTCAAAAGTCAACATTTGAGGTTCTTTGGATTTTTTTCGAAAACGGTATGTTTTATCAAAAAAGTAGCCCTGACAAAAATTATAGATCTCAAAATTATCTACAAAAATGGTCCTTATACTTTTTTTTAAGAATCACCATTCCTGAGATATCGCAATTCTAATAGTTGAAGGAGTCACGTTCTACATTTCCACACCACCTGTGAGGTAGTGTACTTTGACGCGTTTTTTTAACGTGGTGTCCGCGGTAGGCCCACTCCACGAACTGTTATGACGGAATTTTCAGGGACAATACTCTTTTAACTGTATGATGTTTATTGATATTGATATTGGTTATTGACTTTAATTGTAGTTCTGATTTCTTTTGATATTTTAATCTGATGCATACTCTTCAAAGTCGACTTCAACAGTCATGTCTTCTTTGATTTCTTCTTCTTCTTCTTCTTCTTCTTGCTGGATGTTCATAAATTGTTCAAATGAAGATAAATCAGCTGTTTCTTCATCGAAATCACATGAATCTTCATCTGTTGTATTCAATTGGACATTTGAGCAAGACTGGCTTTGACAGTAACTCTACTCTTCTACAGCCACATTTAGCACTACAACCTTTTTTGCAATTGCAAAAAATAGTGTTTAGGAGTTTTTCCAAAGCAGGTGGAAGTGAAGTTTGAATCGGTTCCAAAGTATTATCTGTTAATTTCCAACCCCAGTCTTCTGGGTTCAGTTGATTGCCTAGCCATGTCTGAACTTGATACAAGTGTTGATTAGCAGAAGCCGATGTTGGAGGAAGACAAGATAGTTGTTGTACTTGTTTCTTGTTTCGTGTATTTTTTACAGAAGTTAAATATCTATATTTGTCTATACAATCAATTTTTTTTGGAGCTCCTTAACAGCAAGGGAGAAAGCGAATTCCTTTTGTGATTATTGTTTGAGGTGAAGAATCAATTTCTGCAATCAATCAAATCTTTTTTTCCAAATAATTTTAATACTGATGTTTTACCCCTTCTGACCATTGCTGATGTAGTATCGCAGCCGGTTATCGCATGTAAAAATAAGATATGGTTTTGGCATTTTAGATAAGCAGAACTTTTTGAAGAATATATTTCTGTTCGCTGTTGAGCCTTTCCAGGTTTTAAAAAGTATATAATTTTATCAATTGGTATCCTTGCAGTGAGTAGTATTAATAAGTCAACATCTTCACCGACTACAATAGTTGTATTTGTTGCATTAAATTGTTCTATTGCTGTTTCAATTATAAGGACATATGCGTCATTTTGACTAAGGGACTGAGTTTCTTTTGAGTGTATATTCTCAGAATAGTATAGTTTATGCATATAAGAGACACAAATAGGCATTTTTACTTGCATTAAGTGCCTGACTATGGATATACGTTGCATATATGTGAATATCATGTAAAAGGTGACTGCTTCAACTTTTAGAATCGTGATATCTCAGGAATGGTGGTTCTTTCTTAAAAAAAAAGTATAAGGACCATTTTTGTAAATAATAGATCTATAATATTTGTCTGAAGTACTTTTTTGATAAAACTTACAGTTTTCGAAGAAAATCCAAAAAACCTCAAATTTTGACCTTTGACCCCGAATAACTTTTTTTGCACACATGGGATCGGTGGGGACTTTTGACACTTTACTTCTAATGGTGTGCCCAAGGTCTGCACCAAAATTTAGCTCTGTCGGAATTTTTGTTATTTGATCACTATTTTTATGACTAATTTGACCGGACTAAAAGTATTATGTACGAGTTTTATTGAAAAATAGTTGACTTCACACATTTAACAAAGCCAAATTTTGACTTATCGTGGCAAAGAAAGATTGTACTTCTCTGTTCAACCTTTCGTATCTAGGACCATGAAGAGGGCTCTAATTTTCATAAATTTTATTACACAGTTTGTCTAAATATAAATTAATGCACAAATAACAGACTTTCTACCATTCTAACGCAGATTTTCTATAAAATAAACTTAATTTGAAACTCAAATTACTTTTTATTGTAAAGAAATTTGTAATTTGCCGCTTTTGAACAAGCGGCATCCGGCATCGTGTAATAAAATCTATAAAATGTATTTCTGGTTGCCTATTTGCTTAGAGCCCTTTAAAGAAGATACTATTTTTAATGTAAATTTTCTTAGTTTGAAAAGCTGTAAGACATTACAATGAAAGAAATTGGAGAAGTAATTAAGTGTTTACTATTTTCTTTCCGCCATTCTGTTGGCTCTCCTTATATTCTCCATTATAAAGCAGTCGTCGTAGCATTAAGTCCGAGTATCCATAAACTACTTTAAACCACTCTTTTATCTCGACAATAAATCTTCTATTCCGTATTTAATTGCACTCACCTAGGGTTTGCATCGTTTTCACAACTATATGAGAATCAGAACATTTTTATTTGAGGGTAATCGAAGCGAACTCTTAAAGGCAACTACTGCTGTTTATGACTCCTGTTTTCTAGTTTTTCTTCTATTTTCTCCATATTTGCTTCAAGTTAGAAATTTATATTCAAACGGCGATACGGTGCTCTGATACATTTTAAGTTAAGTACAGGGTAAATGTAAGACCAAAGTAACTGAATATTACATGAGCGTTTATATTTTAGATAGTTTAAATTTCCTGACGTTTCGAGAAACGTGTCGATATCTTCTTCAGAAAGATTGTATTTTTCTTAATTATACAGGAACTAACACCAATGTGTTAATATACAGGGCGTTTGTAAAATAGGGTTCCATAGTTTTTACGTAAAATTGTTAAGATTTTATAAATCTGTAGAGAAAATTGTAAAAAAATTAAATAAAGAAAATTACGGGCCAAAAACCCCCTTCACGAACCTAAATGGGACGCATAGACGCATATGATTTGCATGTCGAAAAACGGAGTAGCCCATGTTATTTAAAGTAAAAAGTTATGTAAGACCCATAAACTTTTTTCTATTTATTTGCGACCGTTTTGTCAATAACAGAAAAAAAAAACAGTTTTGTTTGAGCCCTGTTAAGGGCATATAACTTCCTAAGGGTGCGTTTTAGGGCACATGTTAATAGGAACTGTTTGGCTTATTTTAATGAGTTATAAACGCAGCAGAAGTTTGGAACACTATTTTAGAAACACCCTGTAGAGTAACATTTTAACCACTTCATCTGCTTTGACCTTCTCTGTAGAAAATAATAGTAAAAACCGTAAGTCTTAGGACATTTTCTTATGAATTTTTTACTCTATTTTGAAGGTATTGAGCTAATTCAAACAAATTATTTACCTATTTACTTTAAAGGCATTATAAACTTGCTTGGAATATATATTTTTTGTCTGGAATATAATGAAAGTATCATTTTATAATAAGTGGACATCGGAAACTTTGTGGCGACTATCAAATAAATAAACAGTAGTAATCTATATTACGCTACTAAGCGGAAATACGCGTTGTAGTAGCAGAAATAGGCTAAATCTATAGTCAAGCTGTGTGCCGCTCTATCCTCACGATACACAATGCTACTGACTGCCATAAAAACACGTGCCGTATACCCGACCAAATGCACGGCCAGCAAAAGACCTGGATTGCTCACAGGCACGCCAGGTCGACAGGGCAGGCATTAGGGTGCCACTAGATACGTATCGAATAAATTGATCGATGGGAAGCTCTAGATCAGAGGCAAACATGTACATGTTATTGCAAACTCGGTAAATGTTGAATGGTCCTTTTCGTTTTTGAAATGGGTATTTTCTGATCGCCGGAGACAATTAAACTCGGAACACTTAGGACAGCTGTAAATTATTTTCTACAATCGCTTTCTTTATGAGTTAGAAATTGTTATTTTGTTAACTTTTGCTGGTACTTATTATTATGTACTATAGGTGCCTATATGTATATTTTATTGTAAGTTCCATGTGAAACGTTTACCGGCCTACAGCCTAAGATTTTCGATGTTTCCATGGCAATCTTGATTATATTCCTTATGCAGGTTCGGTAAATAAATTAAAATATTGTGCAAACAGTTCGTGTAAATAAATTACATGCATATCTTGGCACCGGAACAAAAAAAATATTTAAAAAAGCTGATCCCTAAAGGAGAAAAAGATCTGTTTTAAATGTACGCGTTGTAAAACTGTTTTTAAATTACTAACATTATTATTTGAGAATAATGAAAACTGTAATTTGTAAATAACAGTTGCAATCTTTTCAGTGAAGAAATAACCCAACAATATGAGTTTCGACATCTGCCAATATTTCACAATATTTATGGCACAATTAATTTGATGAATGGCATATTTCCACACTAAATTAATTTTATTCATACTGGTTGCCAACTTTTCACGGACACGGAATATACAGGATGATTTTTCTTTCATGTAATTTCACTGTAAAAGTACATATTGCACCTTCTTCTATGTACGCTACTGCTAACGCAACTGTAAACAAAATTGAGATCCATACAGTGAACTCTGCAATATTTTCATGGTTTTATTTTTTAACTAATAATATATTTTATTGTCAACTGATAACATTATGATAGACACTTTTATTTGTGTTGGAATTTTGCCACAGTTTTGAAGTTTTTAAAAATATAAGAGAACATTTATTTAAAGAACTAGGTTAGGTAGTTTTATTTAAATATTTTCATTATTAGAAATATAAATAACAACCATTGGCCAATTCATTCAAGATAGAGGCTTCCTTATTTATTTTTATACACTTAAAATAGAATTATTAATAAATCATTTTTGCCAATACCAACATTGATTCCCAATTTGTGTAAACAATATTTCAGACATGATTCCTGATATCTAAGAACATGTTATTGTCGTAAATTAATCTGCTGTAAACTCATGTCAACTCTCACTATAACGCTGTATAATAAATCTTGTTCTTTTAATGGTGCATATATTTTAAATTACCTCTGCCATGTTCTTTATATAACTTGAACATCTACGCCTTCAAAATCGGATATACTTTTATTTTAAAATTACACATCTTCCCATATTCTATTCCTGCAATCATTTAATTTGAAACTCGAAGATTTTTGGGGTCAATACGTTAATAGTAATATTATTCCCATTTTCAACGTACCTAGGACGAATTTAAGATGGTTTGAACCAAATTTTCGGTAATTCTTATATATTTCATGACTACAAATACTTAACAGGTTATTCTGTATAATAGGAAATCGATATTCTTTTAGCATTCGCGTTGGGTAGAAGAATAATTATTATCAAGGCCACGACAGCCATTAAGTCACATCCGGTACATTTGTTTGTCTTTGCTGCAAAGACTGGTTTGCTTCGGTGGATGCCTAAAGTATTATTAAGAGGCAATAAGGTTTTGTTCATTATAGATGGCATTTGTTCTGTTGGATTGGGTGTCGGCAAGCAGTAAGCTTGTTATATTTTCTAATATCTATATTTTTGTAGCCTTCAACATCAAATACTTCGACCACATAGATGAATTATTGTCATTACTCTCCGTTTTTTCCTCAATTCGTTAAAATCGGCGAACTTTTTTCGTAATGTTCCCTGGATTTCGCTGATAATAAATGAAAAATTGCTTCTTGAGCTTCTTCAAAAACAGCCACAGGAACACAATTACTTTCTTGCATTTTTACCAAATTCAGATAGAATGTTTATTAAATAACTGATAATAAACAACGTACCATAGCAATCAGTAGGTATAACAAAAACTTCATTGAGTACTAGTAAGAAATACTCCAAGAAAAACTGTATTGAGTACTAGTAAGAAATACTCCACAAATATGATTGTGATGTGATTATGGATAAAACGTTGTATTGCGTTAGTGTTTTAATTGCCTTTTATCCACTTAAGAATATTAAACGCTCGAACTACGTTCTCGCATTTAAATATTCTTGCATAGATAAAATGCTACTTAAAATACAATAAATAACTATTATTTATTTACTTGTACGTTTTAGTTCAAACTTTAACTTTTCTTTAACACCTAATTTTTCGCTTTTTAGGCAACTATAACATGTTCACAGGACGTAAGGTAGATAAACAAGCGTATTATTCTAAATTTTTATTAAAATGGTGTAAAAGTAAAGTATTAACAAAGTCTAAAGGATTTTATTTAATTGTTTTCTTCAATAGAAAAAATTCGTCATCATTTCTGAACTATCTGAAATGTTCCCTCGAAGCACATCATTTACGAGCACCCTGTATGTAAAAATAAGCATATTCATTTAATGTCCAACAACTTTCGTTTCGATTAGATCTTGATTAAATTAATTACCGTTCAATTTTCGAATTATCTGTCAAGCAATTTGAAAGTCATACGAGCGTAATTAAGCTTCTGACTTTTTAAGTCGTGCTCCTAAATCAATATACCTATCGGTATGATTTTAAATCGTGCCTCCGGCACTGGCATAATTTAATTCACAACTTACAATCTCTTCGTGGAAAATAGGTCACCGAGAATAATATTTCTGCATATCATGTTATCACAGTTAGAGCAGTATTTGTAGGTGAATCGAAAAAATCGGAAAATGCTTTCTACGGATATTTTTAATTAAATTCGTTCAATAGCCGGCTTTGTTCGAGTGTCTGCGATGATTTCGTAACCGTTTGTAATAATCGAGATGTCAGGAAAATACGCCTACTACGGATTGTTTATTATAAAAGGCCTCTTAGTCTTTAGTTATGAATATACGACTGCTTCGAAATGTTAATACTATTAAGTCGGCGCGCATATTACCATATGTCTAATTTTTTACTAGATTTATTGAGTCACCTTTTGTGTTTTCTTTAAAGGAAACCTTGGAAAGTCTCTATATCTCTCTCTAGAAAGTAATAAATATTGTCTGAAGGTACTTATTTGTGGCATAGTTTTAGTTATTTTTTTATTTGTTGGGTATTTTTCCATCTTCGAAAAAAATTTTAAAATGAATGCACCATCACTACCATCAATCAAAGATTATTTTTATGGAAACAGTTTTGCCTAAACAAGAATTTGATTATAGATCTCGCACTTCACTAAGTGGTTGACGTTTCGAAAATCAGTGTGTTTACATCTTCAGTTAAATTATTATTAACATTTTAATACTAAACTTTTAAATCATAACAAATGTTTGATAGCGATCGCTGGGCGTAGGGTTGGTCCGATCGGAACGATTTTGTTGATGGGTTGGGCGAGAAATTTTGCAAACTGTAAAAAACGAATAAATATACACTAAACTATTAGGTAAAAACTAACAATTCCAATGCGAACTTACTTAACTTCAACTACAATGGCTGTTGGCAATTACCAGCGGATGAATTATCTAACTTGGCATAATGAAAAACCTATTGTTTGAATCCAAAGTTTAACTTCTAATCCGGCGTTTGAATGGCACCGCTTTCACCACTTCATCCCACATAAACAAAAATTAACTGCGTTCATTAAACTGCATAGCTTCTTCCTGCTCAATCGAAAGTTGTAAACGGGATAACCCATAAAATTTCCTGGCCTGAATGGTGCCAAGATAATTTAATTGCAAAATAAGGAAGTAGTGTACAAACAAGGTTTTGAAATCGTCTGTTCGACATTATCACGTACCTGTAAAATAGTTTAAATACAAAGGAAGTAAACATCATTTACATTTAGGTAAAACAAAACTAAAAACCTTTTTTCTTATGAATTTAAGATAAACAGTTAGAAATACAATAAGAATTTTTTACTCTTTTAATTCTTGCTACAGCCACTCACTGATCTAAATAACTTAATTATTTCAACCCTGACTATTTTTTATTTGTTCTACGTTCAGTTCATTTATACGAGTTTTAATTCTATACCAGATCTAGAGAAACCTGTATTATATTAAAATAATAAAATTTATGTGAGCAAAAATTGAAAAGATAAACTCTGGGTATGAATGCCACATTGAAGAGGAATGCTGTATTACAACATATATAAAATTAATCAAATTTTTTTAAACTTCAGTTCCAACGCAAAAGTCGAGATAAATAAGAAACATTATAATTTTATGAATCAGTGAAGCAGAAGATATTGATTAGATTCGATTAAGGAGAGAAATTATACAAAATCAAACCATTTAAAATGTCTGAAAATCACATTGTCATATTTTTCGCAACCACTATTGTCCGCTACATTTCAAAGGGAACTAAGTTCTTCCGGAAAGAAAAAGTATGACTATACAGGGTGCTTTGTAAATAATGGGCGATACTGTAATGGGAAGTTCCTGGAGTCAAAATAGGCCTATGTAACTCAACTTACCTCAGTGTAAAAGTTATTTATTTATTTATTTATTTATTTATTTATTTATTTATTTATTTATTTATTTATTTATTTATTTATTTATTTATTTATTTATTTATTTATTTATTTATTTATTTATTTATTTGATTCAACAGAATATATCTAATTACTGAATGGGTGGGAACACAACATGTAGTATAGTAACAAACATACTGGAGGTGAAAGATGAAAAGAAAAAAAAACGTTTTTTCTCAATATTTTTTGACACAGAATAGATATTTGGACAAAATTCGGTCTACGGAAGTTTATGGTGATGAGGAATTGATATTTGATTAACATTTTGCCATATTTTACAGATGGCCCTACGATCGGCATGCAGCTCTCAACGTTTTTGATTCTCATAGTATTTAATTTCTTCATATTTGACTGCGAGTGAAAGATATTCTTAGTTGACATCGCTAGGAGCATTCGTTTCTGAGTAAAAACGGGATTTAACTTTACAATACTAATATGCGATTAAAAACTTCATATTTACGCTAAAAAAAAGTCAAATCATTAATTAAACCCCTTTTAGAACCGCTCCTGTCGGCTCAACTACCAAGGTTTATCGAGAGTGAATCTTGACCTACCGTATTCGGTCACATGAATGAATAAGATATTTTTTTACATTTTAAATATTGACAAGTGGTATTTATTTGTTAAAAAAACACGTGTATAAGGATAATAATTGTTTTCGAATGTTAAGGTATTTAGTATTTTTAATATTAACTGTTCACTATGTTTTATGATTAAATATGAGTTTTTAGTATTATGTTTAACTAATTATTCAGTTTGTAGTACGTATATCTTGTTGTGTGACTTATTGCTTTTCAAAGAGTAGTATGGTACCTACCTATTTAAAATGACAGTACCACTAAAAAAACACTCGCTCATCCGTCCACAGCACTTTATTAAAATTGAAAACCGCTGCACTTTGATTTTGAAACCTATTGCAAAATTCAAGACGACTTGGGAAATCAGCTGTTTCGCTTTCAAAGGTCGAGTAATTTTTTTTTCGATTTTCTGTCTTTATTAGACTTTCCAAATACCTAATTAAAATTAATGGCATTATGACTTAATCACCCTGTAGATTTGGTTGAATGATCCTTTGAAATGTTGCAACCGGTATTATAGCTCTTGTGTGAAATAATGATATTACCCGTCATTGTTATAATATTCTTCATCATAATATTTTCGATCCCTTGCTAGATAACATCCATTATTATTATTCAAATTTAAACTTGTACAAGATAATAGATGAGTATTTTAATAAATTTAAAATATTATTCTTATGGCAATTAATGCGTAACTGAAACTTGGATTTTGAAAAAGACTAGAAGACAGGTGGTTTATTTAGTTAATCGCTCATTTCCTACTTTCACTAACGCACTTTATCGGTAGTAAAGCAAGTTTTATTCCTTTGAAAAAGAATATCAGGAAGAGAAAATTTGTACTGGCAATATATACGACTATCTAATGAAACATTTAAATTAACCTGATACGCATGTTGAATTTATATTCTGAGAAATCAAAAAATGTTTATGCAAATCTAAAATGTTAAACATCTTGGTACCTACTAGATAGAGAAATTCGTTTAAGCTAGTGCTGTTAAATACATTTTATTGGTACAGGCGAAATAAAGGACATCTTAATTCATATTTAAATGCCTTAGATAATAATTGATGGTCGTAAAATTTTAATTACCTACTTCTTGGTTATTGTCTTCAAGTTTGAGTACCTATTATGAAAATGTAGTGCCATTATTTTTGTATCTATTCAGCACACCTCAGTATTAAGAAGTTGTCCCAAAACAAACAGCATATTTAACAGAAGCTTTTTATAAAAGAAAATACTTTAAGTTTTTAAAAGGCGATTGAGGTCAAAATGGTGAAATCTGAGTAAATCCATTTATTGTAATTTATTTTATGCATTTATTCACAGCCATCCTGGCTACCAACAACACATAAAACCTCTACATATGAGATAGAATTAATGCTAAACTTTTTAATAGAACATAATAAATGTGTAAAAGCCACGACCAAAGCACTCTTCACTAACCCTTAAGGGTTAATGCAGTCAAATCTAATCCATAAAATAATGTCTGGACTAGTTGCTAGAGAAAGATTTGACCTTCGAAAGGTCGAAGCCTGCAAACCATCGAACAAATTATTTATTAACGACCCAAAAATCCATTTGGCAGCTTTTATTTTAACTACCCCAGAACCTTATTTACACAAATTACCATTCAACAAAATATTGGCGTATTGGATACCTGCTGTAACAACATAACAATTTTAGATAAAATTAGAATCAATATCACTCTTAAATCACACGTAACTGAAGAGGATGTAACTTCGAGCCACCACACTTACCCGAGCTTAATTTTCCTCGTTCCTCGTACCCTACCTATGCCCCTAAATACCTTCTTATTTTTCCAAACGACCTCGCCAATCAGGTCTCTCGTATAATGACAGTAATCAGCAACATAATGTTTCGCTTAGCTATTCATTCTCGGAACTCCTAACAGTTTATCGAATTAAATTTTTCGATCCTGTTCGATTATCGCCGTCGGTATTATCATTAAGTCTGAACACTCGGATGGGTACCAGCTATGCTAGACGCAATAATTTGCTTAACCGTTGCTATTCGATACCGTGGTATGTTTATTGGGGGGCATTAGCTGGTGTTTATATTGTGGTTTGTTTTTGCGTGACGCAGTGACTTTGCAATTATCGTTTTTAGTACTCTTGCGGTCGCTGTTTACTGGAGCAACGGTACCATTCCTCGTGTCCCCTTGGAAGGTGCGGAAAAAATGTCCGGACTCTGTTCTATGAGATTGCTTGGCTGGGTCTGAGATCTACGAGTGAAAAACGATTCGACTTCATTAAAATTAATGCATGATTTCATGGCTGGTTTCAGTCGGATCAGGATTTCTATTAATTTTGACGTGGAATCAGTAAATAATTGAATTGATCTCACCGCAGCATAAGAACCATAGAGAGATTTTTTAAAAGTATTTTGAAAATGGGGCAAAAATATTCTGGCTAGATTTAATCATCAGTATGCTACTAACTACTATTAAATCAATGAAACTTACAGTAATTAATAAAGTACCTATACATTTAAGGAAAAAAACGTCTTATAGAGAAAATTCATTCTTCTTTTCAAAGAAATCATACCTTTCTCAAGTATTATTTAACTATTTTATTTTTTTATTAATTCTCTTTTGATATTTTTTTAGACTATTTTTAATTATTACTTTTTTATGAAGTATATTTTACCATACCTAAATATTTGTATACTGGTATATTGGGATCTCGGAAATTATGTATGTTATGAAAGAAAAACTATTAAATGGAGAAATAGAGAAAAAAATACAAAAGTTGCATTTTCGGAAATCTAATATGATTATCTTGTTTTTAAACATTTTTGTGACCCATAATAAAGTTTCTAATGCTTCCAATAATCTATTCATAATTTTTCTTAAAACTATGCAAAACAAGCAACTTTTATTCGAATTGTTGACAAATTTGGATTCAAATAATGTTATTTAAGAAGTGATATAAATATTGGCGGCCGTTTTTAGCTTGAAGATGAGTAAATTTATTATTGCTTTACAAAAAATTATTACATTAAATAATTTTAGGGACAAAAAGAATTTAATAATAATAAATAATATTTGTTTTTTCGGCTCGTTACTGATTGTTTTTCAGTTATAACACATCGCGAGAAAGCGACAAAATCACTTTCGTTTAGCTTAAAATTCGATTGGCACCCGTAACAAAAAAAAATTTTCAGAGCCGAAATCTTGAAAATCTGAATCAACAATGAAATTCGTTGCGTTGCTGTAGTATTGATTTTACTAATTTCTAAAATTCTTCAAACTAAAAAAGTTCTAGGTTTTCGATATGTCACCTTCTTCTCAAAATGTCTGGAAATCTCAAAACACTAAAGCCACAAACAACTTCTTGGATTATATTTATTTGCATAAATAAACAATTTTTCTTCCATGAAGATTTATATATTAAAGTGAGATATTTTATTTACCTAATTCAAATTTTTTTTAGTTACTACAAAATCATAATGAGCTTATGTATACAGAAATAAATTATTTATTTATCTGCGTGTATATAAGCTTATTATAACCTTATTATAGTCTTAAGCTAAATAACATTTATGCATGAATTAAATTAATCTTGAAAAATTNTAGTACAGTCAGTAGATGATTTAACTTCCAAGAATAACTTCAGGTCGTCCGCATATAGTAAATAGTTGACATCGAGGCATTCAGTTAAGTCATTAATAAAAATAATAAATAACAGTGGTCCCAGAATTGACCCTTGCGGAACTCCTGAAGATTGATGGAATTTACATGATTGAAAGCCTCGATACTGCACAAATTGGTACCTATTACTAAAATAGGATTTAAACAGAGTTAATAGAGCAGGAGATATACCATAAGACTCCAATTTCAAAGTTAATAAATTGTGATCAAGCCGATCGAAAGCTTTAGAAAAGTCGGTATACACAACATCAACCTGACTTCCTGCATCCAAAGCATCAGCAATAAATTGGGTTTTCTCAACTAGATTTGAGGTAGTTGAACGACCACTCATAAATCCATGTTGGTACGGAGATATAGATTTTTCAATATGAAAATAAAGTCGATTGTGTAAAATAATTTAAGAAGTGATATAAATATTGGCGGCCGTTTTTAGCTTGAAGATGAGTAAATTTGTTATTGCTTTACCAAAAATTATTACATTAAATAATTTTAGGGACAAAAATTATGCGATGTTGCCAGATTTTATCAGAATTTAATATTTGTTTTTTCGGCTCGTTACTGATTGTTTTTCAGTTATAACACATCGCGAGAAAGCTAACAAAAAATCACTTACCCGTAACAAAAAAAAATTCAGAGCCGAAATCTTGAAAATCTGAATCAACAATGAAATTCTTCGCGAAAAATTGCTGTAGCATTGATTTTACAGATTTATAAAATTCTTCAAAATAAAAAGTTCTAGATCTTCGATATGTCATCTTCTTCTCAAAATGTCTGGAAATCCCAAAACACTAAAGCCGCAAACAACTTCTTGGATTATATTTATTTGCATAAATAAACAATTTTTCTTCCATGAAGATTTATATATTTTACCTAATTCAAATTTTTTTTAGTTACTACAAAATCATAATGAGCTTTTGTATACAGAAATAAATTATTTATTTATCTGCGTGTATATAAGCTTATTATAACCTTATTATAGTCTTAAGCTAAATAACATTTATGCATTAATTAAATTAATCTTGAAAAATTGCTTAATTAAGTATTATGACATTTTAATACAAATATATAAACAATTTCGGTTTCTACTTTTATTACAGAAAACTATAACATTATTACATTAATTATATATTTTACATATGCGATATCCACTGTAGCTACAATCGGCGGCGTCCCCCTCTCTATTCCTCTCATAATATTGATAAAATGTATCTTTGAGTCTCGAATTTTTTTGTTTGGAGTCTCCAAAGTTAATGATCCATCATGGTCCAAAATTGTTCCCGTTTAACGGTTTCTCTATCTCTTAAAATTTACGAGATACCAGCCCACAACTTACCTGGTATAAAGTTAATTTCATATGATTAAAATTTAGAAAAATTTTTAGAATTAATTTGAGAAGTTGAGGGTTGCTTTCGCTGTACAGCAAAAATAAAACGCTCTCTCAACGGTAGAAATAAAGTATTTTTATTAAAAACTAAGCTTGTGGAAAAAGATGTGTTGTCGGTTCGAATGTTTGCTGGAGAGTCGTCTTGGCGTGAAGTCGCTCGCAGAAATACCTGGTCCTTGGCGCCAATCTGTCGGGGTCGTCTTCCGGGAACCCTGGTGCGTCCGGGCGGCGCGCGGCGTCTCACTGGCGCTCTTGACATTCTACTTAAAAATGGGTCACTGGCAACATGTGTACTCACACAGGGTGTATCTAAATAACACCGAAAAAATGTAAGGGGCGATTCTCTGATGAAAATTAATGGGGGTCTCTGGTATAAAACTTTTTGAAAAACTCTTCCCTTAAAAGTTACGCCCCTCCAAAAATTAAAAAAAAAATGATTTTATTTTTTATCTTTCATGTATATCAAGCTAACGAAACCAAACTTGGTGAACATTATCTAACAAAAAACCTACACTTTTTGAAATTTTTTCAACCCTGAAGTATTTTTGTAAGGGGTTGAAATAATCAACCCCTATGACATTTTTTCTTATAATTTTTTTTCGATAAAATTTTTTCCATTTAAAAAATATGTCTAAAAAGCCGTATTCATTTACTAACTTTTTGATCTTTTCAAATTTTTTCGAAAAGTTAAGGATTTAAGTATTTTAAGAAATAATTAAATGATGTGTTGATTTCAACCCCTTATATTCAGGGTTGAAAAAATTTCAAAAAGTGTAGTTTTTTTAAGATAATGTTCACCAAGTTTGGTTTCTTTAGTTTGATATACGAGTACATGGAAGATAAAAAAACATTTTCCCTGTTCAGGGAAGAGTTTTTCAAAAAATTTTATACCAAAGGATCGCCCTTACATTTTTTCGGTGTCATTTAGATACACCCTGTATAAAAACAGGCATCTTTAAAAAAAACTGAAATTTTAATTTATTTTGCATTATCTCTTCATATTTAGCAAGACGAGTTTGGATTGTTTGAAAAGATAACAAGAATTGCTGTGCTGTGAGTTGATAAACATGGTGTTGGTTATTGCCTGAACTTATTTATTTATGGCGGTATAGTTCTTGTTTTTTTTACTAGTTTTTAATTTTTGCCACAGGTGGCGAAATACCCAAAAAATAAACAGAAAATGGTGATGGTTATACTTTAATAACTTAAAACTGAGTTAGTATAAACTATTTCTATGATGCATGTTACATGTGTTCAAATACACAACTTGGACTATAAAAGCATTACTTATAGTTCGTTACCAAGCTCTCCAGGTGTAAGGCAACGCTTATTATACGTAATTTACACAATTACGTCCGTCTTCCCGTTCCCAAATTTAATTTGAGTTACCATTTTAACCATCTTTTATTTGCCCAAGCCGGTAACCACCGGAAAGGGCCGCTTCCAGCCGACAAATTATGTAATTATCATTTCGAGCCGCGAAACCCACCAGCAGGTAAACAACTAAAAATAAATCATAACTCAAATAAATGAGGCTGAAGTCTTTAAGTCGGCTTAAGTATACGCCTCGCGAAGGACGAAAATAATAAGTGAAAATAAACAAATCCCCGACTTCGCCTTGGCCATAAACATGCTAAATATGTTAAAAAAATCAGGTACATAGGGCAAGTAAGGAAAATATGCAATACATACTCGTAAGAAATAGTAAAATACGTTTTTGTAACTCAGTGGCGCACTTTTTTATATGTACTTAAAAGGGGCTCCGTACCCTGTCCGCACGACACTGACTTAAGTATAACTACCATTTAAAAGACGTTTCTGTAACTGTAAGCAGTAGCAAATTTCATTAGTAAAGTCAGTTATAGATTCTTTACATAAAACAAAATATTTATATCCACTTTTTTTAATTTTAATGCTGTGTATCTTGAAGATTAAGTCTCCTGAAACAAAAGTTCACATTTCACATCACATTTTTGAAAATTGGTTTGAAAATTATCTGAAAAATCGACAAATAAAATTTGTTATAATTAAATAAACGTTTTATTGCTGAAAAATCATCAAATACGGAGTGCTCCATTTTTAAGATTTTAACACATAATTTTTTAGCTTTGGTTTGATATAATTCAGATTGTTTTGAAAAGATTCTCCTTATGTGCAAGGCCTCCTGAGATATCAAAACGAAAAG
Organism: Anoplophora glabripennis; assembly: GCF_000390285.2. Classification (NCBI taxonomy): domain Eukaryota; kingdom Metazoa; phylum Arthropoda; class Insecta; order Coleoptera; family Cerambycidae; genus Anoplophora; species Anoplophora glabripennis. Next base: position 110,900 of record NW_019416717.1, on the reverse strand, counting down.
TTATATTTTATTATTAATGAAAGCTATTTAGAATCACTAAAAAGGTATACTTACATTAACAATTTGGTTGAATTTGAAAAGCCAAATTTTCATTAAAAATTATTTCCATCTAAATCAAAATATTGTTGCTGCTGACTGTCAGAAGATATGCCATGACATTTTATGTCGCTTTCTTAAAATATTTAACCTACATTTTTATGTGTACAGGGTGTGCTATTTAACACTCTCGCTGCCAATATCTCCGAAATGGAGAAATTTATTTTATTTCCGGAAATTGGGATTGTTATTCGAGGGACCTAACAACACCAGTTTCCGGAACTAAAATAAATTTCTTCATTTCAGAGATATTGGCAGCGGGAGTGTTAAATGGCACGCCCTGTATACGAACAAAAAAATATTAACTCGGGAATCATTTTAGAATAAAATTTTTAAATTTTACATTCATCGAACTGGATTATATGAACGGAGGTCATATCGAGATATCCAGTAACTATTAGAATTAGAAAAAAATACTAGAATATTACTTTTTACATTTTTATTTATGAACATGGGTCATTTCGAGTAAAAATTCGTAAAAGTTCATATAAATATATTAATCAGTACTCTAAAGGAGCCTCTACAAATTGCTGGCATAGAATAAGGTTTCATATTTTTTAGGAGCTTTATCCTCAGAGAATAAAAAAATTCTATGCCAGTGATTTTTATAACTTTTGACATATTGCACTGTATGTAAAATCGTATTTCCAACAAAAAATTCTCTAAATGTTTTTGTAGAGTTAATAATTTTAGTTATTTTCAATTTAACTTAACTGTGTACATTAAAAAAAAAATGAGAACTCTAAAACTCGTTCTTTGAGTAAATTAGAACAGATTTTTCCCAAAACTCAAAAAATGTAAGGGGGGGTATAGCAGTCTTACGTGGGACACTGTATATTCAACAATATACAGGGTGTCCCAGAATAACGTGTACACCCTGTATATTTCTCAGTACCATCGCAGTATAATACAAATCAGTACGGATATAGAACAATGATTACCAATAATAATTTTTTGCACATGTCTCCAATCTACTTCTTTAGAACATTGCGCTGTTTGTTTGCATCTGTATAATCTGTATTTTCTCTTATTCATAAATTATTGCTGCATTATCTGAATTAGTCTTTATCTTTATTTAATATAAGTTATAATAATTTGTCATGAAAAGGTACAAAAAAGAAGTTCCTTTTAAGAGAAAAGTCCGCCGTTCTCATAAATCTACAAAACAGAATAGAATCTGCTCCAATTTAATATCGCTAACTTACTCAAAACAATTCTTTGTGTATTAGCATATTTGTGTTCTGGTTGATTTTCTAAGAATTAATAGTAATATATTCATGTATCAGTCATAGTCATAACATTAGCACCTTCGCCAAATTTTTAAATTCATGGAATTTATCAATATTTCTTGTGGCATTGAATTTTTCCATTTTCATTATTCTATTGGGGTAAAACCAAGCTAGATATATAACTAGAGCCAAGTTAAGATACAAATTTCTCCATTCCCCCAACAGGATCTTCTTCACCACTTTGTTTTATTTGTGGCATAAGCAATTATGAAATTAATATTAATATGATGCTTATCAGGGCTCAAAACAAAACTTTTAGTTGTGAAATCTTAAGTGCGAGGCTAAAATATTCAAATACTAACTACTCTTTTGTTGCGCATATATTAATTACACTAAGCAAAACATTAATTAGATAAACATCTTAGTATCCATTATACAAAATATATTTTTGATGAGACTGCTAACCCCAAGCACAAACCATTAGAAGATCCAGTGCCCATTGAATTGTACAACTGGAATTGTTATTCCTGTACTTTTGTTCTTCTCTAATTAATTGAAGAAGTCGTCAACACAGGCACTACCTTCTCGCCAGGTAACCCCGATTAGCACCTACCGAGCGAACGATGTAGTAGATAGGAAGAAAGCGACCGCTCTTGAAGTGACTCCACTACCACGCGGCCTTGCCCCGGGGTGACTGACCCAATCTGAGCCATCAAAGTTCGCTGTAGATCACCTCACTGTGAACTCGTGCGACGGTTTGACATCTGTGCGAAACCCGACAACAGAAGACATTGCCTCTTTGCCGTCAATAAATTTTCAGTCCCTGAGAACTATTCCGGGGGAATAAATAATTCGTTTATTGTTCGCTAAAAAATACACATATAATGTGTCAAAATGTTACGGATAGGACGGACAGTATGAATATGGAAAAAGTGCCATGGAATTATGGATCTGATTTCATGGTCTCACTAGGAACTTGGTCCTAGATAATTAAGAGCACATGCCTTGGGTCGACGTTCGAACACTCTCCTTGTAAGCTCCGTGAAATTGGCTATTCGGCGCCTTGTTTAGTGGGATTCCAAACTGTCGTAAATTTTTTGTCCTTGAGCCGTTTTGACTATATCTTTGTGATAGTTTTAACATATTTCTTATAATTTCGGGGAAAAGCAGGATAGTGTCTCAGACAGGATAGAAAATTCGAAAGTATAGCGAAAATTTTTATTTTTTTCCTCCAGTTTCCTGCTATATCGCAGATTTCTGAGATAATATTTAGTGACTCAAGACAGACCTCTAATGGCGGTAGAGAAGCTGGTTTTCCTGGTTGTTTAAATTTTTTTTCTGAAAATTCGAAAGTGTAGTAAAAAATTCTTCAGACACACATTTTATAGTTGCTGTAATTTAAACTAACCAGAAACACGTCACATTCAATTTACCAAAATTAATATTCCATCGATTTTGACTCGCCCTGTACGTTCCAGTCTCCAGTGTATAATTCATTATTTGCTATCAAATAAAGCTGTTCCGCCGGCTCAAAAGCTGAGCAAATAATTAAAATAAAGGAAATAATTACGTTCAAGCATGAAAGGCCCGCGGCAAGTAGACGGTGAAGATCCCTTAACTTAATGGTCTGAGTGCTCCAGCGTCGGTGGCTTGAGATTTAAAACACTAGGTTTCGGATTAATTTGTTTGCTTAGCGCTTCTCCGTACTAGTAGGATATCGCCGCAGGTATTTGCGCAAGAATTCGGTTTCGGATTTGTGAAATAAGTTTTTATGACTGAAATGCATATGAATATAATTGTTATCGTGTATTAAGTGTAAACCTTAAAATTGTACCCAATCGATTTTTTTTTACTATATAATCCGGTCAAAATAGACCAAAAAATAGTGGTAAGTTTACAATAATTCGCATAGGGCAAAATATTTCTATAGGTCTTTGGTACACTATTATAAGTAAAATGTTAAAAGTCCCCACCGATCCCATGCGTGCTGAAAAATGTATTCAAGGTCAAAGGTCGCAAATACCGGTTTTTTACATTTTTCTCGTAAACAGTACCTAATCATAAAAATAGGTCAGACAAAAATTGTGGATCATACAATTGTCTACAAAAATTGTCACAATACTTTTTCAATGTTCAGAAGGGGTAAAACATCAGTATTTAAGTTGGTTGAAAAACGTAATGATTTAATTGAATGCACAGTAGTATTTAAAAATATTGACTCTTCTCCAGAAGTTATCATAAAAAATTGGATTCGCTTTCTACTTGCTGTATATGGAACTCCAAAAAAAATTGATTGAAACAATAAAAGAGTACAACACTATCTTGTCTTCCTCCAACACCTGCTTCATCTTAGGTCTGTTCCAACATGAGTCAGGAATTGGTTCCAAACCGTTCGAAATGTGCATCCAACTAATTCTTGCGATATATTCCGTGAAGACACATTTAGAACTTAGCTGGCCAAACATTTCGAACGGTTCGGAACCAATCACTGACGCTTGTTGGAACAGACCTCTTATCAACACTTATATCGAGTATACTATCAAGTTCAAGTGTAGCTAGCCAATCAACTGAACTCAGAACACTAGGATTGGCTATTAATTGATAAATTTTGGAGCCAACAATTCATAGATATCCAGCAAGAGGAACAAGATAAAGAAGAAAGCGAAGAAGTCATTATTGTTAAAGTAACATTTGAAGATTATCAGTCAGATTAAAGTTTTCCCGAAATCAACAATAATTCGTTCCAGTTTAATCATAACCAATAGTACTACCATTTTTTATTGAATAGAATATTATCTTAAAAAACTGAATCACAATAAATCGTGGAGTATGCCTACCGGGGAAACCATGCTAAAAAAACACACCGAGTACACTTTCTCACAGATGGTGAGGAAATGTGTGCATATCATGTAGAATGCGACTTTTTCAACTTTTGAAATGGTGATATCTCAGGAATGGTGATTCGTAGGAAAAAATGTATTAGAGCAATTTTTGTAGACAATTGCATGATCTACAACTTTTGTCAAATCTATTTTTATGATAACACTTACCGTTTGCGAGAAAAATGCAGAAACCGATATTTGCGACCTTTGACCTTGAATATATTTTTTTACATTTGACTTATACGAAAGACCTACACCAATATACATTTTAATTATGTTTCCTAAGTGTCACAATTGAATAGAAAAGACTTTTTTTTAGTAAACTTTGGACACAAAGCATATTATTTTTGATATAATGTAATATGAAATACATCTTAAATAACAAATGCCTTCTCATTTCAGAAAAATGGTAACCACATAACATTTGTCTTCTGTATCTCGATCTGTCATATTTTTTAATGTTCTTTCCTTCTTACAAGTTCCGTATGCCCATTATTAAAATAACCTGAAAAAAAAAGACGTGAATTATTTTCATTAATAAATGATAAATAGTAATAAGAACAAAAATAATAGTTAAACATTTTCTACTTACTGTCGTTGGTATCAGAATTCGTTCAGACAAAAAATGAGCTCCAGTACTGGCCTGGTAACATTATCACTGCGGAAACTTGCGGATAAGATGATTTTGGTGAAAATATCTTAAAATGTGCTACAGACACATTTTCAAATGTTTTCTTTTCCGTACGTCACTTTTTGAAGTAATTATAAGTTGTTTTCGAAGCAATTTTCGAAAAAATACTGTTTCTACACAGTTGCAAAGGCGTTTTTGCATTCACGAATGGTTTCTTTACTCACTGGTGCTCACAAAAGAATCGCTTCTTGAATACTTCGGAATTTAGAATAAAAAATAAGTTTAAATTAATAATTTTAGAACACCTCATTAAAAACTAGTAGATTTTTTTATGAGAATATATTTTTTTTTATTAATTATCTGATCTGATTTTGTCTGACCTAGAAATATTTAAGTGTGTAACATGTAAATTTAAATTTTTGCGTGCACAGCCAATTTGCAGTTTGAAAATAGCTCTTGTCCTATATTCCGGTTTATTGAATCTAATATTCTAAATATGTAGGTTAACATTTACTTTCATACAACTACAACCTACTTATATTCAAAGTGTTAATCCTATTTATCTTCTGCTAAAGCATGTTACATTAAAATTGCAACTTTATGCTTTAAGACTACATTGATACTATTTGAAATTGCTATTGTATTAAAACAGATCTCTTATTTTACAGAACTGTTTTTGCTACATTTTTAAATCATTACTCATTAGGTTATTATCTGATAATTTGTGTTTATGTAAAATTTCGACTAGGTTTAAAATAGGCACTGTTCAAACGAAACTTTTGTTACCAAATATGTCCAAATCAGCTTGGCTGGCATGACTTTCTTTACATTTTTTCTTCGACGATAATTTTCAAAATATTCATGACCTTGAAAAAATGTCCAGACATAATTTAAGCACTAGCTTACTGATAATTTTAACTTTTACTGATGTCAATCGAAACATTCCACTGTTACAAGTCATGCAACAGTCTGTTCTAATTCACATATCGCAGTAGTATATTTTATAAAGTATCATATATTTATGTTTTCACTCTTGGGTGGTCGTATATACTAAATTATCAAACATCTAGAGAAGGTACCGTTCGGTAAATATCTGACATGGTTCAAGAACTTCATACTACTTATAAAAGAACATATTACATTAGTTTTACAGAGAAGGTAGAAGGTACCTAGACGCAGCTTGTTAGGTTACATTCTTCTCGCGTGTAAAGTTGAAGTAAGGTCTACAAACATCATCTATCAATTACTACCGACTCCCATGCATACGACTGGGAACAATTTTCGCGTCAGTTATAAAATAAGCAGAAGGCGCAGATATATAATATATGTATACATATACAGTGTGTCCAAGATAATGATGGGATAGCATTAGGATTTAGGAAACGGTAAGAGATACGGGGTGGCTCAAATTAGAAAAAAGTTGTGTTTTTTTATACCTAACGATATGCCGTTTAGAAAGTTTTAAAATTCCGGGTAGTTCCGGAGATATTCGGAAAAACCCGAAATTTTGCAAAATCGTTTCATTGCGCAGCGCAACGCAATACTGCCAACCACACTAAATATCTCCATTAGTGAAAGTTCGGTTATTTGTTTATCAAAACTGATATTTTTCAAATGTTTCAGAAAGATACCTATTCTCGTGTACAGCTTTGCAAAGATTAAACGTCGGTTATTTCACAAACATTTTTACTTCAAAGTGTTTTCAGTCACAAACAAAAATTAAAACATTGTGTTGGCTAAATCGTTCAAAGAGTAACACTAAAAAGCAGATGAAATATGAATGTCAGACACCTCATATATCGGAACATGTACACTTCAAAATATTTAAAATAGCGATATATTAGTTTTATCCCGTAATATTGCGATCTTGTACTCATTTATCATACAAGAAAAAACTAATGTATGTGTACATATCGGAAGCAGTAACTGCCACACATCTAAAGTTAATATAGTGCAGAAATATTGGAAACAAATACTAATTTATAATTGTCACTTACACGCTCTTAAATATATGTAGAGAGTAATGTAGGTCGTCCATCTGCTGTGTCGTACCAGAATTTATTTTTATTACACATATTAGTTTTAATGTAGGTTGCCAAACGCGCCCCATTACTTTTAATAATGATCTCTTGCAAGACTGAATATATTGTTATTTTAATCTTAATAGCCCCGTTCTGCGAGCCGGGATAATTAAAATATGTGGCGTTTTATTAGTCGGCCCGAGAAGATGCATTTGAATTGTTTATAGCCGGATTTATTTCAGCATAGACGCGAGAAATGTTTTTACATGAGTTTATGTCCAGAAGTAATTGGAAGAGAGATCATATCTATTTCTACCTGAATTTTTTTCTCACAGAAAATGGCAGGTTACAGAAAAAAGAGAATAATACACGAGCTAGATGCAAGGTAATCAAATTAGGTAATTCATTTCTGAAAATGCACTAATTTTCAGTGGTTTTATAAGATTTTTTCTTATATGTATTTTCAATTATTTTCCAGATTAGCAGTTGAAAATCAGTTTGATAAAATTCTCGGCCTTGATGTACGAAAGAAGTAAGGGGCGTTTTCTTCAAAATTAACATTCTAAAGTTATTTTTTTGCGGACTGAATAAAATTTATGTAACAATTGATAAATATTTTTACAGAGTGATTTATGTATAATTAGACATCGGAAATTTTGTGGCGACATAACAGTCAAATAAATAAACATTAGTAATCGATATTATCTGGTAAGCGGCAATATGCGCTGTAGTAGAAGAAATAGGCTAAGTCTGTGGTCAAGCCGTGTGCAGCTCTATGCTGACAATACACAATGCTAATGACTGCCATAAAAACACGTGCCATACATTCGACTAAGTAAAACGTTAAACTTAATTACATTTTCTGAAGAAAAAAGTTTCAATAAACACTTCTATCTCCAAAAAAAAACTGAAAACTTGGCTTTTCTTCCTTCTTCCTTATTTTTTTGACTATTGACAATATGGTAACGAAAATCGGTGAGTAAACATGTCAAAATTTTCATTTGCTTTTTTCATGGCAACTACGATTAAATAAAATAAATAATAATAAAATCTCTTCACTTAAGTATTATACATCGTTGAACTCAAAATTTAATGCTTCATCTAGTGGTGCAAAAATCCAATATGGCGTCCAAAAGAAAATCAAAAATTGGTTATGAAAACATAAAGATTTGGGAGGTCAGAAAAATGTTATAACCCTCAGATGGAGCATATGGTCTTGTTCTCATTACTCTACTTTCAGTAATAGAACAGATGTGGAAGAAAGAGGAAAGGGCAAGTTTTTTTTTCGGTTTATTTCAGAAACGGTGCAACTTATCTCCAATTTCTTTTCATAATCGGAAATAGCATGAAAATATGTTACTTCTTTGTAATTTAACCAACCCTGTAAATCTTCTAGTTTAGGGGATACTAATGGTGTACACCTTAAAAGTGACCACCCTGTATAGTATCAGCGATGTGAATATGCCGGATATCCCAAATTTTAACCATGACACAGGCATCAATGAAGGAAGGAAAAAATGATGCTCTTTGATATATAAATTTGTTCTCGAAATCTTACCATTTTTTGTTTTATAGGATGATAAAGTTTAAAGAAAAATATTACAAGTATATGTCGATATCTTTCGAATTAATGGAGAAATTGCTCTGTTCTTTCTTATATTTTGTCATTATGATACAAAATGCAGTAGAATTTATTTAAGTGATTGTGTATCTCTATTCATTTTTAAATGCATATCTATTTTTTGAAAATTTTAACACCCCATTTCTATGAAACCAGGTCGTAAAGGCTGAAATCAGAAAAAATTGTTAGATTTGGAGAAGGAAAATGCTCCTTATTTTTTTTATACGTTTTTGCCTAATACTCTGTATACTTTTAAATTTATCTAAAAGTATGAACTACAAATTGTTGATTATTTGTACCAAATCGATAAAGCTTTGCTAAACTAAAAAGTCAAGAGATCGTTTTCATTTAAAATAATATTTGCATTTCAAGAATTACAAAAAAAAAACATTAGGAAAATACAAAAAGAAATCTCACAAAGTGTTGTTTCTAGTATTTTAGTGATTGTTAGTGACTGTAGTTAGTAATGACTAATTACTGCCACTAAAAGTTTGATATAAAGTTTAAAATATTACTAAGAATGTATGCGTTGTCTATGGGACATCAATCAATAAGTTTTGACAGTTTTGAATAAGTCACTTATTTTCTACACCGTAATATTGTAGGAGTTCAATTAAAAGCCTTTTTTCTCGAAAACCGTCCACATTAGGAAGTTCTAACAAGATTTTTAGAAAATAAAATTGTACATTTGAAATTGAAACTCGAATGGTAAAAAACCTAACCTCAAAAAAATTAGAACTTAAAATGTAGTACGAATGTAGCATAACTAGCGCCCTCTATGAAATATATAAAAAATAATTAGACCAGCGTATTTGGTATCCTTAAAAACCCAAATTTCATAAAAATATTTCGCACCGTTTGGATATTTTCGTCAAAATTCTATTTAAAACCTTTTTTAGAAAATTGCAATAGGTGTATACACAGCATCCCAAAAACGATGGAATTTTGGAAACAATGTTATTTATCAAACTGCATGTCATTATTTTTAATTGTTCCGTGGATTCCTGAATTTTTGTAATTAAAATTCGGAACATCCTGTGTACTAAAATTTTTTTGTTAGTAGAAATAACAGAATTTAATTATCTTCATTCATATTAATTTTTCAAGATATCGATCTCTCTGTACGAAAATATATCTATGGGGGTATTTTGCTCTCCAAACATACTTAAAATTTTAAAATAACAAAGTAACAAAAACCTAATAAATAATTCTAATATTCAGATATCCATCATCGCTGTCTAGTCTATGTAATAGAAAAAATAACAACTCTAAACGATACTAGAACATATTTTCTTAAAAAACAAACTATTTTCGTTAATTACTTGTTTGTTTTGACAACTTTTTTAGTTCCTATATTCGTGACATTCATCACGTTAATAGGTACTGTGGCGCTTTACTCATTACTTTCCTGCTAAAAAAACAATATAATTAACTGTCAAGTTTCGTGACAATGACAATTCCGTTCTTCCCTTGCCAGCTGCCTAAACGAGGATAATATTTATTATTTCATTTTGGATTACGCTCAATTATCATAAAAAGAAGGTGACACTACTTCACCAATAATTTCGCAAGGACTCGAGGCGTACATACGAAACACATACATTTAACGGTACATAAAGTGATCCTCTTGTAGAATTAATGAGTGAGAACCGGCTAAGCGATATTCGAACATACATATGCATGCTTAATTTCATTTTTTTTTATTGCGGAAAAATATGTCCCACATACTTAATGTACTGCACTTAAAAATGCATTAACGGTACCTTATCTGGCTGCAGGATCTGGCTGACAGTTGCTGGCTCGCTTCCAAAATTGTTTTTTCGGTCTAAAGACTGATACACGTAACTATTCAGCTGTTATATCAGCTTGCTGATTTGATACAGATGGAAATGAAATGTATACAGGGTGTCCGCGGCATAAGTGCCGTTTGTTCAACATGTAGCATTTCCGATTATATTTTTTGGACAAGAGAGTTCATCTTGGTGTCCCCGGAAGAGGTACCGCACTCTTGTAAACTTTTTGATTGTTGATTTTTCGAGAAAAAGTTATCCTTGATAAAAAGTTTTGCTTATATTGCGAAACAGGGCGTCCAAAAAATTTCAAAATGTGAAATTTTCCCTAAGCAAAGCTTTTTTTGGTTTTGTTAAAAACTGTATTTAACAAAGTTGTTCGAGAACTCAAATAAAAAGACGAGATATTTAACTCTTACTTAAAGCAGACAGAAATTGTAAAAAATAAGTAAACTTTTATATTAAATTTAATATTAATTATTAATTATTTCACGTTTTGAAATTTTTTGGACGGCCTGTATGTTTCTATTATATATTTGATTACTGTCCATGGCTTCCCAAGATAAGCCAAACTATTTATCGAGAATAACGTTTTCTCGAAAAATCAATAGTAAAAAAGCTTACAAGAGTGCAGGACCCCATCCAAACGCTATAGATCATCCACAACGAAGTAAAATAGAACTAGAAATTTGTTGAGAATTTTATGAACTTTGATTTTTACTTTACAAAACTCTAAGCAATTTGTTTTATGCATAAAAACGGTTTTAAATGTAGGACCGACACATTATATAGGTGGCACTTGTGTCTCTTACTGTGAATGGGCTCATTCAGCAATTTTTTTATTTGCTTAACGGAAAGATATTGCAAAAAAACTAGAATTTTATATCGCCTACAAGTCATCCAAAAAAAATCACAAACTGTCGCTCTGAGTATCCGCTGAATCGGCGGGTGTGACGTCACCGCATGGGAAACCGCTGCCGCATGCTTGCATGTGTTGTCAGTCAGTTGAACGTTTTTGAAAATGTACCGAATGACCCCATTATTAGCAGTTATTTTTTCTATAATTGTTCATTTTTTTTCTTTATTTCAGGGTTCCGATAGTGGCAAACGAGCGATGAGCTCGGGAGCCCTTTCTAGGGGCTACACCGGGCCACGTGCCTAACAATATGAGGGAGGAAGAACTAGAAGTAGCCCTGAAGGTTAGTAAGTACAATAAATAAGTTGATAAAACTACTTTCAATGTCGAGCAACCAAAGTAACGCCATCTATATTTTATATTTACTCAACCATATAAATATAATCAAGTCCTTTACTCCTTTCGACAGATAGATTCGAAGCTGTGATTTATGTATTTAAGACTATGTATCACATCAACCGCTAAAATTGCCGATAACAATGCATTCTTTCAGCACCATCAATTTTATCCGCTCTCTTACAAATTGTCGTAAAACTACTCTGTTTTACAACCCCTTTATGCCCCATATCTAACCGGGTATAAGGGACAATGAGAAGTTGACATGGAGGCTTTTATCCAGATCCATTCATAAAACTTCAAACGATTCCCTTAAGTTGTTTTCATGCTTTTATGGCTTAATTTCTTTGAGCTTTCCGCATAGAAAGTTTTATCACAGGAAAGTTGGGGCTGGTATTTCTTCCCTTAATTCGATCCAAAACGTACTTAATCATTCCCATTATTTTCCTTGTTTTTTTGCATTATGCGAACAACAAGCCATAAAGTACCACAGTTTCTGTCCCAGATGAATCCGGTTACTGTAATAATTCTATAAGACAATGAAATATAAAATCCTAACCAAACTGTACTAATAAGGCTAAAAAAATTGATTTACATATTTCTCCTTTATTGAAATAAGGTAGGTATATTTTCATGACATGTAAGTCATCTTATCTACTTTACTTATACAATGTGTTAACAAAAAAAATTTTAATAGTGAAAATATCGAATAACTAATTCCTAGTCCCCTCTAGCATTTCATCGAAGACTTTAGCAAACCAAACGGCATCTTTCCAGATCAAAAAATAAAAAAGTTATGGACAGTGCAGCAGTTAGTGCAATTTTGACATTTTAGTTTTGGCAAAATTACTTAAAAACCATTACATTTGTTAACTAAAAAAGTGCACTTCACAAGTAGGGAATTTTAAAAAATAATCATTTCGATATCTACTATCATTTTTGAGAAAATCACATTTTCCTAAAATTTCTAACTTCTAACCTAACTTGAACCCATCCATATCCTTTTAATGATTGAAAATACCGAAAAATTAACGCATGGATCGCTCAAAAACTATTATAGTTACCAAGTTGCGATCTTAGAATAAAAAATTACCTCACAAATAAGGAATTAAAATTCACATTTTAAGATCTTTATTTTAAATATGCGTAGAATAAAAGTCTATGCAAATAATACGAGTTAATAATAGTTATGTATGTACCGAAATGTTGCATTTTTATGAATGAGTCTACTGCTAAGAACCAAGGGAATAAATCATAGGCAATCTGTATTATTGCATAACATCTGTATAATAAATTGGTGAGGCTGTGCTATAAAACTGCAAGTTTTCTTTGCCTTACAGGCTCAATTATTTCACATCCACTTTTACTTCACAGTCGCTGATTGATTTTTCGATATAGCAAATGTGAAGTCATTGAGTTTGTGAAGTATTTGCGGACGTAAAATAATGTGACATTTAAAACATCACCCTTTTCTTTCGAAAATGAGTTCGTAAAACTACGTTTTATGGTGAAGTAGAGTTGTAGCTCAAGTTTGCTCAATTTAAATATAATATCTTAAGTATATTCCAGAAAATGTGATTTTTTTCATTTTAATTTTCTGCATCTCGGAAATCAGTGGTTTTAGATCAATAGTTCATAGTTTTCAGTTAAAATGATCTAAGGAACATGCCCCAAAAGCTATGACACGAACGTAGAAAACACCCTGTATTCTGGAGAGCAGAAAATAATTCTTATCTTTCTATAAAATTACTCTTTAATAAATCTTGAAAATTAACTTTAAACATATCATTCTCTCTAAAACCGCAAAAAGAACAAAAACTGAGTTAGTAATCTGGGCATAATACTGGAAAGTTTATACAGGGTGTCAGACTATGGTCGACGAGGTACGGTATTAGATAAAGTATGGGTCCTAGAGCTTCGGGAAAAAAAAAATTGATTAATAAATCGACCAAGATAAATCGCTGTAAATAGTTTTCAAGTTCGTAGCTCGGCCGCTAGGTGGCGCAATCTACATACCAAAACATAGAGTTGAATTTTTCTCGGAAATGTTTCCTATTCAGGTATATTAAATAGTACAAATATGGCTAGCCGGATTCATTGCGCATAACTTTCGACTACCTCTCGACAGAAAGGTTGGGGGAAGCCCCTAATGTCTGATCAGAAAAATGCATTTTTTTAAGGATTGGCTCATCAAAAACCCATAGTGTTATACCTCGCTGGAAAGGACTTTCATGTTTTATTTCGTGGTGAATGCGTAATGTCATTTGCCTCAATATGGAAACCTATACATGCCGTTATTTCAAGAGAATGCCGTTTTATGGATTTTTCTCAAAAATTTTAAATGCAATGCTATAGTTTTCTTTACATAAATGAATTCAGCACAAAAAATTGATGACTATAGTATAAGTTTGAAATTTCTAACGAAAGTGCTGTTTATTGTTGGCGCTATTTATCCCACCCAAATGAGCGAGTCAATCTTGAACATAATAAAAACAATAACAAACATTGATATTGATATTATGAAAGAACAATTAAATTTTAACAAAAGTAAATATGTTATACCATTATTTTCAATGCAAGAATTTAGAGTTGTTTCAAAATTTTATGATCTTTGACCTTCATATGCGCAGAAACATAATTCTGACCGTCGCCTAATTTATTCTACGTCCTAAAACATTACATCTATTATTCACAGTATATCTCGAGCTCTCGTAGCGGAAACAAGCCTTTGATTCGATTACAAATATCATAATAAAATGCCCTATTCTTTATTATTTTAATTTAAGCAATAAAAATATATAATGAACGTTCGCCAGTTGACTTGATTGATGCCCGAGAGCCTTAGTTCTTTTCTGGTTGTAATGAGGCATGTGGTCTAATTCTGAGTCAATGTTTTCACAACGTGCTTATTAGAAGAATTATGCGGATACGCCACGCCTTTCGCGGTTCATGAGATATTGAAACTACTCTAACCTTCACTGCATGCTTAGGTAATATCGTACTTCGCCGACCTTAGTGGAACACCCCGTATAGTAAAGTTCCTAACCTGCTAAGTGAGAAATGCTTCCCATGGTTATTTCTGTAAAATATCTGGAGGCACCTAATTGTCCTACATAACATCAGAACTATTACAGTCACTGTAATGCAAGACGTAAATACCAGGTCTATTTATAAATGAAATGACATTTGATTTTAATAAAAGTTACTTCTAGAGTAATGGATCTTTGATGCTAATTTTGCTTTAGTATTTTTCTCGTACGGTAAGAAAAGGGACTGACATTGATATATGAGATTAATTGCTTGCTACTTCCAAAGATAAAGATTTCGATAGAATGTTTTTGTTAGCTACCAGACAGATGTATTGACTTAAATCGAACCAATATTTGTGTCTATAAACCTAACGAGAAACGCGATTGAATTCAAATATTGACCTGTTTGAGCTAATATTTTACAAAAAAAGTTGAAAGGTTACCTTCAAAAAAATGTTTTTATTTCGTTTTTAAGATAACCCTGTCACTTTTTAAGATATCTATAAGTATCCGTAAATTCATTTCTTGTCGACAAGGATGAGATTATTTGTTGAAGAAGGTAGTACTCACTGGCGCAACCAAGGGGGGGGGGGGGCACCGGGGCACGTGCCCACCCCCCCAGACCGGCTGATTAACATATTCATGATTATGGTCCAACTACTAAATCCAGTTTTGATTTCATTACAAGAAATATCCCCATGGAAGGACAAAGATTCCAGCTCAGGGGCATGTATTCTGATCGGTGCGCTGAGCCAATCAAATTTTATTATTTCTCTTTTATGTTCAGAAAAACTTTTACGATTCAGTCTTCCCCTCAGCAAAATTCTACAAACTAAACATCTCGATCTCGCATTTGCAATAAGTAATGTTGAAGAAGTCATCTCATCCGTACGAGGACGAGAATTTTTGACGAGGCTAAACGGAAAATCGAAATATTTTGATATTATCAAAATACCAAGACTAGCAGCGAAACAAATGCACCGGGATAACTTTGCCACTTAAAGCTGCATTAAATATTACCAGATATCAATATTTTTGCCATGGATAGATTCTTTTCTATTGAACCTAAACGATCGATTTTCAAAACACAAGACGATACTCAGTAATTTTATGGTGCTGCTCCCTTGTGGAAAATCTATTACACAAAAGCAAATAGACAGCATCCATACACTAGTCTGCCTGGGTGCGCCACTGGTAGTACTTATGCTTATATAGCACCCATATTATTTTTTAATATTTTAAAAGTAGTGAGTGCAGTTATTGCTCATAATCATTAACAGTTTTCTAAATTTTCTAGTTGTTGGTCGGGACAAACATCTTATGTAATAACCACAACATTTAAAAATATTAATAATAAATTACTGTAAATAAGTACATGTACATAAATTAAATAATTTCCTCTGTAAGACATGCAGAACTGGTAATTAAATTATCTCGGTTTTGGTCCATTAATCTTTACATCAAAGAAGTTTAATAACTATTTAATGCTGTTTAACTATGTAATGATTACTTTCTCTCAAGAGACGATTGAAAACTTTGAAGCAGGAGATACTCACGACACGAGGTGTGCCTGACAGTAACATAATTTGTACCTTGTTAGAAAGAGACAGAGGCATATATTACAAATTGGGTTAAACATCGATCTTCTAGTACTATAAGATCGATGGGGTTAAATCCAGTATAGTGTAGGCGACTAACTACTGCTATTGGCCATTCTTGACACTGCCAACTTAGTAACACAATAAAGCGTTATGTATAGAATTGCCAACGTTAATCTGATTTAAAGTTCTTAATTTTGAAGATACCGGTCAAAACGCTATAACTCAGACGACCTTACTTTGTGAAAGTTTTCAGTTCGAATATAAATTTAGAAAATATCTTTCATTCAATATATTTGATAAAGCATAATATTCGATATTTAGTTTGTTATTCATCATAGTAGGCAAGGATGATTTTAGCAGATGTTACTAAACAGTTAATCTCGTATGACAGTGACCAGTCGTCCATATTTATCTATGATGCCTTTGGAAAGAAAAAAATCTTGCCTGCCAAGTTTCCCTGTTAATTATACCCACTTTCCGTTTTGTTCTAGATTCATGCTGAGATCTTATAGCTTTTTTCGATGATTTTTTATATGAATAAAATCAAATAAATTTTTATGGTACACTTGAAACAGTTTAGATATTTGCCAGGTGAAACAAGTGTTCTAAGTTGATTAATGTCAGCGTATCGCCAGAAAAATTGATGTTATTTCAAAACTAATATTGTTAGTATATTTTTGTAATGCCAAAACGTTACGATTTGATACTTAATTTGTTACATTTAGAATAAAAATTTTAAAAATGTAAACAATCTTCTCTTTTTTACAGTTATATTTCAATTGTCGAGAAAAAAATATTTTGAAATTTAGTTTTGAAAAAAATTTTTTTTTCAAAATTATTATTTGTTTTTCGATATTTAATGAGTATTTATTTAAGGCGAAATTGTGGGAAAATAACAAAAAAAATTGTTTCATAATCATTTTTTCTTTAATCAATTTTTTATAAAACTGACAATTCAGGAAAGAAAAGCGGTTCCATCGATCGATTTCAAAATTTACAGGCCTTTTAAGCAAGTATTGAGCTAAAAAAACCTACAAACATTGGTACTTTTCGCAATATTTGCAAAGCAGTCGTTGATTTTCCAAAACAGCAGAAAAAGCGATTTTTTGCACCTTTTCACCGAGTATGTAATAAAAAAAATTCCCAAACATACCAAAAGGGCCTTGAAGAGGATTGATTCAGGTTTTCAAAATCCATCTTCCGCTCGCTGTACAATCATTATTCATGAGATATCGATGATCAAAAAAAAAGGTGACTTTTCACTCAATTGCCGATATATCAATGAGAAATAATCGTACAGAAAGTAAAAAACTCAAATTGAAGATGATGAATCAGGCTGGCATTTCTCTGAGCCCAAAAATTGCAAAAATTTTTCCTTGCATTATTTCTTTTGATTGTGCCGAGAGTGATGCTCAAAAAAAATGTTCATCTCAAAATTAGAATTTTCAAGCTTCAAGACGCTTCTTTTTTTATAATAGTTACAGCCTTTTAAAAATCACTAAAAAAATTGGAAATTTGTCTGTTCCTTTAATTTTTTTGCTGAGTTTAGATTAATTTTCACTTTGCGTATTGCAGCATCGGTTTAGTGCAACAAGATTTCCCTGTCCCTTGGGATGTTGTTATAAGGCGAACTCCACTGTAGTTTATTTTAAAAAAACTTGGTAACAACGTAGTTTCCAAAATTGTGTCCCAACCATTAACAGAAAATCTTAAAGTTTTTTTTATTAAAATTAAATTCAGGCGATAGTTAACAAATTTACAAATACAATACAAAACAGTTGTAAATTCGGAGATTTTTAGAACCAAAGATTTTGAATTTACAGTGAACGTTCAAACTTGAAAATTTAGTTATTCCAGTTACCTAGGTATTCTTATAAAATAATGATTAGCCAGTGTTCGTACACAATCTAAATATAAAAATATATTTAATCAATGCACAATCTTGGTTACATCACACTTCAGCCTTATTAGTAGAGATAAATGAGTATTGTAGGCGTAATGGTAAATAGAATCAATAACATTTGCTTCAGCGTTGAAAATTGCAATAAAATTGATGATAATGTCATATCTAACGAGTAGGTATAACCGTTTACAAGGGCAATAAAAGTCTTTGAATACCTGTCAACAGCTATCTTCTGTTTATTTTATTCACTTTTCATTTGTTTTTGTGTTTATACAAACTCGAATTCCTACCTGATAGGTTTCATGAGCCGGATTCCGGATTTTTTTAGTTTTTGGCGTTTAAAAATACACCAAAATTTAATCTGCGTATAAGCTACCTACTAGCGCTCTATGTAAAACTTAACACAACATCCATGTGTTAAAAAACAATGATCGGCTAGTTCCTATCTGAAAAGTCTGTAATTCAAAAAGTAGGTATGACACAAAAATTCTCAAATATCATTTTATTTTTACAAAAGTTAGGCACTGCTTCGCCACGTGCACTTACATAATAAGGATTGCGTCAAAATCGCAAACAACTATTTTTAAACAATACTTGACAAATTTTCTGGACAAAAATAAAAAACAAAATTCCATACAATTATCAAGAAAATATGAGTATAATAAACAAAATATTCTGAAAAACATGAAATATACTTGCGAACCAATAATTATTTTTAACACACTTTTGTTTCGTTTCCAAAGCATCGTGAATGGTTTATACCTTCCAGAAAAAAACTTTAATTTTAAATCTAAACGTGCATTTTTTAAATATATATCCGGTGATTCAATCCACAGCACGTAATATTTGTATTTTATGTACCAGCCGCCTTTACGAAATATTTTGACGCAGTTGTGAGTAGATAAATAGAGAATATCTCTTAAAAATAACTTTCGGATTCGATAAATGAATCACACGTTTTTCTCGTATCTATATTTTCATGTGGTCACGGGAAGGGACACATCATTATTTTTAACTTGAGCGTATGAATGGTGCTACACTTGGATCAAAATCAAAAAAATCTAAAAATAACCTGAACTTATTTCTTTTATCTAGATTGTTCTGTATTAGAATTGTTTTAACGTGCTTCTTTTCATGTGTATTTAGACTAGAAATACTTCTGAATAAAAATTTATCAGAAAATTTACAAGTCTGTTGAGGTTGAGGAAAATACATTTTTTCAGTTTGAAATTAATTACCCTATCAATCAATTATACGATCAAAAAGCTATTATACTGACGTCTTAACTGTTGTGACAGTTTTTTTCATAACATTTTTATTTGTTCCGGTTTTCAGTTACTTCTATTGTGGTTGATAAGCAGCCAACCGAAAAATTTCTTGATCTATTATAATAGACCTATTTAGTAGAGACGTCACATACACCAAATAATAGGCAACCCAATAATCCATGGTGCACATTAGCTGTATTCTTTTAACCAATTTTAACAGAGACTACAGATACTTACTTTATCTTATAAAAGTACTTGTTCTTTTTACATTGATAAGCTTGCTTAAAACTGAGAATAACTAAGAATTTTAGAAACCCCTCTTTCCCCAACTAAGCTAGCTTTTTAAAATGCTTACTAATCTGAAACCATGAATCTATAAATGTATTCTTTTTAGAGTCTTTTTTACTTCACTTCGTCTTAGCTAAATTAATCTTAGTCTCACAAGTAAGAAAATTATTTAGTAAAAAGAATACAACTATTATCATGAAGAATTTCTAAATATTTTTACTAGATCGATTTTCGACCTTATGTACTTTGGACATAAGTCATGAATATTTAAGAAGTTTCAATCCCCAAGTGACAAACTAATAGAATTATAGAATTTATATATTTAAATTTATAGAACAATATTGACTTTTATATTAATTAATAAATTAAAATTATATCAATACTACTGAGCGTGCGCATTAAAGATAATTTCATGTAAGCGAAGTAGCCCTAAATTATATACTTAGTCTAGAAGTAGCCTCGCAACAGGATATCATTCAAGGAAAGTTTGGTTATGGTTAAGAGTGCATCTGTAATAAACCACTTGAAGAAAAAACACTCGATAAACACACTGACAGTACAACACCAAGAAATACAATAACGATACTTAGGCCCAAATTCATAGATCTCACTAAAGTTCCGCTCACACTTATCTCATACTAAACTCACCCTAATCGTATTCATAAACAATTCTAATTCAATGAGTCACTTAAATCGTACTCAAATTGCCCTCACAATTGAGTGCTAGGTTAGTGACATATTAGTGGTGTCTGACGTGTGCTTATATATTCCTAATTTATTAATTTTGTGGTTTCATAATATTCTAGCAGTATATTTTACAAATAATTAAGTCCAGGTATTCAATAAAGGATATTCTATACGTGAACGCTATATAAATTATAATTATTTTTTTTTAAATTATTTCTGTTACATACTTCATAAATGATTGCTTGTCACTCATTCTAATCTATATGAAGTATATAGTAGGGAAAATGAACTAAATATTACTAACTACTAACTAATTATTACTTGGAATATATGAGGATCGTTTTTACCTGGATAAATAATTAGACCTTTTGATATTCATTATTTATTATTTAAATGTAACTTATTATGTATATATTTTCAACGTCAGTTATTCAAATTCAAAATAAAGAAATACTGTGACATTAGGTTTCCACTAATGACATATTTTTGGTAATATTTGAGGAGCCAACTGTTTCCTTATCTAGTAATTTGTGGTTTAATGCACACTCAAGTTAGTGACTCATTTATACACATTTCTGAATACCAGAATTGAGAATGATATGAGGGCACCCTAAGTTGAGTGAAGCATAAGTTTGAGATGAGTGAAAGGTTAGTATAGATTTAGGGAAGTCTCTGAATTTGGCCCTTAGAGAGAACTAGAAAATGCCAAGACTAAACAAAACAAGAGAAGATACGCTAATGATGACAGCGATAAAATATCAACAACAGCTCACCTGCGTATGAGGCTACTCTTTCCGAGCATGAGCATTAGGAATAACACGGCAAATGTTAAATTTCTAAATCCTTGTAAAAATGAATTAATTTGAAGTTATTCATTTTTGTAATATGTATGTAAATAGTACACAAGGGTCAGATTCGGTCTGTACAATTTCAACTATGACAATTTGTTGACCTAAATATGTGACGTCACTCTAAAAGAGTATATTCCTTACATCAAAATTTACTGTTATAATTATTCTTAATAAATTTGGATATTTCGATTATTTATTCCAAAGTGATTTTCAGATTTATTTTTATGTTGATGCTATTAGGTATTATAATATTTTATACAATACTTTTCCAATCGTTTGTGTATATAGGACTTGAAACATTAAATACGATTGTGAAATAAAAATAACTTCAGATAAAGGAGTATGTACAAGTTATTATTCCTCAGCAAATGTAAGTTTTCACTTCCTTAGTATTAATAAATTAAATAACGAATGAAATAAATATTTGTAACGCAATTATTGTAAGAAGTTTTTCTTAAGAGCTTATTTATCTTGTCTTTATTGTATATATTACGCTAAAATATATATTTATAGGACATTGAAAGAAATAATTGCATTTTAAATATTTCCCATTTGCTGCAATGAAGGCAAACTGAAAATATCACCAGCGAAACCAAGACACGGAATTACTGAAACTAAAAAAGTTGCTCTGTACCGTGTTATTTTGTCATCTGATGTTAATTAAATTTGTTCATATAGTTAATTTACAAACATTTAGGTTCAGAACTGTGTTAAATATGTATATTCTTACTGATATCTATGAACATGTATTAAAACATCTGAAGACGTCAGTGGTGCCTAATAGTTTCATTATTATTTTGAGAAATTTTCCAAAATTTTGTTCTTTATTTGGAAAAATCTGAAAAAATACTCTTTGACGATTCAAATTATTTCTATGATGTGTTTTTAGATAAAACTGAGGATATTGGGAAAAGATTATAGAGAATAATTAGTTTCTATTACATTTTATTCTACAAGTTTCAAACACCAATACCTACAGACTTATATACGTAAAAGGTTAAGTGATGCTTTATGTCGATAGGGGCTTCGGTCAAATGTCCTTTTTGATCTTTTCAAGGATTTTACATATTTATATAATTAAAAAATGTTTTTTTTCAGGTGGTGATCGTGGGCAATGGTGGAGTAGGAAAGTCTAGTATGATCCAAAGGTATTGCAACGGTACGTTCACGAAAGATTACAAGAAAACAATAGGAGTCGACTTTCTGGAAAGGCAGATAGAGTTAGTATTTCATTTGGCTTTTAAATTTATAGATAATAGTTTCAATATACAGAATTGCTAAATATTTTTTCTTTCATTCCACCAATTAGGACCCTACTAAACTGTGAGTCATTACAGCTGTTGGTATATTCAACATAAATGACTCTTATTTCGATATGAATCCTTTGTAAATACTCTGTTAATAGGAATATGAGATCTAAATTCCATTTCCAAGTGGATTTTTAGAAGAAAAAAAACGATAATAAGAAATCGCTAAATCCATTGACTTTTTTTAGAACCATTTGATCCAAATAAGGCTACTGCAAGTTTTACAACAGCTGCAAATTTCATTTTCACACTCGTAAAAACAAATTTTAAGCCATCTTTGCAACACTTTCCTCATATGTGGAGCTGTCATAATTAGTCGCGCATCAAACATATTATTAGATTTATGTCATTGTATCATTGTGAAACACGTAAATTGATTTGCACATCGTTGCAATCGGTTCCACAATCTGGATGGGATCCCTTATAGATCGCATCATTAGGTATGTTTCTGCACTTGTTTCAACGAAACTTATTCGCGGCGATGATAAAATATCTTAATCTGAAGAGAACGATCGTTCGACATCTACTGATGTAATATTTCCATAATTAGGTAAATAATCTACTTCCAAGCTGGTCCAACATGGTAAAATTCTTTTTCATTCCAAAAAATTTATCTCTGTTTTTGTTTTTAGTTTTTGTTTTTTTTTTAGTCGGTATAGTATGAATTGTTTGCTGTTTTTTTAGCACCAACTACGCTCGACATAATTATACACAATTTTGCATCAAACGGCAACAAAAATCGTAAAAGAAATCGTTCTATTACAGGGAAATCGGCGACTAAACCGACAGCTAGGCAGCTCGCGTGGCTGACTGACGAAGCCAATGGCTAGTGGACAGATTGTGACAGCTCTACTCATATGCATATAGTAAGCGTACTAAGTTATCACATATATTGATATGAAAATATAGATTCCTTTCAATTATATTAATTTAATTGGTCTATACCTAAGTAGGTTAATTTGTCTCTGTATCTATTAGTTTAGCACTTTCAGTGTCTATCGTATGGTATCTAATAATCACACTATAACAGTGTGTCCGGAAATTCATGCAACAAAATTTGGTCACAAATTCCTAAGACAAATTTAGGAGACCCGTATTTTTTCTTTTTGCCAAGTGGCCCCCTCTTTCGGAGTTACAGCCCCCTGAAGTCCGCCCCTAAGAATATTTTTTTTTTATATCTCAGAACCCTGTTGTACGAGATTCACTAAATTTGGTACACAGGGGTTTTATGACATGTGGAATCTGATGGTGCTACGTTTTTTGGCGGGGAACCCTCTTAAGACAATTTTTCGTGGGCCCCCTCGTCTTTGGAGCCAAAAAAATTTAGTCGCATATTTAAATTTCTTAAAAATTATCAGTACACTAGAAAGCCATTAAATTTAGAAACTTTTTGTCTCTTTATACTTTTTTTTGTAAAACGCAATGTTTTCGAGAAAAACGTAAAAATGTGATCGAATGCATATCGTGATTCGCCATTTTCCTCAGAAACATTGCGTTTTACTAAACAAATGTCAAGAGACAAAAAAGTTTCTAAATTCAATTGCTTTCTAGCTAACTAACAATTTTAAAAACAAATCAAATTGGAGACCAAATTTTTCTGGTTCCAAAGACAAGGGGGCCCACGAAAAAGTGTCTTAAGGGGGTTTCTCGACAAAAAGCATAGTATTGTGAGATTCCACATGTCATAAATCCCCTGTGTATCAAATTTAGTGATTCTCGTACAACATTGTTTTGAAATATAAAAAAGACTTCTTAGGGGCAGATTTCGGGGGGCTGTAGCTCGGAAAGAGGGGGGCCAGTTGGCAAAAAGAAAAAATACGTTTCCCCTAAATTTGTCTTAAGAATCTATGACCAAATTTTGTTACATGAATTTCGGGACATATATGATAAAAATTCACAAATTATAACGGAAATAAAACAAACACGAAAATTATTTGCAGATAACAGGAAATAAACACTTTGGTCAGTAGCCACGCCTATTTGGTCACGTGTCGAAATATTTTTTTTATTTAATTTATTATTACTTTTTTATTTATGAACTTTTGTCCCTATTATCATGCTTTCCTGTAGTTTTTTCTTCCCTTTCATTAGTTGTCACTCTTAGATAATGACATTTTTCTACTTTTCCAAAATTACTAAAATCAGATTATCTATACAGGGTGTTAAAAAAAGATTGTAAAATATTTCAGGAGGTAATAGTATGAACCAAAATAAGCAGAAAAGTCTTAATAAACATGGGTCCGCAAAGTAACGGTTGCGGAGATATGGACCACTATTCGTTTTTCAAACATTTTATTTTATTAGGAATAAACCGACAAAGGAAGCTTTTAACAAACAAAAAACAAAGTTACAGAAGATGTTCAAAGTGCCCTCCGTCCATTTCCAAGCAGGCACGACATCTTCGTCTCAACGATATTCGAACTCTTTCGAAAACACCCTCCTTGGTTTGGATTTCTTGACACTTTTGATTAATCCGTAGCTGCAGCTCTTCCAGGCTATTTACAGGAGTACCATACACTAATGTCTTCAAATATCCCCAAACAAAGAAATCTAGAGGGTTCAGATCAGGCGATCTTGGAGGCCATAAAACAGGTCCGGCCCTTCCTACCCATCTATGTGGAAAAGTTTGGTGTAAATGCTCTCTAACGGCCATGGAAAAATGAGCTGGAGCACCATCATGCTGGAACCACATTTGTTGCCTCTGATTCAAAGGAATGTCTTCCAAAAACTCATACAGTGTGTTCTGCAGAAAGTTGAGGTAAGCAGCGCCTGTTAATCGGTTTGGTAAAACAACAGGACCTAGAAACCTGTCACCTACAATACCCATCCAAATGTTTAATGAAAAACGTGCCTGATGTCCAGATTCTATTAGAGCATGAGGATTTTCGTCGGCCCAAATATGCGTATTGTGAAAATTAAACACTCCATTTCTTGTGAACCCGGCCTCATCAGTAAAAAGAATGTTTGCAAGAAAACGAGGGTCTTCAGCATCATGACGTAGAAACCAGCGGCAAAAAACCAAACGTGCTTGATGATCATTTATTGGATTTAAGGCCTGTACTCGTTGCACATGGTATGGATAAAGCAGTTGCTCGTGAAGGATTCTCCAAACAAGAGGACCACTAATTCCTACCTCGGCTGATATTCTCCGCACACTCGTACCTGGATTCTGCTCTACCAGTGCTAGAATTTCTTCTTCTGCTCTAGGAGTGGATACCGACCTTGGTCTTCCGGATAAATGGCACTGTTTGCTCAAGGAACCGGTATCACGCAATCTTTGGTGAATTCTTCCAAACATGCGTTGTGAAGGAATCTGGCGATTTGGATAAGCGTCAACATAAAGACGTCGCGCTTCGGTGGCGTTCCCATTAGCACGACCATACATGAAATGCATGTCTGTTAATTCTGCGTTAGAGTAACCAGCCATAGCGAAAGAAAACTTGTGCACTGAGAACAACTGTCAAATACGTACTGTTTATTTCACTAAACATCAACCAACTATTATAAGAAAATACACAACGTTTTTGCAAAATAAAAAAAGGGGCTAAAAAACATAAAACATTCCATATCTCCGCAACCGTTACTTTGCGGACCCATGTTTATCGAGACTTTTCTGCTTATTTTGGTTCATACTATTACCTTCTTAAATATTTTACACTCTTTTTTTAACACCCTGTATAAGTAGCAAATCTAAATATAGAATTGATTAATCCCTGCCTTGCCTATTTGCGGGCGCTATTTTACTTCAAATCCCAGTTCTTGGAAGGCAATTTCCACCCACCGAAAAAGACTAAGTGACCTCCGCTTTTCAGAGTAGACGGAGAAGAGGTGCGGCTCATGCTGTGGGACACCGCGGGCCAGGAGGAGTTCGACGCCATCACCAAGGCGTACTACCGGGGCGCCCAGGCGTGCGTGCTTGCCTTCTCCACCACCGACAGAGACTCCTTTGAGGCCGCGCACTCGTGGAAGCTGAAGGTAATTAGCAATTACCTCGTTATCGACGTTAATGTTGCGAGCCGTCTGCCGACCGCAAGCGTAGCGGTCATCGCTTGCTACTCCATTTTTTTAGTCTGAGTAATGGCCTAATGGCCTGGTGCATTTTAGTTAAGGCGGAGCGTTAAGTGACTGCTGATTGAATGTTTTCAGTAAGGGTTAAGCAATACAGGATGTTTCTTAAGTACATGCATTCCGATTACGATAATAAATGGGATGAGTCTTTAAGTTATTTTAAGGGAAACGAAATAAACGTACCTAATATGCAGGATGGGAAGGTGATTCCTTTTTAAAAATTAAGGGGAGTCTTTCATGTAAAACAAATCTTTCCGCCCTTTCTGTGTGGATTTATAGCCCATCAAACAAAGAGAAAAATGTTGCTTTTAATTTTTCCTTAAATATGAAGAAAGTTACAAAAATTAAAGTATATGCTTTTTCCTTACTATCAAATAGGACCTATTATTTATCCAGATCGTGTTATTCCGCTTCATACGATGTTTGGTCATTTACATCAGCGTCTTGATGAAACAGGGAATTAAAAAAAACGTACCGTTATAAAAAAGCATCCCCAAACAATTACTCCTCAAATTGAAAATGTGCTTAATAAAAAGGAGGATAGTCCTACAGCATCAAACACTAGGAAGATTACTCACACGTTGCTCCGATTGGCTCATTCTTTCGTCCAGGTCAACTGAAGATGATTTCTTAAAGAGACTGTTTAAAGAGGTCCCGATTTTGTTAAGACAACCAATGTTGTTTATTTACCAAGAGGTTCAAGCTCATTTCAGTTTGGTTCCCCAGCAGTATTTCGATGTTGGCAATCATTGGCTAGGTACAGAAGGAGCACAACCTTGTCCTCCATGTTCCCCAGACTTAAACCCACTCGATTTCTTTATCTGGAGATATCTTAAACAATTGATTTATACAACGGCAATTAAAAATTTGGAGGAATTACGGAATCATACATACTGTTGCGACTTGTGGGACAATTCAAAATGTTTGCAGACTGTTGGCTGCAAACATTTTTGAACGTGTTCGCCAATCAATGCATAGCAAGATAGAAGTTTGTAATGAAATTGAAGCTCGATATTTCCAACTGTTTTTGTAATGTATTTAATATTATTTAAATAAATTGTAAGAAAGGAAGTTTGTTTCTAAAAAAACGGAACATTTTAATGAAAAAATGCATGATGGAGAAAAGTTCATGTGAACCAAGTTTTTGAATGGCATTTTTGAATTGCAATTTTTCAACTCCTTAAGAAGATCCAATGAAAAACCATTAAAGTTTGCAATTTCAAACCTCTTTCGAGGACCGTGTAGGATATCGCTGTAGGAAAGTGGTTGATTACAAAAAGTAATATCCCAAACTACATGAAACTATGAGAAATATAATAAAAACTGCTTTTTTCTACCCATTTAAAGAAGTGTAACACAGATAGCAAACTTTTTGGAAATAAGTTTATAAGATCCCCCTTACTTTTTAACAAGGAACCGCTTTAGTTTTTTGCAATATTAAAGAAACACCTCTGTATATTTACACACCTACCATACGCAGATGTAATCTGCAATATAACTAATAATTTGCAAATAATAGACACTAAAATTGGCTTTTCCTACATTCATTTAAATACCTTTAAGAATTCTTGGAATTCAGTTACTGTTAGCAGAACCTGAACTCTTGAGATAAGTGTTGTTTACCTATCGAGAATGTTCTTTTCTTTACTGATATTAGTGATATTAAACAAGTAGCTGTTGTTTCTTATTTAAATATATAAGTATTCAATATATTTTTTTCCATATAGGACATTGTTTTTTTATATTACGAGAATAAATTAAATAAGAATATAAAATCGTGATAGGTAGGTACTTAAAGTTACATCATTTACTTTTTTCCATCCACAACGTATTCTAGCTGCATAAAATTAATACAATTATAATAACACAGCGAGTCTCTAAGGTGACATAAATTTAATAAAGTCAATAAAGTCAGACAACGAAGTAGATTTATTTTAATGCAATGCGCTTGTTTCTATACTATTTACGAAAAGCTCCAGTCAATTAACCTTCTCAGCACGAATCAACCAGTATTGTGTACTGGGTGTAATAATGCAATGTGCCTACAATCAAGGAACGTTTTACTTGTCCTCATTTAAGAATATCTTCTCATAAAAACAATAACCTTTCCCTATATTCTGAGATATGCAGTCTATTAGCAGTTTAAAATAAAATATTGGAATGATAATTTGCATGCACATGTAAATAAAATGTCAGTTGGTTTCCTATAAACACTTCTTTCTAAAGAATTACTATTTTTTAATTAAAATATCTAGAAAGTGTATCATATTATTGTTTTCTATTTCTAAAGTAAATTTATGGTCCAGTCACTTAAGCATTTCGGTTACCTACCAATCTTTTCGGATGGAATGCATTGACGTGAAATTTGAACTGTAGCTAGGGAATAGCCCAAGAAACAAAAGTTATATAGTGCCGATAAGTGCATTTACCCTAGAGGTGGATGCCACCTCTTCTGAATGGTGGGAATTTTTTTATTAAAAGTAACCTCACGATTCGATAGAGAGACGAATTCTAAGCAAATAATGCTCTATGTGAATTTTTTGTAGTCAATACTTTTTGAGTTATTTGCGCCTAAACATGTTCGTTTTTAGCAAAAATGGAGGCAATTAAATAACAAAGAAATTGCTTTTTTTATTTTTGCAGGTGTTATAGAACCCCAGTTATGACTCCCAGAAGTTGAAGTCAATTTCGAAGATAGCTATAATCGAAACGTTCAACGTCCTGTAGCGGAAAAATTAAAGGTTTTTCGAAGAAAACTTGTATTACACTTATTAAAGTTCTTGAAGACCTTTATATTGAGTGGTGGTAAAAGTCGTTAGCATGAAAACTATTGAAGTTACAATATAAATAAAATGACTGTCTCGATTTTTGAGAAAAAAAATCGGTATTAAATTAATGACGACGGAAAAAAAATTAAACGTATTCCTTCTGCAATTTAGGTACTTTATTTATGTATTAACACTAGATTCTGGGAATTTGAACGATGAGCTTGTATGCAAATTTTCAGGAAAATCCATGCTATCCGAAAAAATTGGGAGCTTCTACCTTATTTTCGCCTTCAGCGACTGGACTATTAATTGTTTATAATTTGTTAATACTATTTAAAAATATATTTAATTCTTCCTTCCTTTCAACACCGTTTTCTTCAAGACATTGCTTTTGACACTTATTTTAATTAAAATAAATATGAGAAAAAACGAAAACTATACTACAAATAAGTAATTCATTATTTATATAATCAGTGGCTTCTTAAAAGTTACAAACAAGTTTCTACTATGTTAAAAATTGATTTTTTTTATATTTTTTCAGGTTGAAAACGAGTGCGGTGAAATTCCAACTGTGATCGTACAAAATAAAATAGATCTTATGGAACAAAGTGTTGTTAATCCGTAAGTATTTTTTTTATTACAACAATAACCCAATGTTGTTCCATCAACATAAAAAGAATTAAAAGAAAAAACCCATAAATTGTGAGTGAATTACTATTTTTGATAGAATGTACATAAAATGTTTCGTAAAGATTCTATGAAAAATCTTTACAAACTTTTTAAATATAGTTTTCGTAATGGTGTCACAGTATGTAGAACGAAGTGGACTAAATTCGATGGAATTTAGGGTAAATTGAATGTAATGATGAAAAAAAAAGCAGTGGTGCAAATTCAAGCTGGTTTTCTCTTACTCTCCCAAAGATGCAAAATTTTCTTCAGAAAATGGCACTAATGAACTAATCTCTATATCCCGTAGTAAGTGCAGGACTGAAAAATGAAGAAAACTTTTTTAATATATCTACTTCTTTGAGTAGAAGAAAAAATCATAAGCTCGTCCCAATTTTAAGTTTGACATAAAACCTGCCGCGAAATCTCATCGAATTTGGTCCACATTCTACAGTTTTTTTTCTTGATCGTGACCTTTCCATATAATTTTTTTACTGACACCTACCGACAGTACAAATTATCATTTTGATGCATTCCAGAGAAGAGGCTGACTTGCTGGCCCGTGCCCTAGGCTGCCGTCTGCTGCGGACGTCCGTCAAAGAGGATGTGAACGTGGCGGCCGTCTTCAGGCACTTGGCAGCAAGATGCCTGGCAGATCTTCGGGATCCACGAGACTGTGACTACTTCACATCGCCCACGCCTCACCATCCCAATTCCCTCACCATTAGTAAGTTGTTTCATCTCATATCTAACGTTTTATCTAATTCAGGGTCGTAGCTAGTGGGCGATGCCGACCCTGCTCATCTTAAAAAAATTTCGCTGCTGCGGCCCTGATTTAATAAAATAATTTTTAACATGCAGCCATAAAAGTAACTCATTTGATTTTCCCTTGATTATTTAAAAAGTTTTATATGAATTTCAGGTGCCTTTAGCCCTAGTCATTCTTCCAAAAACCACAACGGAACAATAGTTTTGAGACCTAACAAACACAAAAAGAAGAAAAACGTTTTAAAAAATGCCTGTAGAATTTTATGAAATATGGTTATTTTATTTTGTGTGGAAATATATGTAAAGACTGTGTATAATATATTAATAACTGTATAAGTATATACTGTGTGTTTCTTTAAGTCCTTTAATGTGTTGAATGTCTCTGCGAAGAGTGTCTTTTGTTATTTTATGTATATTTTGTCCAACTAGGCCAATCGGTGAAGTGCTAATATATTTTAACTAATATGTCTTGTATCTATTTCAAATCCATGATATGGTGCAGCTACTGTGTTCGGTCATAGTGTGAGACAAATTAAAAGAGTACAGTGTAATTTTGTTATAATAAATTCTTGTTGTATTGTGGCAAATGTTAGCTAGTTTTTAAATAGCTACAATAGAGGATAAACACAATAATGAGTGATTACCTTTATATATTCCCTAATTTCTTAACATTTTTCAGATTGATATTTCATAATATAGCTGTGTTCATTGGTTATTATATTACGATCAATTAATCAGTATCCTAAAGTATAATTCCTTAAATGTGAATATAAACTAACCATTTTGTGTTTTAGTTGTAAAGTTTGTATGATTTTAATTTAATAAAATGTTATTTAAAAAAATATGTCATGTATTTAATTAAACCAAATTCACCTGATTCTAATCTAATTTATAGATACTAATTAAGTCATATAATGTTCTGAACCATAAAGTGTATTACTTTAACATCACTTCTGTTGCAATTTCCAGATTTTTTCAGAAATAATTTGAGATACTTGTGGGAATTTAGTTTTTTTTTCTTCTGCTCGCTTTGGGTATTTGATTTATTTCACCAAGGTGCAGAATTAACATTTGATATAATTCAAGAACATAGAAGTGGTAAAATATGTACCACACGATGAGTTGGAAGAAAATTTTAGTCAGGGATAATTAAAACTAATTTTAATTTGATAAAATGCAGGTATTTATTAATTCCAATCAGAATTTTACAGAGCATTATTCACTTATAAAAAATATATTAGTATTACGTACCTACGCTTGTACTATATTCGAATATTTTGGCCTTATATATAACACTATTTGAGCTTTAAATAATTCATATAGGGTGTCCTAGAAAGGCTGGAGCAACATTTAATCAACAGAATCCTAGGACCAAATAAAATTTTTTAGATCAAGTTATCTATATTATAGAAAAGTTATCACCTGCTCAGATAAAGCTGCTGATTGTGGTTCCACGAAATAGCATATTTTTAAATTATTTTAGTTATTGACTTTTTTGGGTACTCATCCTTGTTTATTTCATGGAATGTAAGAACATATAATATACAAAATATATATATTTTTTTCAAGAATGTAATTTTTATATTTCCATAAATAGTTCTATGAATAAAAAACAAAAAAATTAACATAATTTCTAAAACGTTTTCTAAGGATAATGCAGCTATTGTCCTCAATGTATTTTTTATATCCTTATTAAATTATTCTTAGGACACAGAATAACGTTCAGGACACATTGTATTGTATTTAACAAATATAGTATACTTGTACCAAATCAAAGCTCTAACTGTTTCGTGATACCACAGTCACAGGTTACATCTCAGTAGCCCTGGAGTTTGTTCTACATGCAGGTAAATTGATATTGGATCTTGCAGCATTTCGACTTTTCTGGGATACCCCGTCTAGTGAGATTTACAGCAAGTCTTTGTGCAGCAGGTACATATTTTAGAGGACTTGAATGTTTAGATACTATATTGGTAATTAAATATTTAATAATAATCACTGTACCACGAAAACTTTAATTAATATGCAGCAATACATCCCATATTCAAATTCGAGTAGGTTATAATAATTAAAATATTTCTTGACAGATAAAATAAGGTGCTTACGTATATGTATTTTGGTCCCAAAATATTTAAATAACTAACATATTTATGAATATAGATGTATCACTTCTAAAAACAAAATAACACCAACTCTTTACTGAAAGTTCAAAGTTACCTCAAATTAGGTACAAAAAATGTGGTGACAAGATTTCAAAATAGATGAATAAAACAGGATAATAAATGTTGTAGAAACTTTAGTCAAAAGCGCTCAAGATTAGTAATTTATAAAGAAACTAAAGTATTTGAACATAAAAATAAATACCTGAATTGTAATTTAAAATAAATATATTGGGTAGGTAATTTTACAGGGTGATTTTTTTAACCTGAAACTATCTCGAGAAATAAGCACTCTACAAAAAAAATTTTCATAATCAAAATTTAATCACTTCACAAAGGGAATTTATTACTGCTAAAATTAGTCCCTTTTCCTCCTTGTATTTGAACGGCAAAAAGTACGTACGATTTGACTAAAACATTTTTTTAGATTCATGATAGATGGAGCTGTAATAGACAAAATTCAACTTTTTCAATTTCTCCTAGTGAACCTATGCAGACGATTCCGCAATACGTTTGCAATAAAAAATACCACGTTATCATTGTAAATAACAAAATTAGTTTTAAAATAAATTTTATTTCTCAAATTTTCAATTACTGAAAAATGACTTGTCAAGAAACTACTATTATAGTAACCCAGGAACAGGCGTCCTTTTTGGGATACTTGATTAAAGCAATTTCCTTCATTTATGACTTATCGGAATGAATTGGACTGATTAAATTTGCTTTCAAATGAATGTATTTTTTTGTATTTTGTATTAAAGATTCTTTTGTTAAAAATAACTTTTATAAAAATGTTTTATTATGTTTACTTTTAACATTTGTGTTATTTCTTTCTTCATATTTTTTGTGACTGCAAAAACACAAAATAAACCTAGAAAGAAAGAAATGACTTTAAGAAACAAGTCAGGTCAATTAAGTGCCCCAAAGGGAACAAAAAACTACTATGTCGAGGTCATTGTTCCTAGTTACGCTAAAAGTAATTTATCCACCAGCCATTTACATTTCTACAGGTAAAACGGCAATAACTTTCGAGTATTTACATAAAAGTGGTATTTTTATTATAAACAACACATTGCAGAATCGTATACTTACATAAGTTCTCTGTGGGAGAAATGGAGGAAAATTGAATTTCATCGATTACAGTGCCAACTTTCATGAATTGAAAAAAATTTTTCAGACAAATCCTACATACTTTTAACAGTAGAATTCGAATCTGCAATAAAAAATTAAGATTCCTATTTAAAATTTCAAAGTTACCCCCCTCCCCACTTATAAGGGATGGGGGGGAGGGACTAACTTTAGAACTAAAGTATATGATTAAATTTTGATTATTGATATTTTTTCGGAGGTGCTTATTTCTCGAAACATTTGAAAGTATCAGGTTAAAAAAAAACGTTATATGTATTACGTAAACAATTAAATAATCAAATATTTTTGAGATTCTTTTGAGCAATGGCCCACAATTGATTAAGCGTAAACAATACTATATTTTCATAGACAAAAGTGTCCAATACTGAAAATGAAGTAACTGTTAAAACATACGGCAAGATCCTGACGTTTTCTAATTGTCTCACTGAAAAATTGTTCCTATTATTATTTTTATACAGAATACAGAAATTAAAACTGACAATATCTACATAACAGTAGTGGAGATATTCACGTTTATAAAATCTAGTAATACAAACATTTTCCCGGAACTTAATCTATCACTAAATAACGTGGAAGTCCAAGATGAGCTAAAATAAAAACAAATATAATGCAAAATTGTAAAAAGAGAACACTTTTGCAATACTACCTATTTGTTCAAATAATTGTTCTATATAAATCGAACATATACATTTAAAAATATATTATATATTGCAATTAAAATGGAAATATATTCATTACTATTTTGTCAAATTTGTACTACTACATATAACTAATATTATACCAAATAGGTACAAATTGTGAGGTAAAATCATACCTCGCAAAACAAAATATATCAAGTCTCAGCTTCCATCGCTACTATTGCTATTACAGTCATCCATATCTGTTACAGTGAAGCGATTTAACCCCCTTACTATATTATTTCTAAAACCAGGTACCCGTTTGATTCGAGGTAGCAAACTTGGTAACTCGGTTACATATTCAATGACGAAGTCTGGCTTTGGATCGGTCTCCTGTAGTTTGCAGTTGTTGAGAGGCGTCCAAACTGTACCTCCTAATTGCGCCTTGATGCCACCCAAAATGTCGGTCTCTAACTTATCCCCTACCATTATACAATGATGTGGTTCGACGCCCAAATAATCACAGGCTTCATGAAAAATCTTATGATGTGGTTTTTCCCAAGGTAAATCGCCAGATACCAATATTATATCAAAGAATGACTTGAGTTTTAAACGTTCGACTTTTTCCCACTGAGCATTAGACGGACCATTAGTTATTAAACCGACAAAGTAATGTTGCCGCAGGTTTTGTAATAAAACTGTTATTTCAGGTGTTAATGCCAAAAAATGATATCGTAGATTAAGCCACTCTTGGTAAATCGACTCTATAACAATAAATATTTTATTCATTAATACTTACAATGTTTACATAAAATTCCTGGAAATATATTGTATTTATACCAAAATATCTACAATACAAAAATTTAAATAACATTCCATTGTTGACAGTAAGATCGACAGAACAAATTTTTAAAGATAATATTAATTACCTACATTTATTTTACAAGGCAATTAACTGTATCATAGCAACATTCAATTTAATTCAGTCAAATTGTAATTTAAGTATGTCAAATTCCTAGTAAAATACCTTAAAAAAGTCAAAATTCCTGTGCGTATATAAACTTAAAGATACTTCATGAAACTAAGAATCAAACCGTTAATAGGAGAAGAACTAGCTGTGAATGTAGAACCTAATGATACTATTTTTACTATTAAGCAACAAATACAGGAGCAACTAGAAGGATATCCTAGTGATCAACAGAGGCTCTCATTTCAAGGAAAATATCTCAAAAATGAAAAATCTATCGAAAGCTACAAACTAAAAGATGGGAACCTGTTAAAATTGGTAAAGGCTCTAAGAAGTGCCTAAACCACAACAATGCCAAACTCACCACAATTAACAGTTTTTACTTGATCTTAATTATTTCGTAAAGCAAAGAATATTTAATATATTATGGTACCTTTATTCTTTGTTTATTTACTTATTTTATATTCATATTACTTTGTTTTGTGTGGCAAATAATTAAATTAGTACGAAAAAATATGTCTGTTATTATACTTAAATTGAAACAAATAAATAAGACGAATAATAAATGAACACTACTCTAAAATTCAAGATTCGGTCGTGCACAATATTTGTGTGTATATTTGTCTCTCATAACATCTTAACATTACTTGTTATAAATAATAATATAAGGTTATAAATATATTTAAAAAAGACAATATAACAAAAACTAATCACTTCACTCATCATGACATTTCATTTCATACCTTTCAAAATATGAAATCATAAAGCAAGCTGCAAAATTTTCAGTGTTGATCCTGATAAATCCATGTTAGTAAAGGTTGTAACCCTAAGTGGAGATGAACGAATGATAAATGTAGAATCAACGGATAAAATCCTGGTCATAAAAGAAAAGCTTGAGGAAAAGGAAGGAATCCCTCCTGCACAGCAGAGGCTTATCTTTCAGGGAAAACAATTAAAAGATGACAAGACAGTCAATAGTTACAAGTTAAAAGGAGGAACTGTCCTCCACTTGGTAGTGGCTCTGCGGGGAGGCTTACAACAATAGTTATTTTTTTGGAAAACATGTAAAAATAATATCACTCTTCAATAAATCATTAAAACCGTCACTGAGTAAATTTACATAAAACTTTTAGAACAGGTACGTAGTTAATAAATGAGTACAAAATATTTCTTTTTTAAACTTATAGTTAAATTATTTTTCGTTGATATTTGTTCTCTTAGATATTGGTAGAGACACAGGTATTTACAGAGTTTCGCATAAGAACCCAAAATATGGTGATTTAATGCAACTTACCTTTATACTAAGCTGAACCCCTGAGAAGTTATAAGCCTTAAAAGTGAGGTTTCAAATTTCGAAAAAAATTAGTACCTTAAACTTAGAAAAACCAAATTTGGTGTACAATGTGAGTATACCAAGAGCATTAATCGACAGTAAGTAGAGTTCAATTGAAGCATTTTAAAGGGTTGATAAGGGATGATGCACCATTAAAAATGTGACAGAATTTTTTAACCCGTTGGCGGACTTACAAAATTATTACTTTATTTTATGGGGAATTTACTTCTAAAACTTTTCTTACTCGTTAGTTTTCAAAAACTTTGTCATTTTCAACAAAAACACGACTAACTAATAAAACATGTTGTAGCTATTGAAGGTTGCTTTCGCTGTACAGCAAAAATAAAACGCTGTCTCAACGGTACAAATGAACTATTTTTATTGAAAACTAAGCTTGTGAAAAAAATCGTGTTGTCGGTTTGAGTGTTTACTGGAGAGTCGTCTTGGTCGTGTAGAGTCGTTCGCAGAAGTACCTGGTCCTTGGCGTTAATCTGCCGGGGTTGTCTTCCGGGAACTCTATTGAGTCCGGGCAGCGTCAAGCTGGCGCTCTTGACGTTGTACTTAAAAATGGATTAATTACGAACATGTGTACCCACACTGTGTTATTTAAATTCATTGAAAATTCAAAAGTTGGCTATGAATTTAAACATCTAACTTGTCGATCAGGAAAAAAGTTAGAATAAGAATAATTTAATAGAAAGACAAACAATTTAAACAACAACAAGAGTAACATACAATTTGCACTGATAAGTTATAGAAATTGTTCAAAATGATCACCGTTTTCTCTCAGGCATAAATTTATTCTTCATCGAAAATTGAAATCTACTCTATTCAATAACTGCTGATTGTTTCTAATGAATGTGCATTCATCCGTACTGCAATTCCACAATTCTGCTCGAGACGCAACTGGAATACACAAATTCTTTTAATGTTCCCCAAAGAAAGAAGTCACATTTATTGAGGTTTGGTAATCGTAGAGACGAAATTTGTAGGTAATTATTTCCTCTTCCAATCCATTTATTTGGATACTGGTTTAAAAAGTTTCTAACAATATTACTAAAATGAGGGGGTGCTCCGTCATGCATAATCCAATGTTCCAGTCTGAGTTGTAGTGGAACCTCGTCAAGTAGTTCTGGGAGAATGTTTTGGAGAAATTCTAATAATAATAAGTTTCGCCTTTTAGTCGATGATTTTAAATAACACAGCTACAATACGTATTATTAGTTATTCATGTTTTTAAGTCCGTCAACGGGTTAAAAAATTCACATTCTAATGGTGCATCATCCCTTATCAACCCTTTAAAATGCATCAATTCAACTCTACTTACTATCAATTATTGCTCTTGGTACACTCACACCGTGTACCAAATTTGTTTTTTTTAAGTTCAAGTAATCACAGATTTTTTTTCCAAAATTTAAAACCCCACTCTCAAGGCCTGTAACAGCTTAGTATAAAGGTAAGTTGAGTTAAATCACCATATTTTAGGTTCCCCTACATGCCCCTGCTTTGTGTCAGTTCTTATGCAAAACACCCTATATCTAAAAAAATCAAATTGATAAAAACTCTACATTACAGAATAGTAATACAATTTATTAAAATACACATAATCGATACACAGGAATAATATATTTAATATTTCAGTAAAACAGACAAAAAGTGAATTAAAAAGAAATCTAAGGAAAATGTTCACAAGTACAAGTAGAAGATTTTGCACTAACACGTTCTAAGCATTCTCTAATCATTTCAGGATCTGTAGATTCATCTTCATACAAGAATTGTAATTCGCTTTCGGCTGTAGCAGTGTTAGTGTCATCTGTCTCAGGTGGATACTTCTTAATTTTGGTCGTTTTCTGTATAAGGTCAAAAAGAGGTCCATTATCATAAACACTTTGTTCTCCTTCATTCGAATTATCTTTATGGAAGGGCTGATCGTTCTCATCTTTAACTTTGCTAGTAGCGCCTAATTCACTACTTCTTTTCTTAATCATTTCCATTTCGGAAAGGTCAGGGCCGCTTTCTAACCCCACACTTTTTATAGCTTCATTAATTTTTTCTATATAATGATCTAGATCTTTCTTTCTGAAACTTCTTCTAGAAGAACACGGTTCATCTTGTGGAAATGGTTCGGTAAATTTACTTACATATAGCTTTTCGTCCTCTGGAGAAAGAGGAAACGCACTAACATCCCCACATAAAAGAAATGGAATTATAATTCTATTTATACCTTTAAGTGGACTAAAATCTTTGTTGCAAAAGTCTAGATAAGGCTCCATGAGTTTAGGATCAAAACCATCGGGTGGCGTATATTGTCTACAAACAGCAAAAATTTCATTTGCAGAAGTTTTACTACTTTTAGGTCTGAAAAAGTCAACTTCTTTAAATAATGAAGACAATTGGGATTTAAGAAAATCATTATCGCTTTCTTTAAAAATGGCCGCTACTAACGTTCCTCCATTCCGCAGAACATGACAAGTAATATGTATAACAAGCACCATGTGATTTGCCTGAAAGTTTACATCTATGCAATGCAAACCTGTGTGGTCGATAAGTTTACCGCATACTACCAAATCTGCTTTATTTCCATCAAATTGTTTCAAAATTAGTTCTGCTGTAGAATACTGTGCCAAATCTCCATTTATTTGAACAACACCTGAATATGGAGGAATTCCGTAAGCATCAACGGCAACAATTATAACTTCATTGTCTTTGTTGTAATCTGGCTTCTCCTGCGCTTCCAGTCTCTGATGTAATGCAAGATCATTATAGAACAAACAACATTTATCATTCATATAAATAGTCTCCCCCATTGCTAATTTCCTCGAAAGTACTTGAGTCCAAATACCGGGGCTTGCATATAAATCAACTGCTCTTTTAACACCTTTCAATATACCAAATTTCTCATCGATTTGCAAGAGCTTGAAGCAACTTCGGGATCTCCAACCTTGCTCTTTAGCTTTTCTTATATAAGGATCTTGTTTGGATATCGGTTCTTCTAATTCACAGGAATCAACTTCTGTACTCGTTCCTTCCATTTCGCAAAAATCACTTTCTGTACTTGTTCCCTCCATTTTACAAAGTTTTAAAAAATAAGTTATCTAATAAAGAATTAAATGTTATACAAAAAGAAATGGGACAAAATTTTATAGAGCATGTACAGTTACAAAGCAATCTTAATTTTAAATAAGTGATATGTTTCAGCTCAAATCTTGTTTTAAAAAAAAACTGACTTTTTTTGTACTCAACTTCTACAGTTTAACTCGATTTTTTAATCCCAAAAAAAGCTTTTTTATGTTGAAAGATATACTTTATTCTTAAAGTAAAAACATTCCAATATCAAATGTGAATTTGTATTAAATTTTGAGCCTGCATTTCAAAAAAAAAAGAAACTCACTGGCAAATACAGAATTAATTAATCAAAATAATTGCAAGTACAAGTCGAAGAACTGGCAGAAATTCGCATACGTTCTAAACATTCCCTTATCAATTCTGGGTCCGTGTACTCATCTTCGTATAAAAATTGCAGACCACTTTCACTCGATGCACAGTCTGCATCAGATTTCTTATTAGTTTCTTTTTTAATTTTTGTTGTCTTCTGTATAAGATCATACAAAGGTCCGTTATCGAAAATATTATCAGTTTCGAACAATTCATTTCCAAGGAACTGGCGTTCATCTTCATCGGCAACTTCACAACTTGCCGCTTGTGCACCTTTTTCATCAGACATTTCTGCTTCTGTGGGTTCTATACCTGTTCCTAAACCAACACGTTTCACAGCCTCATCCATTTTCTTCAAATAATGTTCCAAATCATCTTTTGAACTATTTTGAAAAGAATAAGGTAATGATATAGGCGGCTGTACTGGTGGCACATATTTATAAGGTTTTTCTCCTTCCAACTGAAGAGGATAGGTAGCATCAGAGTCAAATGCGCTGACGTCTCCACATACAATAAATGGAATTATAACTCTATTTATGCCACTAAGTGTGCTAAAGTTCTTGTTAGAAATATCTAAATACGGCGTTAAAAGTTTTGGATCGAAACCTTCTGGAGGAGAATATTGCCTGCAAACGACAAATGCTTCAATACTGGAATTTCTGGAACTACTGGGTTTAACAACATGGACTTCTTTAAATAGAGACAGTAATTGGTTTGTCAACAAATCATTATCTTTTCCTCTAAAAATTTTTGCCACAAACGTTCCTCCAGGTTTTAGAACATTGCAAGTAATATGTAAAGCACCTAATAATAACTGTGCTTGAATATAAATATCCATACAATGAAGTCCTGTTACATCGGGGGCTCCATCACACACTACCAGTTCTGCTTGATCACCTTCGAAATGTCCAATAATTTCCTGGGCTGTCGAGTACTTTGTAATGTCTCCCTGGATTTGAATAACACCTGGTAAAGGAGACATTGGTTGAAGATCTACGGCTACAATTTTAACATTTTCATTTTTGTTGAACTCTGGTTCTTCTTGTGCTTCCAATCTCTGATGCAGTTCAAGTTCATTATAAAATAAGCAGCATTTGTCCTTTATGTAAATGGTTTCTCCCAAATATAATTTGCGTGAAAGCACTTGACTCCAGCTACCGGGAGCAGCACACAAATCTACAGCTCTAGTAACTCCATCGAAAATATTAAACTTTTCGTCAATTTGTAAAAGCTTGAAAGCGCTTCTGGCCCGCCAGCCTTGTTCTTTAGCTTTTCTATAGTAAATGTCTCGTTTATCTTTAGAAGTCTTGCCCATTTTAACAGGTAACAGTAAAAAAAATTACCAATACAAACTTTTTAACTTCTTAACCTCCAACCTACCAGGTCAATCTTCAAAACTGTCAAAAATTACTGTCATCGCCTTGTCACTTGTCAGACGGAATTGCCAATTGCCAACACTTAAATAACACAATAACCCTAAACTAAATTCTTGGCGCAGAAATTAAAAAATAAATAGGACGAAAGAAGACACATTAAAGGTGGATTAATAATTCTAAGAGGTTTAAAAACACAAATTGATACCTGAAAACGTATGATACTGATCTCCTAGTGCTTGGCTCCACAGGTACTCACGCCACGTGTCCAACTCCATGTCAGGATTATCAGGACATTCTCGGAAAGCCTTCAGGTATGAATTGCATATTTGTGAAGATGTTTCTAAAGGAATTGTATACTTTTCTGTCAATGTTTGACTTAACTGTAAAATCGAAAATACACAGTTAATAATTATTAGTATCTAGTCAACTGGTAGGGGTGTCTTTTAAATAGGATGGAAATAGAATAAAAATTACGCCACAAAATTAGATTCATAAATCAATTCAAAACGATTATGCACTTACGTAGGTGATTTGAAAGAAACCATGCGTTTAAAAAGGCATGGATCATATAGAAACACAGTATGTTTAAGCTTTGAACATATTTCAACCAAACATTTTTGAATCCCAAAATTCAAATACTTAATGAAGTAGTGGGTAGGTGCATAAATGTAAATTTACATTAAAATATCTGCTACGTAGAATATCAAAAATTAGATCCAATATTACGTCCAAATACCACATTCAAATAGATATATTTTTCTAAAACTTTGATCTACGAGTTATATGCCAAGTCATGTTAAACTAATAAGTATACTTAGTGCCAATATACACCCACTTTATTTTTATTTTAAATTAATTTTATCACATTAA
Source organism: Anoplophora glabripennis (assembly GCF_000390285.2). NCBI lineage: Eukaryota > Metazoa > Arthropoda > Insecta > Coleoptera > Cerambycidae > Anoplophora > Anoplophora glabripennis. Next base: position 68,268 of record NW_019416717.1, on the reverse strand, counting down.
CTCATTTTTCATTTGGAACTCGAACTATTATTTTCAAAAAATATATATAAATCAGTTACATTTAGTTACAGCAAATTTAAAATCCACCATGAATATTACTACTAAGTGTAAAATAACCAAAATAAAGATGTTATTTTGCCTACAAAATTTCCTACATGTAACAGGTGACATTGAGTTATTTTAAAATACAAATTTGCTAATCTTCAAACAGTCAGTAAAACCACTTATAAATCACTGCCAAATAATAATGAAATTTATAAACGACCACACACGTTTTCATAATTTATTTTTATATATTACATCTTAGAAATATAGAAAACATTTTTTATATATAAAAAAACATACAAAATTTACATAATGCATGGCAAAAATGCACTTTGTACTCAGCAATAAAATAACGAAAACATATGCACAAGCTATGTTAGAAAAGATAAATAGGGAATAATGTGGCACAACCATTATTTTGTTTATAAAATTTAGCTGAACTGATTTAAATCTCATTTATTCGACAAATTAATAAATGCTAATAACAATAAGAACCTAGTAGATACGTATTATATAAATGATAAGAAATGGTTGCCCTCCCACATTACAACCAAAATAAATAATTAACTCGGTAACAAATCGGTAATGTTTTTCCACAATTTAATCACCAAAGAGCTTCTTTCCCAATTCCATCAGCCTGTGATTTCTGCAGACTCTTAAAGCTTCTGCCTTCTTTAAGACCTCTATAACACTTTCATTGGCATCTACTAAGTGACATAAGAAATCTTCATATGCAGACTTTATGTTTGGTGGAAGGGTACCAATTTTAACTTTCTTCAACAACTGTATGATACCTTCAGCCCACCCACTTTCTATTGCAAACTCCGATATCCATGGTATCTGGGCGATGACAGCTGCTAATGTCTGCATTCCCAAGAACCAGAGTTCCATAATTTCCATCCAGTGTTCCTTGTAAGACATGGCAACAACGAGAGCAGTAGGATCATTGGATTCGTCAACAATGTAAGCATTCCAAAGGAAACGGATGGTAGCCTGAATATAACGACATATTGAAAAGTCGTTTTTCTTTACTTTACTGGACAACTGTTTTAATAATAATAAACCGAGAACAGCCAGATTTCCATGCAGCACTAAATTCTCTGGGATATCTTTGAGTTCTGGGAGATTTTCAAAAATAAATTTAAGTAAATTATTAAACACAGCCGATTTCTCGACATATTTTGGTTCCAAAACTGTTAAATTCATCAATATGTTGCAACAGCTTATCATGGCCACCCTGGAATCTTTCATATCTTCTAAAATTTCTGGTGTTAACTCGGGTTTAGGCTGGCTAAGAGCTTTTAACCTCTCCGCTCTAGGTACGGGAGGTCTCTTGTAATGGACGATAGTCCAGTGGAACTCTAAAAACTCCAACAAAACTTTATCCTCATTTTGAGTCAGAATGATCTTCCTAGATTCATCTTCAACGGCCAAGTGACATAGAGCAGGAAGCATAACCCTTAAAACGTCAACACTGCTAAGAGGGTCACGGTCTGTATTTGTAGCAGTTCCTGCCTTTTCTGCAACACGTCTTGCTCTATAAGCATAAAATGTTTCGTTGGCCAATTCTAATATGAACGGTAACAACTGGTAGACTTGAGTGCGCATAGCGGTGGTTTCCTGGGCTAACCATGCAGATAAAACTCTAATCGTAGCGCAAACAAATAGTTTATCTTCCCCGGAAGGTTTGCTTTTATCATTTGAGACTTTAATAAGCAAATTAATAATTGCTGTGAAAGCCCCCTTAAGACCTGTATAAAGTGTTTGCCTCTCCTTTTGGTCCAAATCTAACTGATCGGTCGAAAGGTAATTCATAGACAATTCTAAAATAATGTAGCACGCTGTGATTAAATTTTGATTTGGGGCTGTAGCTTTCAACGTTTTTCCATCTAATTGCATACGTACTTCTATTGCAGCTAGTTGTATTAGGAGTAAGAACATTTGTTTACCTTTTTCTTCATCGGAAAAGAGCCAATCAATGCCGAGAAAATCCAACATACTTGAAGCTAGCAACAGTGCAGGATTTCTCTGTGCTGCACCAATTTTACTTTGTAAAATGTCTGATAAGCCTTTGTATATGCATTGCGGCCACGTCTCACTGGAGGCAGATTCAGCTACAACTTTTCTAGGACAGTTAAAAATAAGTGCATTAAGTACTTCGCATACTTCAAATTTTCTCTTGTCTTGGTCGGTCTCGAAATCGACAGCAATCTTATTTAAAAGAGCATGGACAGCTCTGGGATCTTTTGCTTCCCATGATGTTCCTTGTTTAGCAATCAGCACTGCCATAATAGTTAGAGCTTCGTCAGATTGAAAACTGCCTTGAGAATAAATTTCACTTAGTTTGTCAATACCGTTAGCATCAATAAGAGCTTTTTGTCCAGGAGGGTAAGCAGCAATACCTTTCAGGCAGTTGTAAGCCTCTCCAATTGCCATAAGACTGTCATCATTTTCAGATTCGTCAGCAGCTTTCACAATTTCAAGGAACACCGGTACAAAATCGATCATCTCTTTTTTCGTTGCTAACTCTTCCTCATTACAAAACACTGTGATGATCGATAAAGCTACGGACTTGTATATCGAAGGAGGGCAATCAACAGGAACATCGCTTGTCAACAACAATCTTCGTAAAAAGTCAAAACCAATGGCCTCGAATATTGCTTTCTTCGCTGCAGGGGTGGCATGTTTCCCTTTAACTAGTTTCGTTACCATGAAAAGGGCAGCAAATTTTTCGGTATCACTGGTGGAATTTTTCAAAATATTGCAGCATTTCTTTACTGCGTCAGACACTTCCCCCGACATATTAATGAGCCGGCGCTTGTTTCACTAATTACTGTAATTTACAATCCTACTTAACCGCTAGAAGCTTGCAAACAGACTGCGGCACGCTGCATCTAAACGTAAAGGTTATATTTAGCATCGGCCTCGCTGAGTTTCTATATTTGGCAATTTCTAACGTTTCGTATCGCTTCGTTATTTTTAGATTTCAGTCAGTGACTCCGTAAATTCTAAACCGCGTGCAACACCGTTTTAAATTTAAAAATAATGAGGGAGACATTTTCTTTTTACCCCCGCAATTAAAAGAGCGCATGCGTACGTCAAAAACAGCTGATTTATAAGCAAGCAGACAGAAGTCGACAGAACCGTCTGTCCAAATTTATTGCACCACGGTAAAATTAATATTAATTTAAAAAAACATTAAATAAACACATTATCCTAAATGATTGATCTTTACCTTCTTGCACGCCTTAGCATCTGCTTTTCTGGTGGCTATAAGTGTGTTGTCCAAGTCGAAGAGGATAGCCAATAATTCTGAGTTTTTACGTTCGAATTCCATGTTTCTCGTAGAAAGAGGTATTTAGTACTGACGGTGACGAGACAGCGAGCCCGAGACTGAGTACTGATACTATTGACGATGAAAGTTACGTTCATAGTCCATTAATAAAGATGTCACGTAGTAGAATTTTCCAATGAAATGTCCTTTTAACCCTCTAAATAAACTTTAGTACGTCAACAAACTCCGTGAAGATAACGTAGTGGTGGCGATGAATAGATGGAAAACTCAAATTCAAAATATAAATGTTCATCGAATCTTCTAATTGCTATTACCTAGATGATATGTAGAAGTTTTTACTTATACAATAGTAGATATTTACTTATACAATGGTACTACGTTTTTGATTTTTATTTTTCTAATTTTATGTAAGGAGTCATGAAACTGATGGCAATCCCCCAGATTTAGATAGAATTCTCAAAAATATTGTCAGAATTATATATAGGCATAGACATTTGAAAATTTGAAAATTGAAAATTTAGCCCATAGGTACATTTTTTCAGAGAACGCTCTGTCTCCGGACTAAAATACCTATCGGTAAATTAAACAAATTAGTATAAATAGTTTTAAATAACATACAGCTTTTTGCTTTTACCCAATAATTGACAATTGTCCGAATTTAATGACAAATAAGAACTTACGCTGGACGCCTTTTGTAAGTATAGGCCTTATTTTTATGATATACCTAAGTAGGTACTTCGCGAAAACTATCTACCTATGTATTTGCTGCGTAGACAGAAATTCGATCTCCGTCACTTTATAATTTAGAAAAACACTAGGATTATCGAGGATCTATGTAGCATTAAAGAATTATGTGGTATTAAAAAACAAAGTTTAGAATCGTTCTCCTTGTAGAATTAAAGTAATGTTTAAAAGTCTTATATTTCTTTATAAAAAATGCCTCCCTACGCACTCTTTTACCATTCATCATTCATCTTTTAATTTTTTACATATCTACGGATATTTCATTTGATGAAATAGATTCTCAGATAAATATTATTTTTTTAAATTTGTAAAAGTAGGAAAATGTGTGTTAATTTATATTTATTGATTTTGCCTATCTAAGCTATATTATAACATGCACGTGCGTTGTGATTTGTATGGGTAGTTTAGATTTGTCCTGCGCTGCTTTCTAGTTTTAACATTGGTTTTATTGTTATGTAATTTGTAATTTTAAGAAAATATGGCTTTGTAAGTAAATACGTATTTAATTTAATATATAGGTATGGCATTTATTAATTCTAACATTTGCTATATATTTTAGCCACTGTATACATTTAAAATCAAGTATTGTAATATGGATCTATTATAGTAACTGACAGTCATGGATCTTGGCTTGGGGCTTGGCACACAAATTCAGCAAAACAGGATTATGTGGATATTGTGAAGATCCGGTGAACGGTTAGTGCAATTTCATCAACAGAAATAGATGAGAAAAAAATAATATTTTTCGAATAAATTTGCATCAGTTTAGTATGTGTGCATTGATATCATTTTTATGTCATTTGTGCCGGATAAACATGTGGCCGATGAATGTTTCACGTTTTTACCAGGCATAACCTAAAACACCAGCTTCGCTATTGATTAAGCAAACATTGGATCTTGGATCGGCGCCAGTTTCGAATGAAATGTAAATTATTAGTGGAGACATGTACGAAAATAAGGAGCATCATGGTTTTAAGCACAGAATGGTCTCAAGTGGAAGTAATTGACTTGGTTAATGATGGCTCAGGCCTTGGCTTTGGCATTGTCGGCGGCCGCAGTACCGGTGTTGTCATAAAATCTATACTCCCAGGGGGCATCGCCGATAAAGACCGTCGGTTACAAAGCGGAGACCACATCCTGCAGATAGGGGATGTTTATTTGAAGGGCCTAGCCGCGGACCAGGTCGCAACTGTGTTGAGGCAAGCTGGACCGCAGGTGGTTAAAATTTTTATAAACTACACCAATATGTAAGATTTCACTTCAAATATGTTGCACTTTTTTGTTAGTATAGATGTTTTTGTACTTACTAGTTGATGTGTTAGCAATGTGTATGTTGTACAAATTATCTGAGTCTCTAAAACTTGGAACAGGTATAATTTTTAAAATTATGCAGTTACGCAAGTTGAAATTTTGACTAAGTGTGGTACTCGTATTTTCCAAATCAGAATAATTAATAAAAAATACTCAAAAATAAAGGCAATAGACATTTAGATAAAATTAAATCTCAAAATAATCTAAATCTGTTTATATTTTCACAAATTATATTTCACAAATTTCTTGATAGTTAAATCAATTGAAGTAGATTTACTGGCACAGAAACAATTACACATTTTTGCGTTTTGTAAATGGCCATATTAATCTTAATAAGAATTTTTAAAGAGATTAGGTACCTTGGGAAGGTCATTGCCATTATGTAATTATAATGCCAACGTTTATAACTTTTCTAGTTTTTATTTAGATTTCATATGAAAATAATATATTTTTTAAAAGAAGCAGATGCTTTATGGGTATAAGATTTTTTTTTATATTTTAAAGGCATGAATACACTATTTCAATACATTTTTTCTGAAGTGATTGTCCCTTGTTTTGTGTTTTGTTTTACTTCTCGACACGAAAATGAAGTACCATTAATTTTGTTACAGGTGAGAATGGTTGTAGCACGTCCCATAGAACCCACTTCCACGGATTTTGACACTTTCGGCTGTTCTGCGCCAATAGTTCCCACTAAGATTTTAACCGATCCTGAAGAATTGGACAGGCAGCTGCTACAGAACGGTTACACAACATTCTGCAGTTACACAGAGACTATAGAATGCGTTGAAAATGAACAGGGACCTGAAAATGTGGAAGAGAATTGTGAAATAGAAAAGATAAATGCAGTAAACTCTGTAGATGTAAATTTAAATCAAAATGATAGCACTCCCAACGGTTTGTCACCTGTCGGCTTCAGACAACTGATCGTAACCCCTGTCGATATAGAATACAACTCTGAAACGGAAACGGAGAAATTCACAGTCACGTTGAATAAAGGCGATCAAGGTCTTGGCATAACGATAGCGGGATATGTTTGCGAAAGGGAGGATTTATGTGGAATATTTGTAAAAAGTTTAAGCGAGGGTTCTGAAGCATACAAATGTGGAAACATCAATATAAATGATAGGATTGTTGAAGTGGACGGGCAATCTCTCGCGGACTTTACCAACCACGAGGCAGTTGAGAAATTGAAACAGACGGGATCGGTTGTTAATATAACTTTTGAAAGGTATTTAAGCGGTCCAAAATTTGAGCAGTTGCAAGAGGCTTTGGCCAGTCAGGAGCAAGACCGAGCTGTGAGTCCAGCCTCTCCGTCACTAACAACGTTAAGCTGGATTCCTATAGAAAACTTCGAGGTAAGAATTTTCTCCATTGTGTTCTGCAATATGTGTTACTTTAGACTTATTATTAGAATTATTAAACTATATTGATAAACTACAATGGATAATCATATTGTCCAGTTTAATTTTGTTTTTGTTTAGTTCAGATATTTTGAATAAACAAAATATTTGCCTTAATAATAACATTAATAAATTTGTAGATGATAACAAATTAAATAAATAGTCTAGAGGGCAAGGGATTTGGAATATTTATTATTAACCATACAAATTCCAGATAATGAGGTATTATTTGCTCCAATTACATTTAATCATTATTACTTTATATCTAATAGCTAGTAATTGAGTAATTTTCCATTACGATTTATAATACCAATAAAATAATGTACCTGAAAATACATTTTAATTGTTCAAAATATTGTGAATGTAGCTTTTAAGTCTTATGCAAACTTAAATTGTCGTAGAATATGCATATGCAAATCCAAAAATCTATTTCCTTAGGTTCTAGATTTTTTCAGTTTTTCAGTTATATAAAAATTTGCCTTGAAACCTTTGTTGAATGAAATTTTTTATGAACAGTTCGTGAGTAAAATGCTATTCAACATGAAAAAGATTAAACCTCAGTTCTAACTAGATATGCATATGAGATGTGCTGATTACCAATTTGTAAACATGACACTTAAATAAATTTAGAGTTATACAGGGTATTACACAATAACATGTCAAAAACAGAGAATTGTCTTCCTCATTCAAAATTTAGATTATTTTCTTATAAACATTTGCCTTAGAGCCCTCAATTTTTTAAATATGTAGTGTACAAATAAAAAAATATATCAGATTACAGGAATACAGGAAACAATAAGAGGATATACGAAAACGTTTATGGAAAAGTATATTGCTAAGAATTGAAGAATATATTTTATCAAATCATTTTAACAAATTCTGTATTTATCTAAACATATCTTTAAAAATTATTAATTTGTACCAAAATGATGAAAGTTGTGTACAAAAGTCGAGATCGTTTTCATTAAAAATTTCAAATTATTTGTATAAAAATAAAATATAAAAAAGCAATATAAAGCAAAGTTATTACAAGCCACTTTTTTGTGGTATATGTTTCCAGGTATTTAAAATTTTTAAAGTTTAACGCCCCGTATCTCGAAGATGAAACTGTCTCAGACACATGTATATAAGAATTTTTTATTGACTTGCGACGTAGGAAGAAAATATTCTTAAATTTGGATGATGAAGAAAATTCGTTTATTTTTTACATATATTTATTACACCCTGTATATGTAAGAAATTTCTGAATTTGAAATAGGTTTGGCAATAGTGCATCAAATATTCTTGAATGATACATAAAGGCTAATTGGAGAATATTAATTGAAATAAAAAAATATAGTCAACGTATTTCTGTGTACCTGCTCTGTTCAAAACTTTACTGGAAATGCCCATTATTGAATATTATGTAGGCTATTGATTACCTATGTCTTAAAAAGCGGGTTACTAAGGAACTACAACGTTGATGGGTTTTTATTGCATGAATCGTTCAAATGGTTATTCAGAAAGAAAAAACCGCGGAGTGCTATTAAATTAGAGGGGTGGAAATTGGGGATAGGGGTGACAATGCAACTCTTACGATTTTTTGAGTATATCTCGAAAACGAAGCAAAATTTGGGGGTACTGCATAGGAAAAATTTTTGTATATAATGAGATTTTCTATAGAAATAGCTTATTTAAAAAATTAAAAAAAATTATTTACTGCAAAACAATTTAACAAAAAAATGCAAAAAATTAATTTTTTTTGTTTTTTTTTACTTTTATGTAAATAACTTTTTTCTGAGCAGGGATAGGTATAGGCATTGCTTCATAGAAAAAAAAGTATATAATATTTCCTACAAAATAATGGGTTATAAAAGCTTTTTCGATGAAAATAGACTGAGTTATGGTCGTTCAAACATTGTCATTTTTTTCGGTTTTTACTGAATTTATGACAATATTGATTTAAATATCTTTAAAACTGAAAAATTAATAAATATAAATAAAAAATTAAAATTTAAACACTGTATCTCGGAAACGTCCCATATTTCGACCTACGTTTATATGAACTTTTTTTCACAAAACAACTTCGGCAACTACCCAATAAAATATTTCGTACTTATTTACAACCACCCTGTATAACCTATACGTTTGTTTCCCACAATATCAAGAGTTAGGAGTCTTGTCTGTAAAGGTCAGATATATTTTGCATATCTCGATTTCTGACATTGTAAAACATTCATTTGATAAAAATAATTCATTTGAAAAAGAATTAATAATAATAATAATAATAAATTCTTTCAGCCTGAAATAGAACCCGAGAGGGAATCTGTCACGAGTGTAAATAGCGAAATCTACGATCAAAACCACGAGTCCAAAGAGATATTTATAGAAGAAGATTTTGAGGCGAATCCCGCTGACGACCTCGAGACTGCAATAAAGCAAAAGTGGGAGGACATAATAGGCTCACAAGCCGACATAGTCGTCGCTAATTTAACAAAACTAAAGGGGCTCGGTATAAGCCTTGAAGGCACGGTAGAAGTCGAAGGCGGAGTAGAACTTAGGCCCCATCACTACATCCGCTCTATACTTCCAGAAGGACCCGTGGGCCAAAACGGAAAGTTGGGCCCGGGCGATGAATTGTTAGAGGTTAACGGGCAAAAATTGCTCGGTATCAAACACGTTGAAGTTGTGAAAATACTGAGGGAACTGCCTAGTACGGTGAGGTTGGTTTGCTCAAGGGAAAATAAGAATAATAGAGTGATAAATACGTCACAAGATCGAGAAGCTTTCGAGGCCAGGAATATATTAGGGGGGAGTTTGAAGAATCTACTTCCGCAGCCAGAGCAAAGGTTGATAAAAGCACTCAGTGATACTAGTCTTAATACATCCAGCACTGTTACAGGTAAATTTACATTTTTTTTTAACATTTTTCTCAGATTTATATGAACATGTTGCAATTTATAGGTGTACTGACCATTATTTAAATTAATTAGTGAAAATAGAGTATAAGTTCCAGTAATTTTAAATAAATGCACTGCAATATAATCACGAATTGTCACATTTATAAAATTTTAGGAAAAATTTGGGGGATGTATGTTTTAGTTAAAAAAAACTATAACAGTTTGGGAAAAAAAATCAGTGAGCTAAGGATTTGTAATTTTAATTTGAATTTTTAAATATACAGGGTAATTCATTAACAATGGGAAAATCGAAACCTGATGATACTACACGTGAAATGGTGACCATTGGTGCAAACATGCCCTATCTGAAAGTTGATAGTTTCAGAAATACAGGGTGTTGAAAGTTAAAATTTTCAATTGTTTTTTTGCGATTATTCTGAAAATATGTAGGTTAGGAACTTGAAAATTTGTGAAACTATATTTTTTAAGGCGACGAATAAGATATGTGTTGTAATTTCAACATTACTTATAGAGGGCGCCACTTACCACTAATTTTACCAAAAATTTAGTTAATAACTTTTTACTCTGTATGTCTAACATGAAACTTGATTCAAAACCTGAAAGAGCAATCATTTTTCCATTCTTGTTTCATTTCGGTATCTCGATCCGTTTTCGAGAAAAATCGATTTAACGAACTCTATGTTTTGATAATACAAGAAATTAAAAGCGAAACAAACAAAGTGTTTCTTCGTGTTATTACATCAATTAACAATAAAATAAATAAAATACGTAATTTTGATTTGAAGTAATTGTTCGAAGAATCCACCATTGACACTGATACACTTTACACGTTTTCTGGGAGATCTTCAAGTTTGAAACAGCATATTGGGATTGCATCTGACTTCATTGGCAGCGATTTGTATTCTTTGCCACAACTGTTCACGCGAGTCAATAGATTCTTTGTAAACTATATCTTTCATTCGAGACCGAATAGAAAAATCAAGAGGATTGAAATCCGGACTTCTGAGTGGCCAAACAAAAATGCTTACATGGCCAGTCCAGCGATTTGGAAAAACTGCATCTAAATATGCACGCACTGGCCAAAAAAAATGCAGTGAAGCTCCGTCATGAATGAACCACATGTCTCTTCTTAAATAAAGTGGAACTTCTTCAAGCCGTGGAAGCATTTTTGCTTGGCCACCCAGAAGTCCGGACTTCAATCCTCTTGACTTTTCTATTTGGTCTCGAATGAAAGAAAGATATAGTTTACAAAGAATCTATAGGTTCACGTGAAGAGTTGTGGCAAAGAATACAAATCGCTGACAACAAAGTCAAATGCAATCCCAATATGTTGTTTCAAACTCGAAGATCTCTCAGAAAACATTGTGTAAAGTGTGTAAGTGTCAACGGTGGATTCTTCGAAGAATTAAATTAAATCATTATTACAAATTTCATTAGTTTTATTATTTATTGTTAATTGTTGTAATAACTTGAAGAAACACTTGGTTTGTTTCACTTTTATTTTCTCGTATTATCAAAACATAGTGTTCTTTAAATAGATTATTTTCGGAAACGGATCGAGATTCCGAAATGAAACAAGAATACATAATTAATGGAAAAATGATTGCCCTTTCAGGTTTTGAATCAAGTTTTATATTAGGCATACAGGGTAAAAAGTTATTAACTAAATTTTCGCTAAAATTGGCCGTAAGTGGTGCCCCCTATGACCAACGCTGAAATTGTAACACGCATCTTATTCGTCACTTAAAAAAATATAGTTTCACAAATTTTCAAGTTCCTAACTTACATATTTTCAGAATAATCGCAGAAAAAACAATTTAAAATTTTAACTTTCAACACCCTGTATTTCCGAAACTATCAACTTTCGAATAAGGCATGTTTGCGCCAATGGTCACCATTTCACGTGTAGTATCTTCAGCTTTCGATTTTCCCATTGTTAATGAATCCCACTGTATACATTCTTAAGGCCCATTTATTAAAAAATATTTGACTTTCTTTGATTTTTACTTATTGGTCTGTGCACCTATAAATCGGAACACACTGTGTAAGTTAATATTTTTAGTAACAGATGAACCAAGCCTGCAAAAGGCAAAATCACGTTCACTGGAAGTGACAAATGTCGCAATGTGGTCCGAGGAAATAGAATACGTCGAACTAATCAAGAGCGATAGGGGTCTGGGCTTCTCCATTTTAGATTATCAGGACCCGTTAGATCCCAAATCGAGTGTTATAGTGGTAAGGAGCTTGGTGCCACACGGCGCTGCAGAACAGAACGGTAAAATCACCCCTGGGGATCGTCTGATCAGTGTAAATGGTAAAATTATCAAAAACGCCACACTCGATCAGGCCGTTCAGGCCCTCAAGGGAATTCCACCGGGAATAGTGAAGTTGGGGATTTCGAAACCTTTACCGACCTCGAGACCTGGCGAGACTGCAAGCAGTCAAACTGTGGAATCATAAAACTTCCTGTAAGGAACGTAGATAAAAAAATCAAAGTTGTGGGTGAGTGACTGGATGTTTTTGAATTTTTATGATCATCTCCGATAATTTTTATATTGCAAACTTTTCGGGTTCATTTGCGGAAATGTATGGTTTGTTCAATGCGTTTTATTTCCAGTGCTGGCGTTACCACTTAGATTATAAAGCCTCAATGCTTTGCGCATGACGTCACTTCAGTGGTGGTAGATATATCGTTCGGTAAAGCAATAAAATGAAATAATGACGTATTTATGTATAAAAAATGTATTGAAATAAAATAGATATAATACTATATTTTATTACAAGTGTAGAAACTAGACTTTTCCTATGCACGTTGAGAAAAGCAGCTTATAGATGAGTAACTGACGATATTTTAAATTATACCTCTCGCAAAATGACAACAGAAAAATAATAAAAGTGAATTGAACAAATTATTAAAGTACTTTATTTCTAAACATAAACAGAAACATCAAAACAAATACAGAATTTTTAAGTTAAACTGTTTCCTGTTAATGTTAACGAAGAATATTAACTTCTTTTGATAAGATTTGTAAAAAGCTTTATGGCCGATTCCACCTCAAATCATGTAGAGTTCCATGTGGACTTGTCACCAAGCTACTCCAAAATATTTTTTTATTGTTCTAGGTCAAAAATAAGAGGACCCCTATTTTTTCTTTTTCCTCTCAGACGCATAGTTCCATCTATTATGTACTCGGAAAGTGCATCACTTCATGATGATGCGAAATGTGAAACAAGCCTGTAACTTCTTTATTTTTTGGCCGATTTCAAATTTTTTTTTTATGAAATGTAGGGTAAAAAAAACTATCTAATTATGACACTGCTGCTTTTTATTAATGCAATACACGGTCAACTAGTGCTCGCCTAAAGGTATATTGACTTTGATGAAACTTGGTTTAAGGCGTTTTAAGGGATGCTGAATAAAAATACGTAATCTGTTTTTTTGGAAAAAAAATCGCTAATACCAATTAGCTGTTTTGATCTTGATGTGTGGACTCGTACTGTAAAATGTAGTAAAACAATTGTGCGCTACAAATGTTTCTGCATCAATTGTGTTATGTATCTTCAGTGTGTGGCCTAGCTTACTCAGATATTTAAAATAAACATTTTCTCTTGGTTTAACTCATGAAAAACTTATTGGAATTTTATTTTACTTTTTATTATATAAATTCAGGGTGATTCAGAACTTATCCAAAAAAAAATTTTGGATGCACAGGGAACTCTTACAAATACAATTTTGTAAAGAAAATTCAAAAAGGGCAGTTCGAAAATGACAAAAATATAGTTCTGCACAACACTGGAAACTGGTCCACTGCATTAAAAATTAAATTAAAACGATATTCATCAACTCCGGTTTCTATACACGCAATCCGTTTTTGGCATTAACTACAAAAAAACTATTGTAAACAATATCGCAACGACAATGTAAAATCGGATTTCAGTATTCGGAGTCGCTGAGGCCATGTAGCTCTCCATGCATATTTCGAATGACGTTAGAGACTACAATTGTCCAGCTATGTAATGGTTTAAAGTACTACAACTTCAATAATTTTTTTTCTCGGAAACTATAAGGATTTTACAAAAAAATTTTTTGGATAAGTTGTGAATCACCCTGTATATAATTTATGTGTACACACTGTTTTTTAATAAATATTTAAAGAACAGATACGGGTAATATAGATTTTAGATGATAATTTTTAGTAACCTCGCATTATGATTTTGAATTATGATGTTCTTTAACATAAGTCAAGTGGCAAATCTATTTTTGTGGATAATACGATGTGAAATTGCTTGCACCAATCTCTATTTCTTAGGAAACCAAAAACATGAACTTTAGCTCAATTTTTATTATTTCCTTCTCATGCACGTTGAGCTCTCTTCATCAAGCAACACTTCATCACAATCTCAAGATCTTCCACCTATGCCTAACCTCAAATTTCGAACTTTATTTAAATTAACGAAATGAGGCGAAGTATTATCATAAACATTGTCACAGGCAGAAATTATATTTAACATTTGTTTAAAACCGCATTTTACGACGTGATTAATCTTGTAATAGTTACTCGAAATTATTCAATTAAGCCAATAGCAACACGCGCGGGCGACTTCTGTCAATTATGGTTAAAATATGACTAAACCACTGGTAGTGACGTCACTAGGTGTGACGCGTCGATTATGAGGTTTTATATTATAGGCGGTAATAGTACAGTACAATCTGATTTGAAAAAATACATTGAAGATTGAACAAGCCTTATTGAGGATGAAATAACAAGAAAACAATAGTTACAAATGAAATATCAACATTTTGTATTAAGAGTACAAAACAAATTGAGTTCAAAGTTTTCTATCAAATTTCTCAATGCGTTTTGAAACATAAGGTTACATTTACCGGAAAGAATTTGTCCTTTCGCTTTATCGCAAGTTTTTAAGGAGACTGTTGTGAGAGATGTGGGTGAGTTAAATTAATATAAGTCGTATCACTATTTTTTCATTAGACACGGAAATGTCATATAGTATATGAATAAGGGTACTTTGATGGATTTTAGCACAATCAATGCTGCCTTTCTAGTAGTTACTCCATAGATCCGACACGAGGACTTTCAATATTCGGATTTACATAATATACCTAAGCTTTTTGGCACGTTTTAAAGTCAATAATCTTAAAAACAAACTACATATATTTAGTAGTTTAGTTAGTAGGGGTATATTCATAGTTTTACACATGAAAAAATAACGTTTCTTCCTGTATTATTTATCAGCACTATTTTGTCTTGAAATTTAAGTACTACTATGTTAGTGTATTGGAAAAACATTATATCGTGCATACAAAGTGCCGAGAAATATTTTAAAGCATGTTTAAAAAAGGTATAAGGTCAAATCTCTTTTAAGGAATGATCTGTGTGAATTAAAATTATTTTCTATTTGAAATTTATGCAGAAGACACTTGAACATTTTTTTTATGAAAGTGAATTCTTTTATTTTTAAATTTGTGGATGTAGAAACCATTAATATAAAACGTAAAAAGTAAATCAAGCTCAAATATTATTTCTGTATTGAGGAATAAGTAATGTCAATTTTTTTTCAAATTTAATATATTTTATTTTTAATTCTACAATTGTCAATAAACTAATCAGTGATCATCGTTATTTATGACCTCCTCCCAACATTCAACAAGTTTTTCAATGCCTCTTCTCTAGAAATCCTCCAGTGTTGACTCAAAAAACTCATCCAACCGAGCTGTTAACTCATTGTCGTTAAAATAAACACTGCAAAAGGAGTTTGATAAAGAGTAGAAAAGGTGAAAATCAGAAGGCGTGAAATTGGGAGAGTAAGGCAGGTGGGAGAGAACTTCCCAATTCAACTCTCGCATGCCCTTTTTAATGATATGTGATCATGCTTTATCATGTTGCAAAAAAAACTTCGTTTCGCCGATCAGGTCTTTTTGTTTAATAGCCGCATGGAGTCGACGCAGTTGTTGGACATAGAGTTCTGCATTGAGGGTTTGATTGTTTGGAAAGAGTTCGTAATAAATCCAATCCCACCAGACACATAACATTGTCTTTCGAGGATGAAGTTCTGGTTTTGTTCGTAGAGTTGCTTATTTCAAGTTCACCTACAGACACCATTTTTTATTCCCAGTCACAATACGATGAAGAAAACGTTCCTTACAACCATGTGTTGATCGATGACTACAGAATAAACCAGTGGAATTGCGAAGAGTTGATTCTTATTGCTTTCGTTCAAAACATGTGGGACCCAAACGACGAGTTTTTGAACTTCGAATGAAGGTGGTTTACTACTGTTTTGTTATCACATCCCATCTCCTGAGTTACTTCCCTTGTTGATTGTCTTGGATTTTCATGACTGACGGTGAGTTGATTCAGTTGCTCTTCATCAACTTCAGCAGGATGTCTGGAACGATACATGCCTTTAACGTTGAATTCACCATCAATACAAATTTCCCGAGGAGCTTGAGCGGCTTTAGCGTTTTCCCCGCCTCGATTAAAAACAAAAAGAAGCAAGTGCTGAAAATGATCAATTTTGTCAACTTGACATTCCATTTCAGATAAATGAAAATTCACAAAAATTAAATCTGAAGCAACCAAAAATTACAATTTGATAGAGCAATAATCCTTTTTCGAGTGACATGTCTCAATTTGACAATCCATTTAATTTTCATTTGAATTTGTAAATTTGAAGGAAACGTACATTATTTATTCCCCAACCCATCATTACCAACCCTAAAAAGGTATATTTGAAACTATAATTTTCTCAAAATTGCAACGCAATTGCAATCCTATAGGTATCTGCTGTGATTTTTTTTTACACATTTTATTTTACACTTCTTAAAATAGCTTACTGCTACATTTTTTTATAGTTACTAAAAATAAAGAGTGACCGCAAAAAACCTGTGATTTTCGCCCATTTTTTCACAATTCGCAGAGAATTTAAAAAAATACATAAAAATATGTTTTTGGTCACAAATGACTTGCCGTAAAAAACTGAAATGAGCAGTATTTAGTAGCCTTTAGTATTTTGAAAATTTTAAAAATCACCCCTACTTAGGGGTTGAAAAAATGCCAAAAATGAAGAATTTGAATATTACCAATTGATATAAAAACTATTCCAATGTGAATAATCTTAATATATATTTTTTGGAATGTTTACAATTATTTCTGATATTCTCTATTTTTGGGGATGACTCCACCCCCAGAGCACGCTTAAGGGTGGATTTTCTAATTCAACATGCTTATTTCAGTCATGAGAATAAATCTTTCTTTGTATCAAGAATCATTCGATAGAAAAATTCACATGCTAATAGATTTTATATTTATTGGTAATAATCAATTCTTCATTTTGGGCATTACGATGAGTAATTTGAGACCAAAAATATATTTTTATCTATTTTCTTTAGTTCTCTGCAAATTGTGAAAAAACGGGCTATTTTTACGGTCATTCTTTTGCAAGAAAAAAGTCTATAAATAATAATAATACATAAATTTAAATTAATTGAGAAACAGTTAAAAGAATAGAACAAAGAATAATGGAATTATTGAAATAATAATAATAAATAAATAATAATCAAGAATTATTGTTACATTTTTAAATTTTACTTACAAATTTGAAAATGAAGAGGTTTCATAAAAATTGAAAGCATTTTGGAGGATGTAGAATAGTGTGGTATTACGTCTTGAATTACAAAATCGCTAAAGGAATTTTTCAGAAGTTAGTGTAAATAATTATTTTAACTTTGTTTTTTACTTGCTATTTTAATGTCTTAATACACATTTAAATCAGGAAGCTCCAAATATACAGAATTCTGAAAATAAAGAATAATTGATAAAAAGTAATGGAAGATTTAAAAAATATCCTGATTCGTATTTCAGAATTTATAGTAATAGCATGTCCTCATCAGTATTCTTTTTTGAAACATTATAAGGCACACTGATCTGATTTTATCAGTTTGATATATTTTTACAGCAACTAAAACATATTTTTCTTGACAATATTTATATTGGCGTGACAACAAAAATATAATCAGGATACCCGATGTTTGTTTTTTGGTAATGCCTTTCTTCTAGTCCTCCTGCCAGGCAATATTTTGTCTACATGCATTCAGGTTTAAACTAAAATGTATCGGATCTGATATTCGAGTAAAACGTACATAACATTTTCAGTACCAATACAGTACTATCAGTATTGGAATAAAAATGCAACTAAGCAATACAGCACACACACCGTGCAATCAATTTTTGGGTCTCAACGTATAGACCAGGGGTTGTACTAGTATTTATAGTAATTGTCCCTCGTACTTAATGATTTTTATCCCAGTTAGGACTGATTTTATAATGATCTAAAATGTCCTTTAAATTTAATGGAGCTTTAAAGCATTGCCGCAACATCATGTTTATTTTAAAGTCGACTTTAGTGTGATTATGAAATCAGACCTTAGTGTTTTGTAAATAATTTTGTTAATACTGTTGATATATACTTTCGTCTTTAAATATTCTCAGTGGTTAAAGACTAGAGTGAATTTATAAATAATTTAATATTAGTGAAGTGATTCCTTATTTGTACTGTATCTCCTTTATCCTCATAAAAACTCTACCGCAGCTGTAACATAGGACAGCAGACTAATACTGCTTTATATTAGGAATTGATGATTTCATACACACTTGCTCATTACAATAAGATAATATTTATAATTTGTGTGCCATTTTGTTTGTGATCTTTTGCTTTTATTATTGGCTTCTAAGACTGATTTTATTATAAAATAGTAAAGCAAGTATATTGCTGTGAAGGATTTTATTTCAATGTGTTAGTCAATTATTTTTTAAATATAGTTGTTGTGATTAAATATAAGTAAAGATCCTGTGTTTCTAAACTTAACCAGTTACTTATAGAATAAAATAAGCAGCACACCTAAAATGTACAAGTATACAAATATTTTGTAAAAACCGCAGTTTTAAATGTACGACACAGTGTAATTAGAGGATTTCAGTTGAATAGATAGACTGAAAATTTAAATTGACCAAAAATCACTTTATATTCGATGTGTCACGGTATCTCACATCCTTTCAGTGTTGCATAATGAGATATGGCCTTAAAACTGGCTTTGTTTGTCTTGTTTTGGTAGGAGATGTTTTAAAATACTCATATCAGTGATCTCAGATTTATAGGGTAGAAAGAGAGGTGCTTTAAGTTGATTTGAAACCTGGACTTTAGGTGGATGAAAACAAATTTAGGTACCTACCTATCAATTTTAAACATTGCTCTTCAAATATAACGGTTTCTATTTTTAATAGTCACTACTTTTTTCTTGCCAGTTGAGCGAAAAAATTTTAAACTAGTCCAACTTTAGCCCATCTAAAACTTACCAGGTCAAAAATATCATATGTAAATTATTTTATATATTTATTTTGTTTTCACTGTACTTTTATATTATTGAAATAAAGGTTGTTTAGAATGACCAAAACTTCATGTTTTTTCTTCGTCCCCATCCTACTTTCGTTAAAATAACCATATAATGTTTGTGTAAAATAATTTATGTAATAAATAAATAAATAATACATGGTACATTTGTTACTGCCTACTTCTTTTGTAAAAAGACGCTGGTACAGCAACATGCTGATATCAACTTGTGTTCTTGGCAAGTGTTTGCATGGAGGAAACTGCAATCTGCAAATCTGCACTGTAATGGTAGGCGATCTGAAAAAAATTGAAAGAAGTTAATGCACCTGCAAAAGTATATACCTACAGGAATATCTTGTCATAAACAATTTTTGTATTTTGTAAAAATTTAAATAGTTGTCATAAACGTATTACATCTTTATAATAATTTATTGAAAGATTGAATTTTTGCCAGCCAAAATACAGGATGTCCCACGATGACGAGACATTAGACATATTTTACCGACTACTTCGATTTTAATTTTGAAAATTTGGGCAATAGTGTTTTCGCGCATGCCCTTCTCAACTAAAATAATGCAATATAGCAATTTTGGATTTTACGTCAATTTTTAGGTGAACTTTCATAAAGGTTTCCTATTCTTAAAGTTAGCCGTTTTTGATAAATTTAATTTTTTCCAAAAAAAAAATAAAAAAGCACTGCCTAATTCAAAAATATGTGTATTTTACAATAATAAAGTTAGAACGATAAAATTTATAGGGAACATAACTAAAACTTCAAGCTTCCCTGCCATAATTTCAAAACGACTTAATTTCAGAATACAGGGTGGTACAAATTTTATGCCGAATTTAATCGACTTTAAACCATCTTAACTTATTTTTTTTTAATGGAACACACTGTATATTTTTGCGCAACCTGATGAACAATTTTGTTCTTTTTCGAATGGTATCCGATACCCCTATACCTATCTCTTCTGGTTTTTAAGGTATTTACTGCTTTTCGTGCAATCAACGGATATCGCATAATTCTTGCGAGGATGGCTGTGAAATTTTTAGTGGAACTTCAAAACAAGCACCTAATCTGTCACCAGTTTATTGTTGTCAATATAACACATACAGAAATGTTTATTTGAGTACTATTTATTGAGAACAAAATTGTTCATCAATTTACGCGAAAATATACAGGGTGTTCCATTAAAAATAAATAAGTTAAGATGGTTTAAAATTGACTAAATTCGGCATTAAATTTCTACCACCCTATTAGAGTTTCATTTATGTCTCCTATAAATTTTATCACTCTTAACTTTATTATTGTAAAATACACATCTTTTTGAAGTAGGCAGTGCTTTTTATTTTTTTTTAAATTAAATATATCAAAAATCACCTAAAATCGACGTAGAATCCAAAATTGTAATAATATACAGGGTGCTCCATTTGAAATAACGAATATGACGTCAACTTCCGGTATAACCATTATTTTAGTCGAGAAAGTCAAAATTAAAATCGAAGTAGTCTCTGAAATATGTCTAACGTCTCATCACCATGGGACACCCTGTATGTGTATTTGAATTAAAAATGTCGTTGTCTGTTATGTATTAGGCATACTTATGTATAAGAATACCCATAAAATATGAATATACCAACTACCAACGTTTGCGTTAAATTGTTTTCTGAGTGTTTAACAATTTAAAAAATTTCGATGAATTATACGCCATGTATTGCTTTTACTTTTATCTATACTCGACGGCCAAAATTATAGATAGTGATTCATCTCTAGCTCTTGGACTAGTAAGAGGGATGAAGCGTGCCGGGAACGAAAATCCATTGGCGTGTCTGCGTAAAAGGCAACAAGATATAGAAAATATTGAAAAAATATAATAAAACATAACATCTAATATTTTTTACGGTTTGCTATAACCGGCACTTTGGTCAATTTTAATTATTACAGCATTTTAAAACGTCCCAGTTGTGTTTTTTTAATTTATAAATTTATTATAGCCATGGAATTAGACCCCTCGTCTACGCTTATGCTATGACGTTTCTCAGGTCGGGCAAATCAAGTCCGTTTACACCCACTAAAAAAGCATTTCCCTATTCCCTACCAAGTTCAAAAGACAGAGATAAAATGTAGATCGACGTTCAGTGTAACTCAGTCTATACACGATTATAGATTCTACCGATGTGCATGGCGAGCGGCACAAAGATAAATAATATTGAACCGTATAGAAATCATTTTATATTTTATACGCATTATGGTAATAGTGTTTTTATATTATGTATTAGTCACTCTTTATAATTTCGGCCGCCGAGTTAAGGCCAATTCCCACATAGCAGCGCCGCAGCAGCGCTGCGCGTCGCTGCAAATGCTGCTCCTAAAAATATCCATATTTTTAAATGGAACAGTTCCCACATAAGCAGCACAGCGCGGCAGCAGCGCAGCGCGTCAAAATTCAACGCCTTTGAGAGCGTTCCTTGCTGCTCTGACCTTCGTCGCGCTGCCAAGTGGACATTAGGAAGCAGCAAACACTGCTGTGTCTTCGGCAAATCTCGATACATATCGCTCACTATTTGGCTGTGGGAGAGGTACCAGACGTTTCGCGGTGACTGTTGGACTATGTAATCACTAATTATATGTAGTTAGTAAATGCAGGTAGTTTGATTTTGTTAGAGTAATATAAAATTACTGACAAAACTCTACATTTCTAAGTAGGAGTAAGGCAATATTAATAAATTATATATCTAGGATATCACTAGACGAGGAACTCGACATTTTGAAAATAAAATACGTTCGTTCTATTAGATAGTCGGAACACTACTCTTCTAAAATATTAACCGCTGCGCTGGTGCTGCACTGCTAAGTGGGAATGCCTACCAAGTTTTTGCATCGCAGCGACGCTATGAAGCGCTGCTGCCGCGCTGCTGCGGCGCTGCTATGTGGGAATTGGCCTTTATAGTACAATATCCATATCGTGCGTGGGTATCAAATTAGCAGCAAAAAAGCTGTTTAAAAATTTAAATGTATATACGTACGTACCATAAGGATTATTTGGATTGTGGCAGCAACAGGAATCGTGAAACAATTTGTCACTACAATAACTGTATACCGAGGAATCGCATAACGGGCATCGTCGTCGAAAAAGGCTCGCATATGGTGATAGACTCGAAATTCCCGCCGTATTGTCGTAAGGTGGAATGTCTAGGCCATTTCCATAGAGCGACAAAACGTTTTTTATGATACCATTAGCTGAAAAAGATACATTTTTAAATAAATAAATGCAAACGTAAAATCTCCATAACAAATAAAGAAAATAACATTTTATTTTTGTGGGAATTCCTTTATTTTTTAACGTTTTATGTAAAAATTTCGGAAAATATAGCCAATTATTTTTCCAAAACCAGAATTCAAATGTAAACATAAAAGAATTATAATAATTTGTATGATATCAGTAAATATACGACATTCTACAATTATTGTAAAATAATGTTACATACAGGATGTCGCGATTTATAGGCTTACAGGCCATTAAAAGAATCGGTAAGTAAAATCATTGTATAATTTACTTATACAATTGTAAAATACAAACAAAAATCTTTTTTTATTAAATAAACGACACTAAACTATACATAGTTAACTACTATTTACAAAATTGCAAATTCTAAGCCTATTACAATTTGTTTAGGTACTAATTTTTGAGACATTGTATTAGTATTTTTTTAAACGAAATCTAATGTTTAATAACATGTTCCTTATTCTAAAATATCCTGATAGCAAAGTTTGCTCTATTTTCGTTTATTAATTTTTTATTTTTTATTTAATTTTAATTATTGTCGAAAAAGTTAATTCTGTATTTTTCTACTATTCCTTTGTGCTTTTTTCTTGCTTATCTTTACTGAATAAAAGTAGGTCAAATCAAAGGTTATTCGAATAAGAATTTTCCAAGAATTGACACAAAAAAAATATAGTTATATTTTCTAAATATGCGCATTCTTAGTGCCCATTGAATAAAAAAAGATTTGCACTTCGCAAAACATTTATTGAATTTCCAAAATTGCAAATCTTAAACTCATTACAACTTTTTAGGTAGGTACCAATTTTTGGGAAATTGTGTTAGTAATTTTGTTTATCCTGAAAATATTTTAGTAACAATTTTGCTATAAAGATTTATATTAATTTTTAAGTTTTATATGCAAATCTAAAAATGAATGGATCCTGATCTATTTCTATTTATTTTAATTTTTTTTTTTTTTTTTCCATTTATTTATTTTTCTAAATTAATGTCGAAAAAGCTAGTTTTGTATTTTGTGAACTCTGCGCTTTTTCCTTGTTCATCGTTGGAATAAAAAAATATTAATACCTACAATTGTTCAAAAATTGCATTTTTCGATTTGCATTTCGAAGGAGTAATATTTTCCAAGTATACGCATTCTTAGACTATTTAATAAAAAATAATTACACCTATAAATCGTGAACACCCTGTATGATATTCTTAGAAAATTCTCCATTTGGGTGACTGCACATAAAAAAATAGTTAAGTATCAAAATTTTTGTTTTAATCAAAATTCACAATAAGTTACCTTCTTGGATGGAATTAAAAAACGAACTATATGCCACCATACTTACCAGACAGAGCGAATCCCACGGCAGCCAAAACAAAAACTGCGACACTCAGAAACTTCATTTTCGGTATTTGTTCGTACTTGGCGGCTGTCGGGGCAAAACTGACTTGGAAATATTTAAAATCGGAAGAGGTATTCGCATCTAACTGTATATGCCATCTTGCATGGGCGTTTTTATTATAGTTTTTTAACAAACTGGTAACCAGTGACGAGGCGCTTCTCCAATCTACGTTAACGCATTTTAAATGGGGTAACTGTACATTTCTGATTGATTTACTTTTTCATTCGGTGTTTTCGGAAACGAGAAAAAATTTATTGCACGGCGATTCGTTCTAGAGGTTACTCCAGGTGATGGTCAATGAATCTGTTTCATTGGGAAAAAGAAATGTACAGGGTGTCCGTTTTAACGTAAGACAATTTTTGAAGATATAAGGGCAAGGTGCAAAAATGTAAAGTGTGCCATGGAAAACAAAATATTTACTTTTACTAATGATGACACGCATTAAATAGCCTCAGAAAAAAATAGCGCAATTCTCCAATACATTTTTAATATTTTGCGCCTGTCCATCGCGTTAAAGATAATAAAACTACTCTTATGCAACAATATAGATATTTTATTTCAAATAAAGACATTTACAGCATTTTAAATACCCCATAAATTTGTTAATATACAGTGTATATCTAGTAGCTTTGCTAAACGATAAAATAATTTACAAACATATATACAATCTGACTTAAAATAAGTGTGAAAATGATTCTGCTGGTTGTTTTGCAGCCTGAGTTTTTAAACTTTTCCTTCCCTGAAAAAAAAAATAAAATAAAAAATCTCACATAGATTCAGATATATCCGAAAATATTTGAAATGTTTTCATATCAACAATAGACAACGCATATATTTTTTTAAATGTAATCATGTGGTAAAAATTTTGGAAATATCCTAGCGGTAGAGAGGTTTTCTATTGCGCTAATTCCTGACGTCATTTAGTGCGATTGAGAATCGAAAATATGGAATGACATGTACAGAACGATCCGACAGCATGAGCATAGGAACATAAGAGTCTAGGGACAGCCACATTCACTGTTTCGAATCTTCCAACAAGCTCGTTTCTTTCGATTAGTTTCCGTCACTTTGACATGGAAATTATATACTAGAACTAGACGGTAGAAGTCGAGAACTATCGAAACAAAAGTTTATCCAACAAAATGTAAGATTTTATTTAATTAAACCTTGTGAAAATGCCATATATCCCTTATTTCCGATGATATTAAACACAAGCTAAAAATTGTACAGAAACAACAGAATAAATAGATAATAAATAAAGTAGAGCGTAATATTGACTATATATGTATAAAGTCTTCCTAAAATTAATGACCAACCTAATAGTTCCATAAACTTTGTTACTCTTCATACTCAATTCATATTATAAGTCTTGTTCGAGCCATCAAGTAAATTTTTCTTTAAAATCAACGTCTTTTTGTTTCAAAGGTCGAAAAATGGATTTTTATTCCAATGATTTATTGGTTCTGTAGAATGTAACATGAGATAATAAAATTGTTTCATATGTATTTACAGAATGCACAATCAACTGAATAAATTGTCGATATAATTTGTTAGTATCAGCTGTTGATAGTGTCGTCGATAGTTCTCAACCCCCACTAGATGACAGACGACCAAGAAGCGGGTTTCAGTTACTAGATGACTAGTGACTGTAAATCAGGTTGTGTTCTTGGTCGCACCTCACTCAACGGTCGCACTAAATGACGTCAAAATGCATTAATCACATGACAACATTTAAATTTTTACGGAATTTGAAACGTGTATAATTAACTTGTACTGTTAAAGAAATTTTTTTACTACTGTTAGGCTACAAAATGCAGTTCTAAAATTAAACTTTTATGCAAGTTGTCTATTCCTGTGGCTTCATGCCAATGACGGCTTTTGTTATCACCGTTGATAACTCAATGTATGTATGTACATACCTACGTAAACAGTTGACCATGAATTAGTCATAACAAATCAACATTTATTTATAGGAAACTACCTATGTGATTGCAGTTGCGTGTATTAGTGTAAGAATGTTTCGTTTAAGGGGATAATTGGAGGAATTTTTCTGTTAATTGAGAATTCAATTAACCAACTTAATAGATATTACATGTTCTCTATAATAAAAGAAATTGAAAAAGTATGAATTAAAATAAACGATTTAATGGATAATGATTAGAAATACATTTTATATACAGGATACATTAAGGTATTTAATATAAAAATACGACTGCAATTTGGTTTTCTGGATAATACCACTGCACAGTACAGATATAGCAAAAATGTATGAATGAAGTTATAATTAAGACTTATCTTATATTTTTATTATTATAAATGCCTATCTCATTAGGTATTAATGCTTAAACGCTAATACTTACACTTTTCTAGTACAAATTTATCACAGCAACAGATACGCAATCGACTGTATTGGTCACAACTGCTCATTACAGGTGTACAAAGTTGATTTCCAAAATAGCAAGTGTGCGGAACATATGGTAAAAGCTCTGAAAATGATTTAAAATATTACACATTATAGGAAACAAAGAATTACTATACTAGAAATATTAATTTAGTATTATTTATCTAAATAGTTTATTTAACCCTGTTAAAAATCATTTAACAGTTCCTACAGAAATTGGAGATACGCTTGAGCTGTCATGCAAATTGACCAAGACCTTATTTCTTTAAATTAGCAAAACGGCTGCTTTTTTCAGTATAAACATGAAATGAATTGTTTGATGACCTATAAAATTTATCTATATGTTAACGTTAAGCCAAAAAACTTTTTAATAAGAGAGATCATGTTGTCTATAATAAATAACACAATCTATTTATAACTGTGGTGTGGGTTATTGTGAAATCTTTTAGGTGTTTGTGACATAGTATTAGTTTTTTCTCGGTTTATATGGGTATTTTGCTACGTGTGAAAAAATACTCAATTTATTTTCGTTTTTACGGACATATTTTGAGCCATACTAATCTGGTGGAGCTTTGTATAGACCCTTTAGACACATCCTGTATGTTCAAGAATTATTTGACACACATATTTCAATTAATAAAATAATTAGTCTCTTGTAATTTCCTTAATTCTTATTTTTCTTTTGCAAAATTTAGACCAAATTCCACTGAATTATATATGACCGTTATATATACGATATTTTATATGTATATGTAGAATATTGATTATTTATTGATACATTTTTTATTAATTTCAATTCGTTGTTAAAAATTGCTTTTTCCAGTGTATTTATTAACGGTTATATGACATAATTTATCTAAACAATTTTCGCAATTATGTATTTCACTACAACTGTTCTTGTCACTTTAATCACGCATTTATAATTATTTTAAATGGGTATTTGTCCTTTATTCTGAAATATTTCGTTTGAATGTGAATGTATAATGTCGGACAAAATTATGTTAATTTTTAACAACAAAATCGAGGTCGAGCACGCAAAAGTAATAAAGATTGTTTATTTTCTATTTAGTAGCAATTTGCAGATATTGGAGCACCACATTTGAGTAAAAAAGTATTTTCACAGCGGACATTTGAAGGTTCTCTGTGAAAAAAATTGTTTCTCTGTTTTTCTAATTATAAGATTTAATACATTTCCTGTTTTTGGGTTTGTCAGAATTTTTTGACAAATGTGAATGTTATTTGATAAGCAGTCATCGATATATCCTTCTACAATGTCCTGTGTATGTATTAGGTTCAGGCAGTTTAAAAAAGTGCCTATTTTGCTTGAAATTTTGCTAAACTGCTATTAAATTAGATGGAATAGGGGTGAGATTGCACCCCTTTCAGTTTTTTATTTGTAGCTCGAAAACGAATCAAAATTTTGCTATAGTTCATAGGAAAAATTTTATAGAAAATTGAATTTCCCATAGAAAGGGCTTATTTAAAAAATTTAAAAGGAAAATTTTTTGCAAAAAATCAACAATAATAAACAGTTTAAAAAAAGTAAAAATAAAATTTTTTGATTTTTTTTTACTTTTTTGACTAATTTTTTTTAGTAGAAGTAGGCAAAGAAAATTGCTGTACAAAAAAACTAGATGAGATTCCCTTCAAAATGGTGCGTTTTCAAAAGTTTTTCGACTAATATTGAGTTATAACCGATTAAATATTTTTTTTTAGATTTTCGTCGTTTTTAACATAAATTTGAGTCAAAAAAGTAAAAAAAAAACAGTCTTATTTTTTGCATGTTTTAAAATTGTTTATTATTTATTTATTTTATTTATTTATAAAGGCTAGTGTTACATACACATAAAAGTGTTTACAAGCGTTTATTAATGATTTTTTACATAAAATTTTAATTTTAACTTTTTTAAATAAGCCATTTCGATGGGAAATTCAATTCTCTACAAAATTTTTCCTATGAACTATACCGAAATATTGCTTCGTTATCGTGCTATATTTAAAAAACAGCAAAAGTGCATTTTTACCCCTATCTTCAATTTCAACCCTCTAATTTAATAGCACCTCGCGGTTTTTTCATTTTTAATGACCCTTCGAACAAGTCATGTGATGAAAATCTTTGAACGAATCCTTTCTTTTCCGCAAAAAAAATGAGAATTAAAACGTATAAGGGTAAACGCGAGGAAAATCGAAAAATTGGCTAAGTTTGAGCAGCCATATATCAGTCAATTCTCATCCAAAAATACTGTACAACCTCTTTTTTTGAAGGAAATTTTATCTACTTTTTTTATGTCGCAATGTCTATATCTCTCTTTATTAAAAAAAAAACTAGAAGCAAAAAAGTAAAGAAGTAAAAAAATTGAATCTTGCTTTTTGTTCAAATTGTTCAAATTCCAACGATTTTTTGCATAAAACTTTCCTTTTAAATTTTTTAAATAAGCCATTTCGATTGGAAATTCAATTCTCTAAATAATTTTTCCTATGAACTATAGCGAAATTTTGCTTCGTTTTCGAGCTACAATTAAAAAACTGAAAGGAGTGCATTTTCACTCCTATCTCTAATTTCCACCCTCTAATTTAATAGCACTCCGCGGTTTTTTCTTCTAAAATGACCATTTGAACGATTCATGTAATAAAATATGTTGAACGTCATAGTTCCTCTTAAAATCCTATAATCAATGGCCTATTTTGTTTGTAACTGTATATAAACGTTCTTGTAGTATTATTTTTTGTATGTGGAACTGTAACAATCAATATGTTTCCTCCACTCCTCTATTGTCTATGTGGTCAAGTTTCATATTCAACAACTTATAATACAATGCTAATAAAAAAATATTGTTAATTCAACTTAACAATTAGTTTACCTTGATCATAAGAAATTCCTAATCAGGTGCTTTCTTAAAAAATTTAATACGTTGTTCTTGAGTCAAACTTTTAGACTTTTTGGGCAGAATTTTGTTTCAAAAATGCTCGAACTTTATGAAAATTATCAAAATTAATATTTTCCTTGACTTTAAAAGGGCTTTTTAACACTGAAAATTCAGACCATACTGTACCTGAATTTACAATCTTTGACTTTCTGATAAATACGCAACTAGTATATTTTATGTTAAGTTTTTGGTTTTTTAGTCCTTTTTCGGTTATTGAACAATTCATAATATATTTTCGTACCGTTGTCTTAACTTTGTAGGCAATAAATTCAGAAAAATATAACTGGCTTTCTCTTGCAAGTTCACTGGAGTATTCGTAAATTTTTCGTCACAGAATTATTTTATATTTAATTATATTTTACACTTTTGTTGTTTGTTTTGATTCCAAATATTGATTTAAATTGACATGAAAAATTATATAAAACATCGAAGTACGCAAATAACAATAAGCAAGTGTCCAGAAAGGTCTATAAATATTACTTTCGGTCTTATTTATAGGGTCAATATGATTCATTTTTACATACGCTAAATTATGAAAAGAATAAGTTCGATAACGCCCAGAAAATTGCGCATTTTATATTTTACAATTTTGAATTTTTTTACTAGAAATTGTTGAACTACGTTCAATTCTAAATAAAAAGGGTATACTTGTTACAAATCGATAAACTCAACTGTTTTCGAGATACAGACATTTTAAGTTTTTGAGATTCGACGGGAATTAAATTAGAAAATTATTTTTTCCAAAGTAGTAGGCATGGACATAATAAATTGCCAGCTGTCACTACAATACCATATTGTTTTCTACTCAATTTGATTAAGAAGTAGTTTTTTCCTTGTCGTTATTTTTTAGAGAAGAGAATATCTTAATAAAAGGCTAAGAAAGTGCATTGAAGTTGCTGGTACAGTAGAACCTCGATAATCCGAACCCCTGTAATCCGAACGCTCGATAATCCGAACGCCGTTTTGGGAAAAATAAAAATAGTATGTAATCAGAATCGCTCTCTAACTGCTACAGTGAACAGAGCATCACCGTAGTAAACATTGCATCGTGTGTGTTGTTATTGTGCCTGTGTTGGTTTTTGCCTTGGAAATAGTATGTCAGTGTTCATTTTCTGCTGCTACTATGCCTGGAAAGCACTTTGTTTGGTAATCCGAACGATTCGATAGTCCGAACCACCCCCGGTCCCAATTAGTTCGGATTATCGAGGTTCTACTGTAGTTAATAATTTGTTAAGATATGCATAATAAAATCATTAATTATTGCTGTAATGTTTGTCTTAATTCTTAATTCAGGCTTGGTATCTTAAGACCTGCTAATTTTGTAATTTAATTCCCGCCGAATCTCAAAAACTTAAAACGTCTGTGTCTGGAAAACGGTTTAGTTTATCGATTTGTAACTAGTACACCATTTTTATTTAGAATTGAACGTACTTCAATAATTTGTAGTTAAAAAATTCAAAATTGTAAAATACAAAAAGTTAGAGAGATTTTTACATTGATAGGACAGTATAACTAGCGCCCTCTAGACGTGACCCCAACACTGTTTGCATATTCGTATTTGCCTCCTCAAAAAACGTAAAACTACAAATTTTCAAAACAATCGGTCCATACATACTTAAAATATAGATAAAAAAGGAAAATATTTTTTCAACTTTAACACCCTGTAGAACGAAAAGGGGCAACAATTGACTAAAGCATATTGGGCTCAATCGCTCAATTTTGACGTTAACAATTTGCCATAGAGCTGTATACCATTATTAATGACTCACCCTGTATAATAGAAAATTATTTTAAAATGTGCAGAAATTAATTCGGACATCTTGTATGTATAATTGAAAGGATTTTTTATTTGCTTCTAAGGTAGAGCGTCGCATTTAATTAATTTCACATTTCAGTTAAAATTTGCTTTTTTTGTCAGTAAAAAAAAGCAACTGTAGACTTGCTTGCTAGGCAAGGAATTTGTTATAAATTTTGTCACACCAAAGTAGTTAAAATGAAGCAATTAATAATTCAAGACACAGCGTCAAATGAATACATACAATACCCCAGCCCTAGAAAACATTTTGTTAATTTATTTAATAACTCATCCGATAAGTTAAGTATGGCGTTCTACAGCGACATTTACTTTGTTTTTACGTGACGCGTGGGACAGAAGAACTGCTCAGCTTAGAACTGGCTTTAATTGGTGTTTCACTGATCTTCTGGATAATTAACAGCAATTAAAGAAGGCAGCGTTAAAACCACATGGGTTTTAAGTTGCCCTGAATCATGCGGAAAATTTAATCGCCGACTGTTTAAACGGGATAATATTGGATTTGTTTACACTGTGGTTTGTATAAAAACGATTTGTGTGTACCTAAAATTCCCCTAGCGACGAAGAATAAAAAACGTAAATCGTTATTGGACAGAATTTTTATGAGATTTAAGGAAATTATTCATGGCTGACTAATTCGTATTCATTCATAAATGTGCAATTGATTTACGTAAATCAAGGATACTTGAACCGAAACATATTTTCTTTAAAAAAAAATGATTGTAGATTAGGAAGGCAATGAACTGTTGCGTGTCAAAGAACTGGAATATTTGGAATGGAAATCTAAAAGACGATTCCATATCGATCTTAGCAATTAGTAACAACGCTTTAAGTGAACGAAATAAATAATAAAATCAAGTAGCCGGCAAACCGAAACGTTAAAATTTGTCTACAAGTAATGTTCAGAGCTTTCATAAATGATTACAAGCCACGTGACCAGAAATTTTCCTTCGCGTTGGCAATTAGGTAAATTTCGATAAATTAAAAATGATTAAAACAATAAGACCAAGATTACATTATTACAACACAAGTTTAACTGGCTGTGATTGGTCTCACTTTTCGCGTGGTTCTATTCAACCAATCAGCAATCGCATTATCTCGAGCGTAGTCGTAACTGTTTGTCATTGTTCATTGTAAACGAATCATTAATATTAGTGACGCCAAGATTTAGGAATTTTTCGTTACCAGTACCAGCCCTACAATGTTGGTTGCTTCAGGTCGATGGTCACGTGGTTTGGGAACATTTATAAAGGCTCTGCGTTAGGTAATAAAATGGAAAATTGTAACATGTACAGGGTGATTCACTATATTTTGACCTCCCCCCCTTTAACTTATAAAAAAAATGTGAAATATAAAAGTTGCACGATTTTTTATAAACTTTTCGAAATTGATAGTAGAAAAACAAATGAAATCCAAACAAAATGGCCGCGGATGTTAACTTTGTTAAGTTAAATGGAACACCCTGTATATTTTTACATATTTGAATAGAACGTTCCCTGTCGAGCATAGTCATATAGGGTTTGTTGGGTTCATCTCTAACAATAAGCAAGATACCATTAAAAAAAGAAAAGATGGTTTTTTATTAAGGAAATAATGCATCTTGTAATAATTGTTAGACCTCTTTCAGGCCAATTACATAAGGATTTACAGATTTAGTTATATTTTGATATATCGGACATTGATGCGGTCCAAAATGCGTATAGGTCAGGGGTCAGCAAACTTTTAAGCCGGAAGAGCCATCTGCAATAGAAATATCAATTTCATGAATTTCAAAGAGCCACGAATTTTTATTTCTGCTTTTACATTTTATTTCAAATCTAAATCAAATACGGAAGTTTATACGCGTCTTTATGTGTACTCGTGTGCTGCTTGTCTGTCCGCTTTAACTTTTAATTTTTAGAGGAACTTGAAGAGCCGCATGAGGCTCGCGAGCCGCGGTTTGCCGATCCCTGGTATAGGTAATGTAACTAAATATCACTAATTATAGACCGTGAGAGGTCTAATTACTCATGGACATTATATGGTAGGTCGTGACAGTGACAGATAGTAAGGTCTTGACAACATTGTTATTGACTGACAGTTTGTATTATTATTTAATTAAAATAGGTTACACAGAAGTAGAAAATTATTTAGAATTAAAATAGAGTATGGAGAAGAACTTTGCTCTATTTTAATTCCTATAATATATAAATTTTCTACTTCTGTGTAACCTATTTTAATTAAATAATAATACAAATTGTCAAACAATAATAATGTTGTTATGACATTACCTGTCACTGTCACAGCCTACTATAACATTGCCCATAAGTAATTAGGCCTCTGCTTTTTGGACCATATCAATCAAAATATATTATAACTAAGTCTGTAAATCCTTATGTAATTGGAAAAAGGCAGAAATGCCTGAAAAAGGTTTAACAATTACAATATGTCTTATTTTCTTAATAAAAAACCTTCTTTTCGTGTTTAATAGTATCTCACTTATTGTTAGAGATGAACCCAACAAACCCTACATGACTATGCTCGACAGGGAACGTTCTATCCAAATATGTAAAAATATACAGGTGTTCCATTTAACTTAACAAAGTTAACATCTGCGGCCATTTTGTTTGGACTTCATTTGTTTTTCTACTATCATTTTCCAAAAATCCATAAAAAACTCGTGCAACTTTTCTATTTCACATTTTTGTATAACTCTTAAAACAAAAAAGTTAAAGGGGGTCAAAATATACTGAATCACCCTGTATTTTACAGCTCAAATTGATAAAAATGAATAACCCAATTTTGACTATTGATAAGCAGCTAATTACACATTTTAACGAAATTAGTTCATAATAATATTATACAGGGTGTCTCAGTGGTCATACAGCAACCATAGGTACATCAGGTAAAAATAATTGATTTTGTCAACTTACCTTAGTCCGAAAATGATTGATCTAAGAACTGCATTTTTTCAGGGAAGCAAATTGAATCTTCCGTTTTCATTCGACACCTAGTAATTTTAAGAGAAGTTTTTTGTGTGGTATTAACAGATTATTTAGAAATGCAGCCGTTTTATATAGACGAAAAAAATATTTTTAAAAAAGAGTGACATCCTCCGTAAATGTTGATGATTTCTATTGTCTCCCTCTTATGACGTGTAAGATGTCATACGTCAATTTTCAAATATTAATGAAAAACTGTTTCAAATGTAAGATCTTAACGCCCTGTAACTTTTAAACGAAGCATTTTTGAACTATGGCAAGTTGACTTACATTCAATTGTATGGTCAGTTTTCTGGGACACCCTGTTTACAATGGTGTCAAAATTAATGTTAAATGAACAATTACTCCTCACCATAGCGCTTGTCGCAACAACAGTGATCATTAATAAAGTCAGCTCCTAAACAGTATCTTTTCTCCTCGTAGGTGCATTCTTGACATCCAGGAGCTGGAACAACTGAAAAAATAAATAATAATATGTATATATACATTCTATGATTTGTATACCGTTTTTGTTACACTGGATGTAGATTCGTGCAAAAATTATGAAGTGTAAGTATGAAATCATAGATACCTATAATTCGTACGAATGTTTGACTCAAATAGTTCGTTTTTGTCAGAGCATTGACATTTGTAACAATCAAATGTCAAAGAAACTGTATTTCATTTATTGCATATGAAATACGGTTATCGTAGGACCAAAAATATACAGGATGGCCAAGTATGTTCCGATAATAAAGAAGGTTACTTTTTTGTTGCTTCTAAGAGAAAAACTCCGTCTGAACTTAAGGCATAAGCGACTTAATTTCCGAGTTGCAGGATATTAAATTTTAGAACAAAACTCATTTGTCTATACAGGGTGATTCACAAATGGCCACCAAAAATGAAACCTCATTCTTTGGTGAAAGACGAATTAGAAAATATGGTTATGCTATTAAATATTACGTTGTTAACAAGATATTCACCAATCTGATATTCGTAGAAATGTTATTATAAGTTAAAACTTTTGTAAAACTGTTGAAAACCTAATTTCTGTATAAACTTCCATTAATAAAATATATTGTTTCTACACTTCACCTATCCAGTAACATATGGAAACATATTTAGATTTCGCAGGCCCATTAAATTTAGCTAAGATACGTCAGAAGTATTCAAACGCCTTAAAACATTCATATAATTTGAAGTTATCCATTCAATCTTCAAGTTGATGTTGGTTAAATTTAGTTTAAGTACCAATGGAACACAAGTTTAAATATACACTGAGGAAATGTAAGAAGCGGTAATAAACTGTCGATCTTTGATTAATGGCGAAAAATGAAATCTGAAATAGCCACGAAATAAATTACTGTAATTCGTTGATATTATGTTACTATACAGTGTGGACCATTTTAGTGATTCATGTGTATTGGTATTTTGGAAACTATAAAACATAGGAAAATGGTTAAATGGAGAACGTTTTAGACAGTTCTATTGCTAACTTAATGACGCTTGTAGACCGGTTTTTGAGTAATGTTGAAAAAAAGTAAATGTGGCGTTTTCGAAAATCGTCTGTAACTGTTTTATCTAGAGGAATATTTAAAATCTCAAAACACTTTTTCAAGTTTTTTAGAGGAATTTCACTGTATTTAGATCATTGCGACGGCGACGTTTCTGTTGCGAGAAACCATCATCAACTTTATTTTTTCTTATGGGCGCCATTTTGCATTATTCAGCTGAGCAAATAGAGTATATTTTTGGCTTTTCAATGATATAAAACGAAAAAATTTCGAAAATAACCTCAAATCAATATTTTAATTTTAATATTTTTAATAAATCTGGCAACGACGCATAATTTTTAGAATCCATTATAGAACAGTCTCAAATTTTTGTAAAAGCTTACCATAAATGTCATGGCGTTGAGTGAAATATTTAAGCTTTGCGTTATTCCAAAGAAGAAAAATGTTGGAGTGCTTTATTAAAAATAATACAAAAGTAACTGGCTTTAACATACTGGAAATTATTCCGAAAAACAACCACCAAATGAAATGCATTTTTATTTACAGAATTTTCGAAAACGCCACATTTACTTTTTTTCAAAATAACTCGAAAACCTGACTAGCTAGGAACGGTCTGCGAGCGCCATTAAGTTAGCAACAGAACTGTCTAAAACTTTCATCATTTAACCATTTTCCTATCTCTTATAGTTTCCAAGATACATGCATCACCAAAATGGTTCACATTGTACATATACACCGGAGCAAATTAAACTGTAATTGTAGGAGGCTGTGGTTATACGCAAGATTCGACGGAGTTAATATCGAAAGAAAAATGAACTATTATACTGCACAAAGGGAATTTATTATTTAAATAGACAGGTACTAAACTGTTGCAGTTAGATATGTTTTTAAACAAAGTAAGCCTTATTCAATTGTTGTTTATGTAATCCCACTTCGACAGTTTTTTTCAGATGGAAGGCATTTGGTGAAGGCAGCAAATTGGCATTGTGGGTATCTCGTGATCTCTTAATTAATTGAAGCGACAGCTATATTAAGCCAAGGCAAGTCTAGTTAGACTATTTACTGTATACGCAAGGCGAAACCACGATTTCTACTAATAGGTCTTTATTTTTCCCATCGGACTATTGTTCCCATATTAGACA
The DNA here is from genome assembly GCF_000390285.2 of Anoplophora glabripennis. Lineage (NCBI taxonomy): Eukaryota > Metazoa > Arthropoda > Insecta > Coleoptera > Cerambycidae > Anoplophora > Anoplophora glabripennis. The sequence goes on along the minus strand of NW_019416717.1, from coordinate 31,730 downwards.
TTTAATTTGGAGCTAATTACTGTGATATTATTGAAACAGTACTGTATCTAAATAATTATAATATTATACAGGGTGTCCCAGAAGATGTGGGCAATCTCTCGGGTTTATACAGGAGACGTTAAAATATCCTGACAAGTCTCTATAAAATTTTTTTCTAGAGGGACCCCCTACAGAGATACAGCCTCCTAAAGGACCTTGTCGTCCTTGAAAATCTATTTTTTTTAATAACTTTTAAAATACTTGTGTAATTTAATTATTTTTTAACACGATGGACAACAGATAAGACTCCTTAAAAATTGACCCATGAATTTGGCTTATTTGGTTTGCCAGGGGCGGACTAGCTGTAGCACAATAATGTTAATTTTTTTACACCCTTAGACCTCTTTTATGCACGCGTTTTTCTCCTCTCAACGCGGAGTTGACAAAAACGCCGCGTTTCAAGATACCCTGAACAGAGTTACTACGTTTATGCATTTTACGCGCGTTTATTTGCTCTCGCGTTTTCAATTCTGTCGCGATAGCTTTACAGAACGCTTGGCGACACGCGTTCTGAAAAAGCACGAAAGTATATCGGCGTTTTTATGCATAGCGCTCTTTGTCGCAAGTCCAGTGGCTCTGTCTGTCAAGAATAGTTTTAGCACAGTTTGTTTTAGTTTTAGTTTAGCTATTGATCAAGCGGGACATGGATGCAATGGACACAATTGAATTCTAGTTCTATTAATTGGATGTACTGTCCATCGCCTCTTACGTTTTCTATTACATATTTTTTTATAGCATAAATACAATATACACGGATCCATTTTCATGTACTTCACTGACTACTGTGTGGCATGAAACTGGCGACAACTGATAGAATACGCGTGCATAAAATGGAGCAGAAATATACCGCGTTTTTCTCAATTTCGCGTTGACAGGAGAAAAACGCGTGCATAAAAGAGGTCTTAACGATAAAGGCACAAAAATAATATTTTTAGATAACTTGAACCTTAAACTAAAAAAAGGCGCCCTTGGTTGATATCGATAAAATGAACTTGTTTCGAGAAAAAAACTGTTTTTGTTTAATATGATTTTTATTATATCCGTAGAGAGAAATAACCCGATGAAATTTGCATCTAAAAAATGCCACTTTTATTTACATTTGTTTTTTCCTAAAAATAATTAAATTTCACAATTTTAAAAGTTATTAAAAAATATAAATTTTAAGAGATGTCCTTTAAAATTTCCGTTTGGTTGTGCAATTTAAAATTATTGTTAATTTTATATAAATTTTATACATAATTTAGGTATAATTTTATATTGAAAATGTATTGTGTTTGTTTGTTTTATACACAGAAATAAACAGAATAGTTGCGCCGAGAGACCTGTGCCTTCTCTCGGCGTGAAAAAAAGGGGGGAAGTCAAATGACAAAGTTTACGTTCGACAGTTTCGGAATGAATGGTATTCGGAGTATAAGTGGTTGTGTAGAAGTGTTTATTTAAAAAAAATTGTGTGTATGCCGTGTTTAATTGTGGATGTAAAGTCGGGCGTGTGGAATTAGAAGGTATTTAACAATTTTGGAAACGTCACGCTAGGCTGTCGTAAGCGCGAAGCTTCTTTGGAACATATGTTCGCAGAAGTCCACGAGCCGAACTAATATTTTTATTTTTTACAAAATCTAAATGAAAATCCTTCTCGCGAACTAAACTGCAACTAAAAATGTATCAGATTAATTTAAAGCCGTTTGACCTTGAAAATTTAAAAAATTCATGCCATGACTCAATTGAAATGTTAGCCTCTTCTGCAATATCTCTGACAGTCAATCGACGGTTTGCTCGCACCAGATCTTTGACTTTCTGAACGTGGGACTTGAAGTAGAAGGCTTTCCTGGTAGAGGATCATCTTTAATCTACTGACGACTACTTTTAAATCGTGAAAAACATACGTAATATTGGGTACGACCCAGAGCATCATCTCCATAAGCTTGTTTCAAAAGTTGAAATGTTTCTGTGGATGTTCCCCCAGATTTACACACAAAAATACTCAAATAACAATATCACGAAAACTAAATGAGATACCAACAATCCAAGAACATGTGGTTACAGAGGAGGTCATGCGCAAGGCAATGCTGCCAACTGCATATCACTAAATATCTCCATTAACGCCTAATTCAAAAAGCTCTGTTGTTTTCTGAACATACCTCGTATTTTACAATGCTTTGTAAAATTTTACAATAGATGACCAAACTTTACAAGGATAATATTTTACATTCATTTGCAATATTTTACAAAAAATGTGGTTGTAAAGAGTAGTCTTTTTCTACATAAAGGAACCTAAATGGAATTATGTAAGTATTGTAAGAAATTGCTAATTTTTAATTACGTGGAATATATTTGTATCCTTCCTGTGTTGGATCGCATGCAGCTAGACTTTTTACCCTTCCAGGAAGAGTGGGTTGACCTCTCATAAAAATTCGAATATCGATTATAAGAAAAGGACGACAAATAAAAGTATTCCTTTACTTTATCTTAGGCTTTTATATTTTTTACGTCAGTGAAATAAAATCAGACTATATTTGCTATATTACACTGCTGAGGAAAATAATTGTTTTAAATAGAAACGTCATGTTTACACTAGAGACCAACACGACCGTATTTGTGCAGGTTTCATCAAAATTAATTAAAGTGAATAGCGAAAAATTAGTTTCTTATCAGAAATTGCACTTGCAGATTGATGTGGAAATGATGTTTTTCAATTAGCAGCTACGATTGAGGTCAGCAAAAGAAATTACTAAATTAAGTTGTTTATTGGAAGTTTTCTAAGTTTAACACGGATCTTTAATTAATTTTTTTGTAACTAAATATTTGTAGAGTACGTATTTGTAAATGTACAGTAGGTGACTCATGTACACTGTAGTCAATTTTACCAATTCTTTTGATTTATGAACGCACAAAATAAAAATATTCTTCTAATTAAATACATTTGGGATTTTTACTTCATAAAAATTCAAAAAACTAAGAGAGGACAAAACGATAGCCAATATAGAAATCTAGTAATAAAAAAATAACTTACTCGACTCCAGGTCTGTAGTGAGAGCCGAATTCCTGGCTTGTGTCGACGATATTTCGTGTTCTATGGTGTACTCCTCGTACCGTAGGCTTTTATCGTATTCCACCACTGGTGTTGAACAACCATTTCCCAACACGAGAAAAAATATGACTGTGGTTTCCAAAGATATTGCAAGCATTTTTCATGTTGGTCTCAACGAATCGTTTCGGTGGATAGTATCTTCTGTCTTAAACCAAAAAGTTTCAAAAATCAATGAAACAAGTAGCAATTGCTTCTTAAAAAAACTCAAATTCCATCAATTTATCACGCAGAATATATTTTATATGAGCTTATAGTTTCATTACAAATTTCTGTTTGGAAATGTAAAAAAAAATGTATAATATTATATAACTGCAACTGATTTATATCATTGGGGCGTCTAATTATTATTAACAGCAAGTCTCATTATTAAAACAATGCACACCAATAAGGTAACAATTAAAAATAACTCCAAAGAATCGATGAATCAGTATAAGCCATTTTAACATCCATAACAATTCAGAACATTTGCGACTACGTCATTACTTCCAAATGTTATCATACCCATTCAGTTTGAAAATATTTGCAATATTTTTAATGCTGTTACAAAATTATAGGGGTGCCTTATACCGACATCATAATGTAAATATATATCGTTTGAAAGCCGTTTAATATACATATTTCAACGAATTGTATATTAAAGCAACAACAACTGTATATTAATTGACGTTATTATCACCTATTAAAACATACTTCAGTAGGTACTGCAAAATTCATTTATCTCCATTGCTTTTCATATAAAGAATTTGTTGATTTATTACCAAAAATAAAAATATATTATTGAAATATACAGGGTGATTCAGTCATAATGTCATTAAAAATAAGTAGAATACGAATACACCATTAAAAAATATATTTTCAAATCATTATTTAAACCCCTTTTCGCACCTCTCCTGACCGCTGACCTAGAAAGGTTTATCGAGAGTGAATCTTGACCTACCGTATTCGGTCACTAACCTAGCTTTTACTGCGTTTTTAATAGTGAACGACCTACCTAGACACATGAATAAATAATATTCTTTTTTTCATTTTAAATACTGACAAGTATTATTTATTTTGTTAATAAAAACAAAGGTATAAGGATAATAATTGTTTTGGAATGGTAGGTTATTTATTATTTTTAATGTTGTTGACGTTTTCACTATGTTTTATAATTGAATATGAGTTTTTAGTATTATGTTCAGCTAAATATTTAGTTTGTAGTACCTACGTATACCTTATTGTCTGACTTATTGCTTTTCAAAGAGTAGTATGGTACCTACCTATTTAAAATTAGAGTAAAAACATTTATTAGTCCATAGTACTTTATTAATAAATTTCGGATTCGCTGCACATTGGTTTTGAAAACGAACTGGGGAAATCAGCTGTTTCGCTTCAACGTTCGAACGTTTTATAGTCTGCCGGCCGGGCGTTCTCTGTTGCGAAGTAGGGCGCCAACTTAACGGGAGTTCAGGGGTAATTTGCTTTAAAAGGTCGAGGAAAAGGAGGCTTTATTAGGCCTTCCGAATACGTGATTAAAATTAATGGCATTATCATCCTACATATTAAAAAAATATATTGAAATACAATTGACGATTCTGGTGTAATAGTATGTATCATAGGTATGTATAAAGGGTGTTTCAGAAAAACCTCCCGTAAATTCAGGGGGTGATAGTACGACAAAAAATAAGAATTTTTTGTCTTATGAACTATATATCTCCTCTTGTTTTCGAGATACAGAGTGACAAAATAAAACTTTTTAAATAGAATTTTTACGGTGCGAAATATTTTTATGAAATTTGGTATTCCGGGGTTTTTAAGGACGCCAAATACGCTGGTCTAATTATTTTTTGTATATTTTATAAAAGGCGCTAGTTATTCGTAGCATTCGGGCCCCAATTTCTAATGTACAATTTTATTTTCTAAAAATAATGTGCTCTTGTTAGAACTTCCTAATGGTTCTCGAGAAAAAAGGCTTTTAATTGAACTCTTACAATATTACGGTGTAGAAAATAAGTGACTTTTCACAAAGTAGGCTTATGTCAAAACTTATTGATGGATGTCGCATACATTTTCAGTTATATTTTAAACTCTAATTAACTTTATATCAAAATTTTAGTGACTGTAATTTGCCATTACTAACTACAGTCACTGACAATCACTAAAATTTTTATATAAAGTTAATTAGAGTTTAAAATATTACTGAGAATGTATGCGTTGTTCATCAATAAGTTTTGACATAAGTCTATTTTGAGAAAAGTCACTTATTTTCTTCACCGTAATATTGTAAGTTTAATTAAAAGATTTTTTTCTCGAAAACCGTCCACATTAGTAACAAGAGTACATTATTTTTAGAAAATAAAATTGTACATTTGAAATTGGAGCCCGAATGGCAAAAAACCTAAGCTAAAAAAAATTGGAACCTAAAATGTAATAGGAATGTAGCGTAAGTAGCGCCCTCTATGAAATATATCAAAAAAATAATTAGACCAACGTATTTGGAGTCCTTAAAAACCCCGGAATACCAAATTTCATAAAAATATTTCGCACCGTTTGGAAATTTTCGTAAAAATTCTATTTAAAAATTTTATTTTGTCGCTGTCTGTATCTCGAAAACAAGAGGAGATAGACATATACATAGTTCTTATTTTTTGTCGAACTATCACTCCCTGAATTTACGGGAGGTCTTTCTGAAACACCTGTATATTCAAGGAATGGAAAAAAAACATTTTTTAAGCTGGTATGGATACATCCTTATCATTCACAAAATAAAAATGTTTAAGCTAAACAAATGGCCAGAACAAACACCGAGTGCAAAAAACCAACACATATACGGTGCAGGAACGGGATAAATGACATAACTTATCCCATTATTGATCAGTCTATAGCAAGGGATAAATAATTTTATTCTACAATATAATCCAGTCGCTATTAAATCCACAGATCCCATATTTACGCCAAACAAAAAGATTACATTTTTAGCCTACCTATCTGTAGAAATCTAATTTTTCAAAATTATGGGCTTATTCCCTTTAATAATAATTAAATTTAAAAAGAGCAGGAATAAAAAGGGAATGATTTTTTAAAATATTTGTCAAATGGGGAATAAATCCTTATAGATTTTAAAAATTTCTGCAGGTCCGGCTCCAGGAATATGAGGAAAAATGAAATTTTGGATGGCAAAACCAGGGAAAGTAAAATTTTCTACGGTAGAAAGTATTAGATACTTTTGATGTAGAATTGGCACAAAATGGTTAATATATTTTAATATTATATTATTAATTTTAATATTTTCTGTTTTACAGTGAAATGAAAACAACATTAAAAATACCGGTTGTAGTTTCAAGTCCACTAAAAATTAGTTTTCATATTACAGTTTTCTTGAATTTATACGAGTCTCACAAAATATTGTCCCGTTTAAAAAAAAATGTAAGAACATACCAACGAATAAATATTAATAACGTTAAAATAATTAATTCATTAATTTTAATTGATATACTTACTTCAGTAAAAAACCGTCCGTTATCTTTGCATATCCGCAGGCACACCGATACGTCATATCACCATTTTTTACGGAACAAAACTCAAAAACTTAAAAAATGAACGAACCCAGAGCGGACTAGCCGTTACAATATTGTTTGCTGTTAAAACCTAAAAGTCAACTGACAGATATGACTGTTTGCTCTAGGGCCGTCTTCAGACGGCTTATCTGTAATTTTTTTCTAAGCTTCACGCGCGACAGTTAAAAGAGCGCGGTACATGCATTCAATTGAGGTCAAGTCTGTCGTACAACTAGCCCCTAACCATTACAATATAGTACTGAATTGACAACGCAATGCCTAGGGAGTTGCGAATGCGATCATGAATAGCAAATATAGTTTTTCCGGTGACACATGCGCGGCCGTATACGTTACCAACACCAACAGACTGTTTCGGCCTTTGGGGGGTAGCAAGGACAACGACAGTTGCCCAAGCCGCGAAGGGTTAGGGCCCTATCATGCAATCAATAAAAGTGGAAGAGGAAAACGATTTGGTTCGGTTCGCTGGCGAGAACTAGTTAAGTAAAACACAATAATTTTCCTAATACTTTTATTTGTATTCTATTATTAAGCGTACAAAGTCAGATGAATTTTTTTTTCACAGGTTTGCAGAGTGGTTTTTCCACCCTCAAATTTGAAGCAAATTGTGCAAATAAATTTCAAAAATCCAGTAATTATTTGGGTATAGCACGATCCAGTGAAAGATTTTGTTTCTTTATTTTTTGGGTATTTTGCCACCTGTGAAAAAAAAAATAAAAAATTTACTTTTATAAAAATAGTTTTGTCCAACCAGAAATCTCACATTGAAAAAAATACCCAGAAAGTAAAAGCAAAAAGAAAAAAAATTTCAATCAATCAAATAAAAAATACTCGAAACTCATAAAAATTTTCAAGGCTTAAAATAAGTACTGTTTCAAACAATTAAACTATTAAACTAAACAATTAAAATTTTATCCTCATATGCGGACAGTGAAGAACGGCGAAACGTTTGGAAACATTGGATGCGACTAGTTGCAGAGGTCACTGCGGAATATTTCAGAATAAAAACCGAAATGAACATTAGGGCAGGCCTAGGAGTTCTAATAGCGGGTTCGCCCCCACAGGTCTAGCGCGAGAACAACAAGGGCAAGTTTCCTAGCTAAGGCTAAGTAAGTGAAAGATAAGTCTGCAATTGGCGGCGATCAGTTAAACAGGCCACGGCATAGCGACCCGAAAGACCGTTTATATATGGACCTTTACACAGTGTGCCTCGAAGAAATGCATACAAAGTTTCCTTTCAAATAAAAATCAAAGATTTGTAGTACCTGTCGCAAAACAATAACATAATTCCATGATTAATATGCAGTTTACTTCAAACTTTTGAAGTGTGACAAAACCCTCAACTTATCATAGGTTTTATAAAATTTTAACAATAAATGCGATAGTTATAAACAAATTAAAAAATAGGCACTTTTCTTGTTTTTTTGCAATAACTTTTTTGTTTATTAACCGATTTTAATTTAAGATAATTGTAGATAATTTTACTCTCTATAAGCTGTCTGTGAGTCACTTTTCGCTAAAATTGATGGTTTTCCCTGCAAAGTGAAAAAACTGTTTTTCTCTCTTATTTGTTTAAATAGAAAAGTTAGCTAATAAAAGTTTTTGACTCACGAGATGAAAGATGTCTTGTATTCTGTTCCTGTAGAGAATTTTACAATAATCTTGCGGATAGGACTTTTTTCGAGTAAAAATTTGATTTGCTTGGTCTATTTGTACCAGTTTGTCTTTTAACTGAAAAACGAAAATAGTTTATCTCAAAACAATTTTAGTACCAAATTACTCAAAAAGAAGTGCACAAAATGTATGTTTATTAAAAAAGAAAGATAATATATCCTCCACCTAAACACTTATTATTTTTTAATTTTAGTTATAAAAAAATTGTTATCTACAAACATTTATATTAACCGTCACTAGAAGAAACATTACAACTAAATTTGTTAAGTGGGTGAGTTATGTATATTTACAAATATATATATCTATATACTACTTTTTGAATTATTTGTTATTTTTTAAAATAATTTTCAACTAAACATTTACTCATGTTAATGTTATTTTAAACATTACTTCTTATAACAGCTTTTAAAACCCTGTTTATGTTTATGCAAACATAAATTCTAAATTATATGAAATCTGAATTATTCCAGAATTTCATTATTAGAAATTCGATAATCCGGAAATTCTCTAAAATAAATGTTCTTTTTTTACCTAAAAAGTTGGTCCATATCTAGGTATATGGGTATTACAAAAACAACCTGTAGATATATGGAAACTACCTAAATCAAATTTACGATGATTTTATTTCTTGTAATTTTAGTCTACTACAGTAGCGTACCGCAACTAAAATGAAAAGTAATAAAATAATATTTAAAACAGTTTCCTGTTACATATTAAACAAAATTGGTGAAGGCGTTCAGCTAAACAGTTAATCCAAATATTCTCTAGGAATTTGCTACAAAATTTTACCACAGCAATGAAATAGTACATACATTATTAACAGTAATTGAGTGTTGCCAAAAATTAAGTCCAATTTCGCAAGGAAGTAGCATTTAACGTGCTTGCATGACCTGAGTTAAAATCTACGACCTTTTTAACTGTTTTTAGAATACTACCATTATTTTTTATGTCTGACCTTTTTGGTTTTTGTACTGTTTTCAGAATCAGCATACAAGAATCCAAGTTATTGTTTGTAATTTATTTGTGACATTTTCACTTAAGCCAGTTAAACAGTAAATTCCAAAAATTTTCTACTCTTAATAGTGTAACAAATCCCTTTCTAATATCTTACTGCGCCACTGTATAGACTAATTTCAATTTTCCGACTTAATGCAACGTTTTGAAGGTTCCTATAAAAACGTAAACCAAATACCAATGGAGCATGACGTGGCATTATTAATTTAGTACAAAACGTTAAAAACGCAAATTTATAAGGTCACACTTATTGTATTCCTATAAAACAATGAGAATGTAAATGGATTCGGTGTATTTTGGAAATTAATTAGGTATGTATCGTTGATGTATCTTTCTCGATAATCATCAATTTCCAGTAAGGTCCATTTTTTAAAAACGAAATACGTATTTTTAATTTCTTTTATTTCTTTTAACTTGTTAATTTAAAGCTACACAGAGAAAACTACTAATATATTTGCAAAGGCAGACTGTGTATTTCAGTAATAATAAAACGATGATCCCCATAACTGAAATCTGAAATTAAGAAGACTATTAATATTAAGATCGACGATTTTTACTTTGTATTGATGGAAATGTACCAAGTGACGATTTGGTCTTATGAGTAATTATACAGGCTGTTTCAGAAATACCTCCCGCAAATACAGGGAGTGATAGTACGACAAAATAAGAATTACTTGTTTCATGAACTATATGTCTATCTCCTCTTGTTTTCAAGATACAGAGCGACAAATTAAAATTTTTTAAATATAATTTTTACGAAAATTTCCAAACGGTGCGAAATATTTTTATGAAATTTGGTATTCCGGGGTTTTTATGGATGCCAAATACGCTGGTCCAATTATTTTTTGGATATTTCATAGAGAGCGCTAGTTATGCTACATTCCTATTACATTTTAAGTTCAAATTTTTTTAAGGTTAGTTTTTTTAACATTCGGGCTCCAATTTCTAATGTACAATTTTATTTTCTAAAAATAATGTACTCTTGTTAGAATTTCCTAATGTGGACGATTTTCGCGAAAATAGGCTTTTAATTAAACTTACAATATTACGGTGTATAAAATAAGTGACTACTCTCAAAGTAGGCTTATGTCAAAACTTATTGATGGATGTCTCATGAACAACGCATACATTCTTAATTATATTTTAAACTCTAATTAACATTATCACAAAATTTTAGTGATTGTTAGTGACTGTAGTGACCTAGTTAGTAATGACTAATTACAGTCACTAAAATTTTGATATAAAGTTAATTAGAATTTAAAATATTAAAAATGTATGCGTTGTCTATGACATCCATCAATAAGTTTTGACATAAGCCTACTTTGAGAAAAGTCACTTATTTTATAGACCGTAATATTGTAACAGTTTAATTAAAAACCTTTTTTCTCGAAAATCGTTCACATTAGGAAGTTCTAATAAGAGTACATTATTTTTAGAAAATAAAATTGTACATTAGAAATTGGAGCGTATTTGGCATCCTTAAAAACCCCGGAATACCAAATTTCATAAAAATATTTCGCACCGTTTGGAAATTTTCGTAAAAATTTTATTTTGTCTCTCTGTATCTCGAAAACGAGAGGAAATAGACATATAGTTCATAGGACAAAAAATTCTTATTTTTTGTCGTACTATCACCCCCTGTATTTACGGGACGTCTTTCTGGAACAGCCTGTATAAATTCATTCATAATATTAATTTTAATTCAAGAGGTCTTATTCATAAAAACGCATTTTTGGAGACAATTTTAAATTGCGTTTTTTACCTATACCTACTCCGCGGTCGAAATTATAGAGAGTGATTCAGACATAATATAAAAACACTATTACCATAATGCGTATAAATATAAAATGATTTTTATACGGTTCAATATTATTTATCTTTGTGCCCCTCGCTACGCACATCGATAGTATCTATAATCGTCTATAGACTGAGTTACACTGAACGTCGATCTATATTCTATCTCTGTCTTTTGCACTTGGTAGGGAATAGGGAAATGCTTTTTTAGTAGGTGTAAACGGACTTGATTTACCAGTCTTGAGAAACGTCATAGCATAAGCGTAGACGAGGGGTCTAATTCCATGGCTATAATAAATTTATAAATTAAAAAAACAAAAAATGCTGCAATAATTAAAATGGATCAAAATGCCGATTATAGCAAACCGTAGAAAATATTAGATGTTATGTTTTATTATCTTTTTTCAATATTTTCTATATCTTGTTGCCTTTTACGCAGACACGCCTATGGATTTTCGTTCCCAGTCCAAAAGCTAGTGATGAGTCACTCTCTATAATTTCGACCACGGAGTATAGTACAGTCTTTTGGTGTAGATACTATTATTAATTTCCATAAATTGACCGGTTGTATTCTAAAATATAGCAGTAATAGGAGCTGCAGTAGTCGTGGTGTCAATGGCGTGCTCAAGAATTAGACTGCATCGGTGTGGAACGGTCCTGAATACCTAGTCTAGGTATTCAGTTGTTAGTTCAAACCCCTCTCCTGCAGATATGTACCCTGGATAACAGTGTGTCGCGTGTCCATCAAAGGGTTGTAGAATAAGCCAAGAAACTGCGGAGAGTTTATTTGTGACTTACCGAAATGAATAATTTAATTTCCAATAGTAAACTATATTTACAATAATTATAATAATAAATGGAAAACCGACTAAAATCTGAAACCTTCAAGATTATAAATATAGATACACTTTGTCCAGAAGCCAGTGGGTCGTACTTCAAAGGTAGCTTCCTTGGATGATTGGAAAAAGTTACGGACCTTTCAAAAATAATTTTTTGCAGTAAAATCTTATTTTTTTATAATTTTCAATGTTAAAAAACTTTATTTAATGTATGACACTACCTACTCGTATTTTAGGATTTGCCAGGACAGATAAATCAACGGAAGGGATGGGCATTGCATAGAATTACATAGAATAGAGGCGGGCAGGTGCACCAAACAATGATTCGCTGTTATGTAAGGTATTCTGGACATGACTGGAATAACAGTGTCTAATTGTTGCCGCCAAGTCGCAGTCTAAATGCCGAGGGTTCATTACCTTACCGAGAAATTAACTAACGATAATTACGTGTCGAAAATAGACACAAATTGTCGTCAATTTGATAGTCTCTGTTGAAATATTAATTTTGATTTTTAATCTCTATTGACATCATTGACGGTTAAGTTACCTGGAAAAAGAGGCAGTTCATAATATTCAGTATGCATCTAAGGAAAGACACACGTCATGCAATACTGTGGTAATTTTATTTTTTTTAGCACTTGTAGCAAATTTAGTTCTTGTAGGTAGTATAGGTCGTTAAGCGGACCGAAAAATTTTCTAAAGAGATAAGAAATACAGTTTAAAAAAACGAAAATAATTGTGTAAATCATAAATGTACCGTGTGGGTCATTTTAGTACTTTTAGTATTTGCAACCTTGAAAATAATAAAAGATAAGAAAACGATTAAATTGGGAAAGATTTGGACGTTTCTGTCCAAATTTGGACAGGACATATAGTTCAATCAGTTGGAAGTTTTGCCTGTGAAGTATTAGGGGAGTTTTGAAAATTGGTATATTTATAGATTTTGACGTGCTCGTTCCGAATTTTTAATATGCCACCTCTTTTTTTTCCGGAAGTAGCCGCCATATTGGAAAAATGGCACTCCAAAAAGGTTTTTCGACGATATTTCTTTTCCGAATCACTTTACGGTGAAAATAGTTATGTAATAAATTAAACTAGATAATATTTCCTATAATTTATGTATAAACCTTTTTTCTGTGAAATGAATAGTTTCGGCGTACGAGCACCGCAAAGTCTACTCCAACACGCGTATTGGCCAACAAACTCATTTCCACACCACCATGAGTAGAGTTCCTGTCGCGTTTTTTTTTTAGTGATATCCCCAGTAGGCCTAATCCACATGTGGAACACTGTTGACTAAATTTAGTGCATTCTCCTTCGCTTCGCTATCCCTGATGGACCAGGTTTTGCAAGTTCTTCGTCTTCAGAACTGAGTAAAACCTCACGGGCAGGAAGTTCTTCCAAGTTATCCGCGATAGGGTTCTCTTCTCCGACTTCATCACCTTCTTTCTCGATTTCGTCGAAGGTTTGCCGAAGACCTGTCTCCGTATCTTCCTCTTCATCACTGTCTTGCAGATCAACATCCGAATTGTCACAGGTACCTACCATTGCAATTCACGCAGATAACGAAGCACTTAGTCCAGCCTTTCTGCATCCATGGGCTCCCCGATATCCTTCTTTACATTTGCAAGAAATTAGTTTCAACAAGTTTGCTGGAGCTGGGGGCTCGAGTGTGGTGACAGGAATTAGCCCCTTCTTGCTTTTTTTCCATCCCCACCGCTCTACATTTTTTCCAACTCCAATTTATTTAAAGAATTTATTAAAGAACCACCGAGATTTAAACGAGCTCGTCCGGGTAAAACCCAAATGCTGACCCGGAAAGCATTGTTGAAGCTTGATAACGCTTCCTCCTTGCGTTGTACGGTTACAGTGTCGTAAAAAGTATGTCGTTAAATACCTACAAATATACATGCTTCACGAAGTCAGCATTTAAAAATAAATTTAATATTGCATCGCTGCCACCGACAAAAGCAGCAGCACCACAACATTTGTTCCTATCACCAGGTTCAGCAGTGATACGGAGTTGGAAAAAATGCAGAGCGGTGGGGCTGGAAAAAAGCAAGAATGGGCTAATTCTTGTCACCTTACTCGAGCCCCCAGCTCCAGCAAACTTGCTAAAACTAATTTCTTACAAATGTAAAAACGGATGTCGGGGAGTCTGTGAATGTAGAAAGGCTGGACTAAAGTGCTCCGTTATCTGCGCGAATTGCAATGGTAGGTACCTGCGTCAATTCGGATGTTGATCTGCAAGACAGTGATGAAGAGGAAGATACGGAGACAGGTCTTCAGCAAACCTTCGACGAAATCGAGGAAGATGATGAAGTCGGAGAAGAGAATCCTATCGCGGATAACTTGGAAGAACTTCCTGTCCGTGAGGTTTTGAAGACGAAGAACTCGCAAAACCTGGTCCATCAGGGATAGCGAAGCGAAGGAGAATGCACTAAATTTAGTCAACAGTGTTCCACATGTGGATTCGGCCTACTGGGGATATCACTAAAAAAAAACGCGCCAGGAACTCTACTCATGGTGGTGTGGAAATGAGTTTGTTGGCCAATACGCGTGTTGGAGTAGAATTTGCGGCGCTCGTACGCCGAAACTATTCATTTCACAGAAAAAAGGTTTATACATGAATTATAGGAAATGTTCTCTAGTTTAATTTATTACATAACTGTTTTTACCGTAAAGTGAGTCGAAAAGGAAATATCGTCAAGAAACCGTTTTGTAGCGTCATTTTTCCAATATGGCGGCTACTTCCGGAAAAAAAAGAGGTGGCAAATTAAAATTTCGGAAAGAGCACGTCAAAATCTATAAATATACCAATTTTCAAAACCCCTAAAACTTCACAGGCAACCCCCTTTTTGAGCGCCAATGATTGGACTAATAGCTAATACAATGCGAAACATCGCCTTACTATTAAAAATCTTGTTACCGCCGTTTTTGGTGGTGAAACTTCGAAATATTTGGAATTATTCAATTTTCGTGGCTGAAATCATACATAGGTACTGAATTTTCGAAACCGGGAGAGTTGCAGATTAATGTATAGAAATTGTTTTAAACAGGTAAACTACAAAAACTTTTATGAATATAATGTACTTTTTTGAAGCTAAGAATCTGCAATACCTAGCACCCATCACAGAAGTAAGGTCCTATGATTTTGGTATCAAGACTTTTAACCCAAACGTTTACTGAAAACCTTTGTTGAAAGGCAGTTTCTCCGTGCTAATGTAAATTACCATTAGTCCATCTTTTGAAATAAAAAAGTTAGACGGCCCTAAACTTTCGGTACTTTTCCGTTTTTTTACGATTTCTCATAAAGTTGGCCATAGATCTTAAATCTGTTTTTACGAGCATTAAGGCGTTAAAATGCAACAAAAAACATTGTATAAAGATTTTTGACGTGCGTCGTATATTAAGCGAGATTCATAGGAGTGGTCCTCTTATAGTAGACAGCCTGTATAGTGTGTAAATGTAATAAACGTACGTCGTAAAATATAACTATTCATTTAAATATAAAACAATTTCTTTTAAATCTTAGCGATTCATGAATCAGATGTATCCATACTATTTAACAGATTTATATTTAGATGTAGATTATAATTATTATTCAAACATGGTAGGTATCTATTTTTGCAGTATTAGAAATTGTGGACATTTAATGTAACAGTATGAGGTTTGTCTATTCAAGTATTTTTTAAATAATGTAAAGCAAAACAATAAAAATTGAACACTTCATAGCTATAAATATTTTATTTTAGTAACTAATTATAATAGTACTATTTAAGTACTAAAACTACTTAATGTTAGAACAGCAGCAGTACAACATGTAGTTGTACTGTTGGCACAATTCGTAGCTGTTCGCTGGACATTGTAGGTATGGAGAGCAGTGAACCGGCAGGCGATCTGTAAAATATTACTGTGTTAATTTCAATTTCAATATTGTTTGAAACCATTAGTTATTATTATTAATAGACATCGGAAACTTTGTGGCGACAAGCAAATAAATAAGCAGTAGTAGTCTATATTATGCTAGTAAGCGGCAATACACGTTGTAGTAACAGAAATAGGCTGCCATACACTCGACCAAGCAAAGCGTCAAACTCACTCAAACCATGAATGCACGACCAATGTCCTTCAGTAAAAAAACTGCATTGTTCACAGGTACGCCGTCGCTAGGCCGACAGGGCAGTCATTAGGGTGTCGCTAGCTACATATCGAATAAATTGATCGATGCACATCTTTATAGATCACAAATGGGTATTTATCGAACCACGGGACACTTCGAAGACAATCGTTAATTATTTTCTACAATCGCTTTCCTTATGAGTAAGAAATTATTATTTTGTTATCTTTTGCTGGTTATTTCGTACTGTACCTATATATTTCATGGTAAGTTCCATGTGAAGCGTTTAGTGTAGAAAAATAATAGACGCTGCCTCTTTTTGTTTCATACAATTATGCAAATACTTGCATATACGTATATTCTCATAATGTAAATAGTGCAGTTATAAGAAGGCAACGGTTGTGTCGATTTTCGTTTGCATAAAATTACAGTAAAGAGAACCCGGCATACATCCAACTCTGTATCATATTGCAGCCGCCGTAAAATTTCCGATCTTTAATTATTAAATATGCAAATATTTATGAAATAATCCATACCAAATAAGCCTGCACAACCACAGCAATATCCATAAATGATGGAAGGATCGTCGTCACAAAATCGTGCTGGACATCCTGTACATATAGGTGAGCCACCAAAAACTGCTAACAGAAAAAATTTGAATATGTACAATATTTGCAATTTCGAAATTTTACAAGGTACAAAAATGTTATCGATTTTTTTGTGTCATATTATCATTTATCGTTTAGTCAAAACTGAAAACCAACCCTACTTTATCAAAACAAAAGAGTACCTAAACGATTTTAATAATGTCTCGAAATAAATAGTTTAAATAGTCTTTTATTATTTTAATACGCGCACTGGCACGTATTTAAAACATATACTTACGTCCAAAAAGAGATCTTGGCTGAGTAACTTCTCGTGCTTGAATCGAACAGCAAATCAAAAAAGCAACATATGCATAAATAGCCACCCTTCTAAACATCTTGTTGACTACACCGACAATTGTCTAAAATTATTCCTTTTTATATGAATAATTATCAAATCCAGATAACTAAAGAACATTTCTACAAAACAACTTAAAAAACCATTAAGGAAACAGTGCACAAAAGTAGGATTAGAGGCTACTATGTAGATAATACTTTTCCAAGAATATTTTAAAATGCACATTATGTATGTACGTAAAAAGATTAGATATGTTAAAATGGGACAAAAATTACTAAAATCAGTTACACGAAAATCTATACCTACTGTTGGGTGTGGTACTAGATATTGGGAATGTAATTCACTGCCAATCAGGGTATATCCCATGGAGTAGTTTTTTGCCACAGCATCATTAGTTAGCAAATAGCAGATATTGCCAATAATCTGCTAGATTCTTTTAAGCCTCCTTTTAGGATTCGACCTACTTATTAATAAGTTACATCAATTTAGTGCCTATACCTATAATTTTTTTTTAATTCGTATGTGTATGGAAAAATACCACACATAGGGTAGACTGAAATCCATTGAAATCTCAGCAGCTTCTGGAGTTCCTCAAGGCTCCATATGGTTCCCCCTTTCATTTATGACTTTTATTAATGACATTCTGGTTAACCTGGATTGGCGAATAGACTGTACAAATTACAAATGATTGTTTCAGAATTTAGAAGGAATAAAATCCAAGAACAGTGTCTCGAAAACAAACTTCCGCTGAATATTGTTTTCTGTAATAATTGTAAATACTTTTGTGATTTGGATAACATCGTTTACCTCCAAAAATCTAGGTCATAAACTTTTTAACTTCTTTATAAATAAAGTGTAATGTCGAGTTTAATTTCTCAGGATACAACAGTTACAATAAAAAACATGCAGGAAATATTTCAAAATTTTCAGTAGACTAGATGGTAGTTACCCTTTTTAGAAAATTTTCATTACTTAGCTGAGTAAATCGTCGCAACGATTTCCATTATTTCTGCAAGAACAGATACGATTGTTCAGACATTATTGGCTTTTTTCGCGAGTGAAGTCGTATGTTGTGGTATGAGTAGTATGATAGTGAATGAAGAGATTTAAACAACCATATGACAACTAAGATCAGAAGAGATCGAAATAGTAAGTACAAGTTAGGATATTCGCCAATATTCAGGCGCAAAAAAGCCTTATGTCACATCTGAATATTCGAGTATCGAAAACTGAGATCTAATACATTACATTGCACCTTAAATGTGTACAAATTACAACAATGTGCAGAATGGTACTGACATAATTTCTTATACTTATAAACATGTTGTTTTTTTAGTTTGTTATTATGTTTATACCTTTATGACATATTGTAATAAATAAGAAGTAAAAAATCAATCATTTAAGCAATATATATTTTAAAAACCCCGGGTTACATCAGTACTTATCGGCGCAGTCACTGGAGGCGTCACATATTACAATCTGTGTAAAGCAACGATCTCCTTGTCTATTAAGTGCCATAGATCTAATATAGTACTATTAGATCTATAATCTATGGCCTTGTCTACATAAATTTATAGAGCAAATTTGTCACTATTGACAGTGAAGTAAGTCCCCGCGCATTTGAATTCGCAATGAACCAGGAAATTCCAAGTAAGGATGAAGGAATGGAGATGCCCTTAATATCCGAAGACCAGATCAGTAAAGAATTAATGGAATTTGAAGAATTAGTTGAAAATGAGTGCGACAGTTTGCACTTGCTGTACAAGAAAACCGAGTCCTTTAGATGCCTGCAGCAGGTACAGCTGTCCAGCAGCGCAGTTATGCGCAACAAGGACTTTAGATTTCCTCCTTTGCATGATCCTGGCATAAACGAGGCTTTCAATTATGTAGGTCTGTTGTGATTATCTCCCCCTTATTTAAATGTAAACCCGATGCTAAGATTGATCACTAGAAGTAGTGGTCGCTACTTTATACATGATGTTTTATAAATTCGTGTCATAACTCCGGTTGGTTGTTTCTTGGATCATTTTAGATAGAACCCGAGGTACGGAAGTTAAAGGTTTATAGAATATGTTTGACTCAGATTGACTAAACTTGGATTATCATAACATAACGCTACACAAAAAATTGGCTGACCCGCCGAATCCAATCTAAATTCAGAATTCCCGGATCAGTACGTATTTCGACTGTAACGTCGGGGAAACTCCTCTAGAAATTTTCGAGCTTTCAAACCTAATTGAGGAGTCAGTGATCAGAACAAACATTGGATTTCATCATCTTATTGCACCATATCCCTCTAAATTCCTTAACCTATATTATTTGAACGATTTTGATAGCAAAAACTCACGTTCACTAATAATACAGCTAAGGAAGTACGATTACTTTTTTTCAGTGTAGACACAGAGAGGTACTGTAAGATACACACACTTTTTTTTGTGATGATGTGTAATTTATCCCATTAAAGTAAAAAGAACAAGTTTCTTGAAGTTATGACATACATTCAAAAATACTTGGGGTGATTCAGAACTTCTCAAAAAAAAAAAAAAATTGAATGTACAGGGAATTCTTACAATTACAATTTTGTAAAAAGAAATCGAAATGGGCCGTTCGACAATGATTTAAAAATACACTTCCGCACGACACTGGAAACTGGTCCACTGTAAAACCTGACCTAGCGCAAGGCAAGACATGCAGCATGAACAAACAAAAAATTGAAAGAATTTCTTTCCTAAGGAAAGAAATAAATAAAATTTTATAACCCATCAGCAAATTCAACTAACACAAATGTTGTCTTGCTGCACCATAACACAAATGCTTCACCATAACACAAATGTTGTCTTGCTTCACCATAGATTAAAACGATCTCCATCAACTCCGAGTTGCTATGCACGTAAGTCATTTTTGACATTTGAAAAACTAATGTAAACACTATTCGGAATCACCTGGGACCACATGGAGAGAGAGCGCATTGCGTACAGCGCACAATTCGAATGATGCTAGAGACTACAGTAGACCAGCGATGTAAGGGTTGTAAATACTACAACTTTTTTACGATATTGACTCCACTTTCCTTGACTCATCTATTCCCAAATTTTTTTGGATAAGTTGTGAATCATCCTGTATAGCATGAAATCAGAAAAAAAAACCTACCTTTTATAATCTTTCAATTTCATTCAACATTTCAGAACCGGAACCTGTTTATGATGATATAGGAGTTGAAAAATACGTGATGATCTGTAAAGAACTGAAAATAGTCCCTATTTCCCGAATAGTTAAATCACTGCCTGGGGACACTATAAATCTAAAGGTAAAAATTAAATTAAGTCACAAAATAATGAAAAACTTTCATTCTTTCATTATTTAACAATGTTTTACCACTAGCAACTAACCGCAAACATTTTTCCTAGTATTCTGATACTCTTCCAGAGAATTTCCAATAATAAAATAATTTTTTTGTTTTAAATTAATCCGAAAAATATATTGCAGTTTAAATTATTGGCAGCAACTGTAATATTTTGTCAAAAATTGCCATCGAACAATTAGGGACACAACTTCAAAAAGTCCTAGCAAATCAACTCGAAGAAATTCGAGACATTGAAAACCATCCATTCGATTTGATAATGTGAAGTCTAATTTCATTTAATCCAGATAACCCCTGGTAATAGTATTTGGCTATATATTTTAATGAACATACAGTCGCAGTCGTCTTTTTTCTCGAAATCTGTACCTATATATTTTATATTATAACTGTTTTGGAGATATCGATTTTATTTTTAATGGCGCATGTACTCCCAAAACTTCTTAAATAAGTTGTGAATCACCTCGTATATTACACAAAGGTGCAAGTTCTCAACTATAGAACCGTAAGCACTGTTGTGGAAGTGAGATACAAATCAGTAACGGTTTTTTAGTATTATGGTCTGACTACTAAACAAATTCAGGCACTAACCGAGACTTTAATGATCAATACCCACATAAAAAAATTAATTTTACAAGACAACTGGCTGAAAGTGGCTGACACTGTGATGCTCAGCACTATGCTGGAAGAAAATAGCAGTATAAGGATTTTGAATCTGAGAGAATGCAGAATTGGACAAGAAGGTATTCACTGCCATCAGTAACAAATTCATAAATTGTATTTTATTTTATTTCTCCCTTGTTCTAATTGATATCATCGCTTTCTAAAAAGACAAATTTGTTTCTGGCTGCATATAACACAATTTTAACTTTGCAGGAGCAGAAATATTAAACGAAGCTCTGTCTAGCTCCCAATTTCTGACGGAGTTAGATTTAAGTTTCAACAGTTTAGGTGATAAAGGTTTAACTGATCTACAAACAGGCTTGTGTGAAGCACCGAACTTACGAGTGTTAAATATAAGCCATAATGGTTTAACTGAAGAGTCTGCGGATACTTTAGAAAAAATTTTACTCGAAAATAAGTTCATTCAGGAACTTGACTTGTCTTGGAACTCATTCTGTACTGCTCCAGGTAAAAAGTTGCTTTTGTCGACTAGAAAAAACGTTCTCAATGAAGATTGCAAGTAATGTAAAAATATATCTTATAATTATGTATACATTCAGTAAAAGTTTCACTGTAATTTCATTTCACAATCGCCTCACCTCTTAACTGCTAAAAATACGTTTATTACGATTAAGTTGCTGATAAATATAATTAATTAGTTTCATTATAATTGAAGGTAACAAGAAACTGTTTAATGCGATGAAAGAGAACGATATTCTGCGAGTTTTGAACATAGCTTGGAATGGGATATCCATGAAACTGGCAGTGAGTCCCCTTACCAATTATTTAAAGGTGACAGAAAATTTGGAGCACTTGGATATTAGTAGTAACAGGTTAATAACTGGCAAAATGGATTTCAGAGGCTTATTCCCATTCATCAAAGGAAACATATGACATACTTTTTTATATGACCAAATAATTAATAATTTCTCAAAATTGTCCTCTAGGACAAACAGTTTTTGTTGCCACCAGAAAAATAACATCTAGTAACAAAATCGAATTACTTAAAATAAAATCGGGGTAAAATAAAACATTTGGCACAATTTCAATGGCGGAATCTACGCCACAAATTAACAAATAAATTTCCATAACCTGCGTCCGGTAACTCTTCGTTTTTGAGATACAGAGAGTTACAGCACTTCCAGTTATACCGGAAGTCGACACCAACTTCGTTATTTTAAATGGAACACCCTATATATTATTACATTTTCGTATTCTACGTGAAATTTCAGGGCCACTTTATTAAATATTCTCTATACCTAGGAGTTATAGATTTTGAGATATTAATTTTTAAAGAAATAATTTGACAGATGCAAGGGTCCTCGCAGATGCTAGTAACTCTTCTCAGGAGCATGATATCAAGCGGATTTTTGGTACCTGTAAAGGGCATAGGCAACGCTAAATTATGGTATACCAACAAATTAAAACATTTAATACTAGGTGTTTCATTTTTGCTGTTACATTTTGATAACTTCAAACAGCTATAACTTTGTTAACTTAAATGGAACACCCTATATTTTTTACTCCGTCGTATGCAGATTAAAATTTCCTTTCGAACCATGTAAGCATTGTTAGTGTTGCCATTACTACTTTTGGAGATATTTGCAATTTTCTATTTTTTAGCACATTTTTTCTCGTATCACACCTGTTGTCAAATTGGCCATGACCAGAAACACTCCAAAACAATTAAAATAATTTGACATTTGTCAAGTTGTCAAATTATTGTTATGTCTGTAAGAGTTCTTGCTGAAAATTTAAATAAAAATGCCTGGGTATCGTTTAAATTTGTTTATTATTTATGGAAAAAAGCAGCAGATTCTCTACTGTTTCTGTTAATTTGTGACGCACAATCCGCCATGAAAGTTTAGCTAAACATTTTAGTTATATTCTGTATACATAAATGCATTGTTAAAGATATAACTAAATTTTCTGGTCCAAAACAAGCATATAAAGGGTGTTTCAAAACATGTGTCGGAAAATGAAGGGTGTGATTTTTTGGCTCATTCTAAGAAAAAAAGTTGTTTAACATGGGTCCGCAAACGCACCGTTTCGGAGATATACGGTGTCAAAAAAAACTTTTTTTGTCATTTTTTAACGATATCTCAGGAACCATTTGCGATACAGAACTCGAATTTTGTACACGTATTATAATTAACATTAACTACTTTTGAGCGGTTTAAAATATGCTTTCAAAATGTCGATTTCCCCAGTCGTAAAAATTAGGGACAAAAGAACCTCACACAATTCTAAAATATCCGCTACTCTCATATGAATAATTAAAGCTAGAGCTAAAGAGTAGCTAATATTAATGATAATATATGTCCAAAATTTGAGTTTTGTATTTCAAACGGTTCTCGAGATATCGTCAAAGAACTGAATTTTTTTTTTTTTTTTGACATCTCGAAAACGGTGCGGATATATTTTTTTCTTAGAATAAGCCAAAAAATCACACCCTTCATTTTCCGACACAAGTTTTGAAACACCCTGTGTAATGCTAATATAATGTAGCATGTGGCCAGTAATTTATCAAATAAAAAAATTAGATCCTACGGATTTTAGGCTAGAGGGTCCGTCACTAAAGTCGGTTCGACTAGGAATTTTCCAAAATCGGTCTCTAAAGTCCGTTAAAATAGGAAACAACCTCTACTCACCTGACGATGCCTATTTTTTGGCGTCCGTGCTACCACTAAAACAACAGGATCCACTGACCCATCTAGATATGGAAAACATGGTGTTTGATAAGAAAGTTCTACCGGTTAGCATTTGTGTTTTCAAAAAAATATATGTACGTACCTACCTACTTATTTATACTTTCAGTTATTAGTTAGAATAAAGAGTTCAGGTAAAACTATCAAGTACGGCAGCATTTTAGGCAACTATACTATTAAAGGACCAGACATCAACAAGTTAATATTTCAAAGATGCAGGTACCTGCTAGAAAAACCGAAAAAGAAAAAGCTAAAGAAAGATTTTGGGCAAGTAACTGAACTTAATAAACCTAATCGATTATACAAGGTGTTCCTTCAAAAGGGTAATAGAGGTCGTGAAATAAACAATTTTCATTAAGCAACTTGAGCACTAAAATGTCAATATTTTGAAGATAAAAAGATTGTCAAATTAAAGCAGAACATTTTGAAACCGGCCCTGTTGCAAAACAGTCGATCAGTTGATTAACTCTGGGACGATGCAATGTCGGCCTAAACTTCATGTAATAATCCCTGATTAATTTTCTGGAACACGTGACACTAGACCACAATTGCCCTATAAAAATTGTTTATTTTCACGTCTTTTGAAGGCACACAGTTATTTCAGAAGCATCCAATATAAATCTTCATAATATATCCTATTTTTAGTCATTTCGTCTTGTCCTTGCCTGATGAATCAATTACGAAGGCCCAGTTCGCAACATTGCTAAAGAAGAAAAAAATAAAAAGGTTGGATCAGGACTTACTTAAAGAGTTATATAATCGATTCACAACAAGGAATCAAAACATCGATTGTGTGGAAATGAAGCGAGTTTACATGAAATATTATCCTGATACTGTCTTGCCACCCCCTCCGGTCAAAAAAAAGAAAGGCAAAAAAGGAAAGAAAGGAAAAGGAAAGGAGGATGAGGAGGTAAAGGTGCCAGAGCAACAAGAAACTTCAACCGAGAAGCAATCAGAAGAACATACCGCTGAGAATGAGAACAAATGTGCTGTTCCCACTGAGACTATAATAACGGATGAAAATATACCTGTGGAAGTATTACAACAGCCTATTGAAAACGAGAATACGGATGAAAACATAAATTAATTACAACAGAAATGTTTGTACAAAACAAATACTAGATCATCATGTATTTATAATTATTGATAGAAGTAAATAATTGAATATAAAATAAATATTTATTACCTACTTATACTCCGCGGTCGAAATTATAGAGAGTGATTCATACATAATATAGAAACACTATTACCGTAAAGTGTATAAAACTTAAAATTATTTTTATAACGGTTCAA
Source organism: Anoplophora glabripennis (assembly GCF_000390285.2). NCBI lineage: Eukaryota > Metazoa > Arthropoda > Insecta > Coleoptera > Cerambycidae > Anoplophora > Anoplophora glabripennis. Next base: position 6,644 of record NW_019416717.1, on the reverse strand, counting down.
TATTATTTGCTTATGTTAAATGATGTACCGCTCTCTTTGCACATCGATAGGATCTATAACAGTCATAGACTGAGTTACACTGAACGCGATTTATTTCCTATCTCTGTCTATCGCACTTATTACAGATAGGGAAATGCTCTTTTTAGTGGGTGTAAACGGACGTACGTAGAATTCGAGGTAGCCGTAGTTAGAAACGTCAAACTATAAGCGCGCGCGAGGGTTTGCGTATTCCGTGACTATAGTAAATGTATAAATTAAAAAAATACAATCGGGACGTTTTAAAACGTAGGAATAATAATTGAAATGGATCAAAGTGCCGGTTGTAGCAAACGGTCTGTTGCTCATAAACGCCCTAACCTATGCGATGGGGAATTAATAATGGTAAAAAACGTTTATAAAGGAATTCGGTCGCGAAATTCTAATACAAGTGTAAGTGAAGCTGTTAATATGTGTAGTTCGTTGACAAAAGTATCCGTTGCTACTGTTTATCGTAGGTACCATAAGAAATAGTGTAGAAGTGAATCCAAAGAAGAAAAAAGTGGAAACACGAGGGAGGAAGAAAAAAGTCGACGTTGGCGTGAAATACTCCATACGTAGGAAAATTCATGGATTTTTCTTTAGGAATCAAAATACCGCGCCATTATTCCATGCCTAGAAATTGGCCTCAATGATTTGGGGGATTATCCCTCTTTATCCTGTAATAACGATAAAGAAAATTCAAGCTGCAATAGCTGAAGATGAAGATATTCCTAATTTCTCTGATAAGGTTCTTAGAAGAATAATGCGTGACACGAATTTTCGATACCTATTTATTTATATATATTTTTTTAATCGGAATCGGAATAGTATGCTAAAGAGAAAAAGGTCAATACATTAAGTATGTAGTGGATGAGATGGCCAAAGATCGAGGAATTCGTGTAGGTACTCCGTTTACCGCCATACCACTGTGAATTAAACCCAATTGAGTTGGTTTGGGCACAAATAAAGAATGATATCGCACGAAAAAACACCACCTTTAAAATAAACGACGTGAAATTATTATTACAGGATGCTATTAATCACGTCACTGCTGAAACATGGTGTAAGTGTATTGGACATGCACGTTGCACAGAAAGAGGAACAACGTATGTGGGATCTTGATACAACGGTAGAAGTGTTCATAGAACCAGTCATTATTCATTTGGGTGAAGATGATTCTAGTGATAGTGATAGCAACAGTGATATGTGAAATATATAATGTGAATAATGTGATATGTAAGTATTTAAATATATTAATAGTGAAGTGATTATGTGGCAGTGAAGTGAAAGTGTGACAGTGATAATATTCGTGAAATAATTATTATAAAATATGTAAGTACCTACTTAAATAAATATGTTAATAGTAAACATTACAATATTTTGCGGCGGCGTAAGCCGGGTGGTGGTGGGTTATCGATGCCCAAGAGGGCATCGTTTTATAGAAAACACTTAAAATTTAAAAACAAAATGTTACTAAAATATTTTTGAAGTTTTCTCGATAAAACCTCTAAAAATAATAGATGTTGTTTTATTATATTTTTTCCATATTTTCTACATCTTGTTGCCTTTTACGTATACACGCCTATGGATTTTCGATCTCCGCACGCCTCATTCTCCTTACTAGTCCAAGAGCTAGCGATGAATCACTCTCTATAATTTCGACCGCGGAGTATAGTGACTTAAAATAATTAAAGTGTTACTCGCGAAAAATCGTGTATTCTTCAATTTTGTATAAACGACAGAATGACAGAAGTCAAAATAAAATAATTTTGTAACCTCAAAGCTCGAATTTACTTCTCCACATAATTATTTTTGTTGCTTTGAATTAAAACCGAATTGAAATGGGTTTTCTTACAATTCTAAAGAAAATGAAACAGAAAGAAAAAGAAATGAGAATATTAATGTTGTATCCTTTAAAACTTGTAAACTTTTAATATTATTTTCTGCATTGTTTTCCTTAATAAATTTCCTAACAAGGGGCCTTGATAATGCTGGCAAAACAACGATTTTGAAAAGGTTTAATGGAGAACCAATTAATACCATATCTCCAACGTTAGGGTTTAATATAAAGACACTAGAACATCGAGGGTGAGCATATACTTTCGGCATGACTTCTCTATAAATCAATTAATTTGTATTGTATTTATTGTTTTAGATTTAAATTAAACATGTGGGATGTAGGTGGTCAAAAATCTCTAAGGTCTTACTGGAGAAATTATTTTGAATGCACAGATGGTCTAATTTGGGTTGTCGATAGTGCAGACAAAAGGAGATTGGAAGACTGTAGAAATGAATTACATGTGTTATTACAAGAAGAGGTAAATTTCTCATATCATTTGACATACATTCTTTCAGAATTGAAGGAATGCTTAATATTGTCATGTTTACCTTTAAAATGCTGAAAATAATTAGTATTGTTTCGGTTAGAACTTTAAACTTTAAACCATATTCCCGAGATATTGATATCAGATTTAATAAACTATGAATAATTTTAGAGATTGTCTGGAGCTACTCTATTAATATTTGCAAATAAACAAGACCTACCAGGAGCCTGTAGTGCTGAAGAATTACGTGATGTAAGTAAAGTACTGCCAGGTTTCTAAGCACTGATTGAAATTTTTTTTTTAGGTTTTAGAACTGGAGAAAATAAAAACGCATCATTGGCGAATTGTTTGGTGCAGCGCAGTGACAGGTGATAATCTGTTAGATGGAATAGACTGGCTCATCAATGATATTGCTGCGAGAATCTTTACTTTGGATTGACTTATTTATTACTTTTTTATATTTCCCTCAATAACTTAATAAACATATATCAATATATAATTTTGTAAAATAATAAAATTTTATGTAACTTATTAATTAATTTAAATAATTTTTTCTTACGTTAATATTTAATAAATAAATAACAAAATATTATTCTTGTTTGATAAACACGCGCCTTATATTACATCTTGCATTACAAAACCATTTGCACCATGGATAACTCATAACATTAAATGCTTAATAAAGGAGGAATTAAGGCTCTCCGAAACTATAAAAAAAATAAAACGGTTTCCAGCTGGAACTGTTATAGGGAACTACGTAATTATACAGTGAATGCAATCAGGCGTGAGAAAACTGCATATTTAAATTTTCATGAAAAAACTCATCTATAGATTTTTGGAATTCAGTAAGGAACTTAAATCTAAAACATAGTCATAATGTACATGTATGTATGTATGTCAGAGGGTGGTCGAATTGTTTTTCCACCGCGGCACTTAGGCCTTCTTAGGCCGCTTGTACATCCTCCTTCATTACTTGAGTACTTTTCTTCAAACCAACCTATTTACTACACGGGTGGCTTGATGGCAAAGTCTCGTACAGTTTATGTATAATAGCATGGTCTTGAGTTACAGAGATTTTCTTTGATGCCACAGCCACGTCCCCGAGCCTGCCTTAGGTCACCCATCCAAATTCCAGCCTGCATCCGTGATGCTCTCCTCAGCAGATCGAAATCCACCGGCCAAGACACGCGGCTAGGCGGTCCTCTCATATTGTACATATTCCTAGTCATCTTCAGAAACCTAATAAGGTAAATAAACATTTTTCTACAGTGTTTAGCCCTAGAGATAATTGCCAAAATAATACAAAATGGTACAGTTGCAATAGGTTTGGTGATGGTATGCTATTCAAATTTTCATTGGTAATGATAGAACAGATTAGTAACCAAATCAACTGAAGTCAAATGCCTATAGCAGTGATAATATAAATGCTGTTATGTTGCAATTATGTTTACCAACCGTACCCAAACATGTGACACATATAATAATTTGTTGCCTAGAAACTGGTTATTTTCCTGATATTTGGAAATTATCTATCATCAAACCTCTTGCGAAAAAGAATGATCCAGAAAATTTTTCTGATTTACGACCAATTACTATAATTCCCACTTTATCGAAGGTATTGGAAAAAATTATCCAATCTCAATTATATAACTATGCAATTGAAAACAAAATTATTCCTTCTTGTCAGTCTGGTTTCCGTAAGAATCACAGCGCCCTATGACAATTTTAGGAAATATTTTAGATTAATACATTACGATCTTTAGACAATAAAAATGTTACAGCATTAATTTTGCTTCATTTTTCCAAAGCATTCGATACTCTCGATCATTCCCTGCATTACTATGGCTTTGATGAGTTCTTTACATTTTTTTAACACTTACTTGTCTAACCGTCAACAGACAGTTTTATTTAACTGTATTTTCAGATATTGCTCCTATAACTTCTGGTGTTCCCCAGGGATCAGTTTTAGGACTGGTGCTATTTTTGATATATACTGCAATTTTTCATTCTATCTAAATTAATTTTAATATTGTAATTTTAATAATTATGCTCATGTAACATTTTATTTTATTTTTATATGCATTTTTTATATACGTTTAGATATCATCCAAAATAATTTAATACGAATTAAATTTTTTATAAGGTTAAGTAGAGTAGTAGACTTCGCGTTATGTAGGTGAAATTGTATTTTGCTTTGTACAATTTTCAAAAATAATGACATTATTATTATTATTATTACTAAATGGATACGCTGTGTATCTGCGTGTGATATATTTTTAAAATTATACCCTTGTCGTTTTCGAAGTCCTTGGAGTCCTGCCGTAGCTGTNATTTAGGATCATATTAGATTAAATAACACAAGAAGTTATGTAATTTATTTATTTACAAAAATATAGTTTAATATTCGAAACAAACTAATGACTATCCATAAACTGCAATTCTGAGAGTATCAAAACACTATTTGGCAGTGGTTTTGGTTGAGGAGAAAGAAGCGTAATAATCTGCCTATCTGGATCTACATTTGTCCTGAAAATGGAAAATATGCATTCTTAAATATTTACAAAAGTTTAAACTAGCTTTCAAATGAAAATATAACAACTACAACTAATCTTAAGAAATAATTACATACACACACACAAATCCTGCTACGTGTGATAAAATTACATCATCGTCATCTTTTTCTGAAAAACTGACGGCTAAAATATGATGCAGTATACCAGCATTAGGAGTGAGGACCACTAATTTAGTTAAATGATCATCAGCCTTCATACCAAGCGGTAAGCACGAATCCGGTAAGGCCGGTGCCCCGATTTTATAAATTTTAACTTCTGAAAATTTTATGTCAAACGAATGTGGGTATAGTGAATTTTTTGGTGTGCCATAAAAATATTCTTTAATTCTTTGATCCCGACTCTCTGATCTTGCACTCTTTGAGCGTTCCACAACCTAAAAAAAGAATAAATATATTGCGGAACAAATTTATAACATTAGCGTTGTACAACTTACGCCTCCACTTTTAGGCAAGAAAATAACTTTAACAAAGTACGGCATATCTCTAACCAACTCGTTATACAGTCTTTCTTGGTCAAGTACCATTATGACATCAACCTCAAAAGCCTTTGCCGAATTTATTAACTGTTTATAACCAGTCCCTTTTATCCAGCCACATGTATTTATAATAACTCCTGATGATCTGGCTGAAATATTACAATATATAAATAGTTCACAATCCCATAATCATGACTTACTCTTTTTATTAACTTCTAGCCTTTCTTTAACGGTACTGGCTAACTGTTGGATCAACATATTAAATAAGGTAGGATTTGTGGATGGAGTTTTATGCCCAAAATGGTACACAAGTGGTGCCTCTTGAGAAAAACCTTCATCTATTGTTGATGGGCGTTCAATCATCAAGGCTCCTAAAATGTAAAATAAATATTAGTCGAATGCAGGCAATTTAATAAAATGCCGTACCAATTGTTCCAGGTATAGAAATTTGTCCCTGCCCAATGTCAAGATCAACCAGTATAGGCCTACGGCCCATTCGAACAGCATAATTGAGTAATATCCTACATACTGTCGATTTACCTACGTCACAGGGCCCAACTATCATTGCTATGGGTCCTCTTTTATTTTCTTTCTCAGCATCAGCTCTCATGAATTCAAGCGCTCCATGGCAATTAGAATACATTACCATAGGTGTTTCTTTGGCTGTATAAATTACGTCTGTTTTCCCTTTTACCTCAACAACACAACCATGCCATGTATACACTGCTACTTTTGCACCAGATGTAAATTCGTAAGTTTTAGCTTTAACTAACTCTGTACCAAATACTTCGGCTAAACCACTTTTTAAAGTCAAGTAAACTTTTTCGTTTTTTGACTCAACCTCAAACCGCAATTCATTATCTGAGTCCAATTTAAATTCTTGTAATATTCTTTTATCTTCTGACATTGTAATATACTTTCAACTGCAAGAAAGTAAAAATAAAAACATTCTTTGTAGTAAAAACAACCACAGTTATTGTGTTTACTATTATTATAACCTATAACCACAGAACAGAGACATATAACTTTACTGCCTTACTTTACCAGCGTCGCCAACCATACCATAATTAATTTCATTGTCATTATTTGTGCCACTATAATTTAATTACCCTCCTTACCCCTCCCCTCCCGCGCTAGCCTAAGGGCCACCTTAGCAAAGCGCATCCCAGGCTGCATAGCCTCACTGCCCTACCCAACCATACCACACATAAATATGTCACCACCCCCGGGGTTTACACAGACGAGCCGGCGAAG